>NW_023270389.1:53465771-53665257 GCF_011800145.1 Mirounga leonina | reverse complement strand
AAAGAAAGAAAGAAAGAAAGAAAGAAAGAAAGAAAGAAAGAAAGAAAAAGAAAGAAAAGGAAGAAGAAAGAAAGAAGAAAGAATAACAGGACAAAATACAACAAAACGCTATGCCAAGTCTGTGATGGAATCAGAATGGCAAGCACCCAAATCAGGTTCGGGGTGTGCAAAATGATAAGAGGGCCAGGAAAAAGACTTTCTGAGAAAGTAATAGCGAAGTTATGTCTTAACAGATGAGGAGTTAACAGAGTTGGCCAGGACGATATATAAAACATTTTGTCTTCAGGTCCCACAGGATGGCAGTCGTCATGGTTATGCAACTTGGGAGTCACATCTGCAGCCGTCATTAACCTGGCAAGATCTGCATGCACCCTGAAGGCCTCTCAGATATGTCTGTTGCTTGATTTGCAATGAACTCTTATTCTTATGTAGAAACCAGAAATCTGGAAAAGGAGAAGGAATCCACTACAGGAAAAATAAGAATCTGCTGGTAACTCCACCAAAACCAAATCTGCCCAAAGATCCTCCCACTGCCACCTCCACCTGTCTATGCCTTCTGCATCCTTTCAGACTCAGTGTAAATGCCACTTCTCGAAGCTTCTCCTAATCCTGCAATGGGACATAGTCTCTCTTTTCTGGAGGCCCAGAAATATCGTTGCTGCTTCTGTGATATCTAGTGCATCCAGCCTTGGATGACAGTTTCAGAGATGTATCTTAGTCTCAGAACTCACAGAGGTGAGGGATGGGAGGAGGAGCCAAACCCCGGGAGATACCACTCCCAGGAGATCAGAGAAGATCTGGCAGAAGGTAGAATCTTCCAAAGGCCCAGGAGTCTCTGCCTCTCTGACCTCTCTGCCCACTCCCCACACCAGACAGCTAACCTCGGTTACCTGATGCCAATGCTCTAGGTCATTCTTCCACGGTGCCACAGTGTTTCCCGGGGGTTGGAATGTCCTCACCCCACCAACACCTACCCAAGCATTGCCGGCTCCAGTAGCCCTTCTCAGACCCTTCCGTCTATGCCCCACCCCCCCACCCCCCCGCCCCAGGTGAGCTCTTTGGCTTTTTTCCGTTTCACAGTGGCCTCAACATACTTCTGTCATAGTACCCTCCACACCATTGTGCTTCTTTGTACGCAGTCTGCCGGGTGGTGCGCAGCTTGAGGTCAGATCAGGGACCCCAGTATCTAACGAACGGGCAGATGAGTGAATTTGTGTCTTTCCCTGGCCTGCCTTAGGGCCAGAAAATGTCTTATTCATCTCTGTGGCCTCAGCCCAGCACCCCCCACAGGGTGGCCTCACAATAAATGTCCGTTGTTGAATGAATGAATCAAGCTGTTCACACTCATGCTTTAACATACCAACCCACAACATTGTAATACGCAGTTGATTCTCTTTAAATGGCCTATAAAAATGAAATGTATTTTAAATATTTGTCAAAAGAATCCAACTTTGTCTCCAGTTTTCAGTCTTCGTCCCTTCAATAATAGTGCCTCACCCAAACACTCTATGTCTCTCAGAGGATGAAGCTACTCGCAGACCAGTCCCCTGAAGGTCACCCTGGGAGCACACCCCAGGCCCTCCCCGTGCTGCAGAGACATATTCCTCCTCTCCCGGTTCCCCACCCCTCGCAGGGCAGCAGCAATGGGTCAGTCCACAGGGGTACACACATGTAGTAAGAGGTCAGCAGACCATCGAGTGGCAGGGGCGGGGGGTTTTAACTCATAGTTATTGTCTGTCCCTCCGACCCTCTTCTCCCCTATATTATGCTCTTCCTATGAACATACCTCATGGCTCTGATGTCAGTGTGAGCAAAGAAGGGTAAGTTGCACCTGTATCACTATATTAGACACCGATTAGTCTGTGGCTCACCCCCTCCTGCCTAAACTCTTCCTGAACCTCCCACCGGCAGCCACGCCTGGACTCAGCATCCACCTAGGATGGGGCTGAGACCAGAGACTCCCTCTGTTTTATGGAAGGAATAACTGTTACCTTTCTTACTCCTCCAGCCCTGTCCCCCTTCTTTGCTGCCCCAAGTACCCCCACTGTTTCCTCACCTCCCTGTGTTTCTCTCTCCCCTCAGGCCAGGAGGATCCAGAGTAACCCCATGCTGATCAGAAACAAGCAGCTGTGCTCCACATGTCAAGAAATAAAAATGGTAGGTCAGCGGGATGGCAGAGATGAGCATGGGCCTCCCAGGGCACAGCACTACCCCTCCCCCACCAGAGCCCAGTGGAGAGACAACACTTTTTGCAGGGAAGGCTGCAAATAAGGACCTGTTGGCCCTGGGAGCACCATTATCTGACACAATGCAATAAACCCCCTCCATTTTCAAGAAACCAAAAGATGAATTAGGGTAGGTGAGTCAGAGGGGTAGAGATGAGACGAGCCACTTTATTTTGAGATCCTAAAGTAACTACACTGCTGTAGAAGTTCAGGAGGTTGTGGAACTTCTCCCCACCTTAACATTTCCCCAATACAACGCAACACAACGCACACCCATACAACACAACCTGCTTCTACCATTACAGTCATGAAACAAGCAGCTTAATCTTTGGGTATATCAATTCAATCAGCACCTCAGAATAAAAGCTAAGGAGAGATCCTATAGTGCTTTCCAGCCAGTGGGGGGTGTCTGTAACTGGTGGTGCAGAATGGTGGGGGATGAAGGATGACAAGGGGATATGGGGGAAACAAGGACAAAGCTCTGCCATCTGTCAGAGTTGCTGCCGAAAGAGGCCTGCGTCTGGAGGAACGCTGTACAGGTCAGCGTTAGGACTTGGGTCAGGTTAAGGATTAGGGTTAGGGTCAGTCAGGCTTGGGTTGAAGTTTAATTTAGTTAAACAGTTAGGTTTAGGGTAGGAGTTGAGTAAGGGTTTTTACAATTCTGATATCCTATGATTCTCCTTTGACTCTGGGCTTATGTGCAATAAGAGGAAGGGCAGGAGTAGAAGAAAATCAGGAGACATGAGAGAGCCTCTGATGCGTTAATGGCGAAAGTGCTTTGACTAATAGGATATGAAAGAGACCAGCAGTTTTGTGAAATTTTTCTGTGGGATTTGGAAATTTAACTGAAGCTATGGACAAAGATGTATCTGAATGTTACAATCTGTGTTCATATTCTTCTTAATTAAGATCACAGCGTTCAATATTAGCGTTGACTGGAATCTGGGAAACTGGGATTGGGATTTCTCCTGGTCTTATTCCTGGAATCACTGTATCCACATTTAGAATGCACTGACCCTGGGCCCAAGCTGACTTTTGCCAGATGGCTCACTTGGGACTTCAGCAGCTGCTCTCTTTCTCAAGACCTCTTCTCTGAACTTTGCCCTTGCCCAGGCCTGACTGAAGTAGAACCACACACTGTGGTTTTACCATTCACTGCAGATCCCAAAAAGGAAGACCTCAAACATGAAAGTCAGAACCAGTGCATATGCCTGTAGGAAACTATAGAAAGTTAGAAAATGAGCATGAAATAAATACACTTGCTTCACTATGTGCAACAATGCTTCATATTCCTCCTGGGGTTGGGGTACTGCATTTCTGCTGTAGTCACCAAGACCCCTCATTTCTCAGCAGGGGGCTGAAGGCAGATGCTGGGGAAGATAAAAAAGGCTCCTAGGGGCACCTGGGTGGCTCTGTCATTAGGAGTCTGCCTTCGGCTCAGGTCATGATCCCAGGGTCCTGGGATCGAGCCCCACATCAGGCTCCCTGCTCAGCGGGAAGCCTGTTTCTCCCTCTGCCACTCCCCCTGCTTGTGTTCCCTCTCTAGCTGTCTCTCTCTCTGTCAAATAAAATAAAATCTCTAAAAAAAAAAAAAAAAAAAGAAATAATAATAAAAAAAAAGGCTTCTAAAATAGAAGGAACTTCCTCAACCCAATAAAGCATATCTATGAAAAACCAACAGCTAACATCATACTCAATGAAGAAAGACTGGATATTTTCCCCTTAGATCAGAAACAAGACCAGGATGTCCAATCTTGCTGCTTCTGCTTAACATCGTACTATGTGTTTTAGGTGGGGCAGTTAAGACAAGAGAAAGAAATAAAAGGCTACCAGATTGGAAAGGAAGATATAAAGCTGTATTTTCAGATGGCATAATCTTATATCTAGAAAGTCCTAAGGGACCCACAAAACACAATTAAAGCTAATAAATGAGTAGAGCAGAGTTACAGGATACAAGGTCAATATACAAAAATCAATTCTATTTCTATATACCAGCAATAAACAATCCAAAAATGAAATTAAGAAATCAGTTCCATTTGCAATAACATCAAAAAATTAAAAAACTTAGAAATAAATTTAACAAAATAAATGCACAACTTGTATATCAAAAGCTATAAAACATCATGTAAAGAAATTTAAAAAGACCTAAATAAATGCAAAAAAACCATGTTTACGGATTTTGATAGCAATACTCCCAAATTGATCTACATGTTCTGTATGATTCCTCTCAAAATCTCATATGATGTTTTTGGAGAAATTGACAAGCAGATCTTAAAATTCATATAGAAATGCAAGAAATGCACTATAGCTAAAACAATCCTGGAAATGAAAACAAAGTTGGAGGACTCACACTTCCTGATTTCAAAACCTACTATAAAGCTACAATAATCAGGACTTTGTGGTACTGACATAAGGATAAACATACAGATCAGTGGAAAAAAAAATTAAGAGTCCAGAAATAAAACCTTACATCTGTGAACAACTAAAAAAAATTTTTAACAGGAGAAAATCAAATTTAATTACATACTACGGGATCTCCATAAGAATAAGAGGTCCTGAACAGCTGATTTTTGACAAAGGTGTCAAGACAATTTCATGAGGAAAAAACAGTCTTTTCAGTAAATGGTACTGAGACAATTGTATATCCATATGCAAAAGAATGAAGTTATGTCCCTCCCTCACGCCATATACAAAAAATAGCTACAAATAGATCACAGACCTAATTGTGAGAGCTAGAACACAAACACCTAGAGGAAAACATAGGTGTAAATATTCATGACCTTGAATAACATAATGGTTTCTTAGATGTGACACCAAAAGCACAAACAACAACAAAAACTACCTAAATTCACCTTCATCAAAATTAAAAACTTTTTTGCTTCAAAGAACACCATCAAGAACATGAAAAGACAACCCACAGAATGGGAGAAAATGTTTGCAAATCATATATCTGAAAAGGAACTAGAATCCAAAATATATTTTTAAAAAGTTTACAACTCAACAATAAAAACACAGACACATTTCAAAATGGACAAAAAATTTAAATAAACATTTCTCCAAAGAAGATATTCAAATGGCCAATAAACACATGAAAAGATGCTCAACATCATTAACCATTAAGGAAATGCGACTGAAACCATAATGAGACATTATTTGACACCCACTAGAATGCCCATAATAAAAAAGTGGACAATAACAAGTGTTGGCGAGGATATGGAGAAACTGGAATCCCCATCCATTGCTGGTAGGAATGCAAAACAATGCAACTGCTCTAGGAAACAGCAATTGGCAATTCCTCAAAAACTTAAACATAGAGTCACCATATGACCCAGCATTTCCATCCTAGATATATACCCAAGAGAACTGAAAACATATGTCCATACACAAACTTGTACAAGAATGTTCATAGCAACATTAATTCATAATAGCCAAAAAGTGAAAATACTTCAAAGGTCCATCAACTGATGAATGCGTAAACAAAATGTGATCCATACAATGGAATATTATTCAGCCATGAAAAGAAGGTACTTATATATGCTACAACCTGGATAAACTTTGAAAACATTTTGTTACGTAAAAGAAACCAGTAAAGGCCACGTGTTATATTGATTTCATTTATATGAAATGTCCAGAATAGGCAAATCTGTAGAAACAGAAAATAGATAGTGGTTGCCAAGGACTTGGGGAACGAATGAATGAAAATGAGTGCTAATGAGGACAGAGCTTCTTTCTTGGCTGTTGAAAATCTTCTGGAAGTAGATAGTGGTGATTGTTGTGCAACTTTGTGATGCTACTGAAAACCACTGAGTTGTACATTGAGATGGTGAATCTTAGGTGTCTGAATTAAAAAAAAAAAAAAAGATTAGCACTAGAAAAATATTTTTAAAAATAAAAGCATAAGTGGGGTGCTTGGATGGCTCAGTCAGTTAAGCGTCTGCCTTCAGCTCAGGTCATGATCCCAGGGTCCTGGGATGGAGCCCTGCATCGGGCTCCCTGCTCTGTGGGGAGCCTGCTTCTCCCTCTCAACCCCTGCCCCCACTCATGCTCTCTCTGGCTATCTCTGTCTCTCAAATAAATAAATAAATAAATCTTAAAAAAATAAAAGCATAAAGTGGATGAGTATCAAAAAAGAAAAATCCTAGTAGGACCTGTTTTGTATGACTACTCATACTCCTGGGTATGAGTACTCTGGGCCAGGAGCTCAATTATTTAGTGTGGAAGAAATTACCTACTGAAAGTTATGGCTGTGAGTCACCATGGGTAGCCACCTTAGTTTTATGTAAATTGTCTCTTATTACGTGTCTACTCCAAACAGCTCATCTTCCCCTTAAAACATCTATTTTGTAGTCCTTCTGTTATGTGCATTGCTCTCTAATACACACTTTCAAGCCCCTTCAAAGTAGGATGTCAGGCTGGAAATACTATAGGGAGCCATTCTCTAACATATGTATGTTCATTGGTCTCAAAAGTCTATTGACGTAATTCAGTTCATTTCAATAGGTATTTATTGACTGCCTACCATAGGCCAGGTACTTAGGTAATAGCTCAGCAACAAAGGAAAAAATAAATAAATAAAAGAATAAGACATAAGCCCTACCTTTAAGGAGCCAATGGGTAAACAAATAATGATAATAAAATGATGAATAGAAATAGCAATAGACCTGGTAGGATGTGAACAGGCATGGAAAGTAGATATCAGAGAAGTCTTCCCAGAAGAAGACGATGCATAGTTTTCAAGACTGAATAGGAGTTGCCCACAGGGCACACTTCTTCTCAGGGACAAAACTGCTATCTTTGGTAGCTTTGTTCTGGGGTAGCCCCCGATAGCCCATTCATGCATACAATAGCACTAGCTGGATTTAGGGGCTTTTGAAAAGGGGTCGTATAATCAGGAGAAGGTAGAGAGTTTCCTCCATCTTTCTTTGCAACAGAGCCAATTTCAGAAGAAATTTTAAAAAGGCAGTGTGTCTCCTTCATTCTCATCCCTTTTATGTATCTAGAAGCCTCTTACCAGGTTCTCATCAAAGCCTTTGCTGCCCTCACTACTCCCATATGCTACTGTTATCAGATCATTTCTTTCCTCCTCCTAGATGCTTCCCCTCAGCTAATGAGTTACAACAATCTGATTAAATACCGTAAGTGATTGGCATTTCTATAGACCTAATGTTCAGATTCTTCTCTCTTTTCAAGCACCTCTGAAGGCCCTTAACACATAGTAATTTGCAGCTTCCTTGTGTCATACATTTAAATCACAAGTCACTCAATGAATAGCCCAACTGAACACCTGCACCCACATCTTGTGATTATCTTTTCATTGTCCCGGCTATGATATCTTTTGAGAAATGTTGGGGGAAAAAGTGATTCTTAGTGAAAGCCTGAGCTCCTAAAGAAAACCAATATCTAGTGTGAGTAACAAATCTGGAAAAGTTCAAGAAAATATTGTCTTAATCAGGAATAGGATAACTGTGTAATTTATTATAGTCCTCTAGGAAGGGCACACTTAAAACTTTCAAGTGTGCCTCAGAGTGGGTTCATTCATTCACTAATTTGATCAACAAGTATTTTTTGAACAGGCACTGTGTTAGAACCTGGAAATACAAAAATAAGGACATGGTCTCTGCCCCCATGAAGCTGAAAGTCTATGAGGGAAACCAGACATCAAGCAAGTAAATACAATAAAAACCTTAGGAGTATGTTGGTAGAGGAAGCCTAGGGAACAGTGAGAACGTAAGGCAGAGGACTACCTAACAGTGGTCCAGAAGTCAGTGGTGTCCGCGAGAGGCTGACAGGTGATCTGAGACCTGAAGAATTTTGGGGGGTGAGCTAAACAAAGAGAATTGGAGGCTTTACCAAACTTTAGGTTTCTAACTTCAAAATCTGATAACCAGGGAAGAACATAGACCGTATGACTTATGGGCAGGTGATCCCCTCTTGTTCATTCATATCACAGAAGAATATATGAATGATTCTAATATTAAATACAACTTGAGTTTGCTAAGGTGGTGCATTATTTATTTAAACTGGAATACAGTTTGGGGCAATGTTCTAAATGAGATTTTCTTTCTCAGGTACAACCAAGAACTATGATAATCCCTCATAATCTGAAACTATCCTTTGAGAATTTTATGAATCATAGGTAAGCCTAAGATTTAAATCAGGACATTATTTTAATTCTGTTTATATCAGTTTGGGGGCACAGAACAATGGATTAAGAAACATAGTAAGTTCAGGGAATGCTTAGAGAATGGGCTTCTTGAGTGGTTTCATTTCCTGGTTAAACGAGAGAGTTAGACAAAAAAAAGTTGTTTTCACCTTTTTGCTTGAACAGCTATTGAAATTACAGTAGAAAGCATAATCTGCCTTTCCACCTTCCCAAGAACAGTACAAAGAGGAGGATACAAGATTCCTTTGGTAACTCAGGCAGAACCGAGTACGCATTCTCCATGTAGATGACTTACGTAATTCAGAAGGTATGGGACATCACACACAATCTGTTCTCAGCCCAGGACATCCTCTGCTACTTTTCAGTAACCAAAATTCCTGTCATCAGTTTGTTTGGTTGTCGTTTGCTGCTTTCTTATCAAGATCAAGTATATAAAAAAATAAAATCCAGTCAGAATTTTGATTAGTTGGATTTCAGGGATCTCCCCCCCCCCCCCCGCCTTTAACTACTATCAGAAAGGGAAAAAGGACTTTAAAGAAGCTTTTACTTCATTAAAAACACTTGAAATACAGACTCACCCTGGCTAAAGCACCAGTGTAGGTAGACTTGCCTTAACCATAGATGGTTGGAATGTAGGCAAACAGTCATGGTCAGATTTGATGTGACTAATCAAAAAAGTTATATGTGATCCAATGGCAATCTTCAACTTTTTTTCCTCATAGAGAAAGCAAAATATTAAAAAACAGATAGGTCTTTTTGTAACCTTATGTTGGACAGCAGTAGATGTTAGGATTCCTTTTATGAAATTTGCTCCAACCTGCAGTGTAGACTCAGATGTATGGAACCCATGTGCTGGGTGCCTGGTCCAGAGAGACAGGGTCAGGGAGGAGTGGGTAGTGTATTTGAGCACAACACACTCCAGCATTAATAACGTTTACCTGCAACTTTTTCAAAGCTCCTATCAGATCATAATAAAAGTAATTCAAATAAATATTCTGTATAGACTTTAAATAGAAAACGAAACTAAAGTCTGGGATTTCCGAGCAAAAGTTTCACTCCTCTGTGACAGAAACTTTTGAAATTTGTTGCCCCAGTTCATTTATCTTGCAAGTTTGGTATTTTAAATAAAGTCCCAAATTCCAGAATCATTAGCTGATTTTAAACAAATAACTCTTATTCCTTGAGGTAGACTAAGGGTTGAACCAATCCTAAAATCACGTCTACACCAACCTGAAGTATCACTAGATGGGTCATTTTTTTCAATGTAATGAAGGAAAACAGACCACTTCTGTTTGAGATTTAGCTTGTGTGACTATAAAGTAAGGTCCTGGTTCTGTTTGTAGCTTATAAAATCTGTCCTCACGGTTTTTGAGTCTCTCTCTATATATAGGCAGGTAGAATTGTCCTTACCAAAATAAGAGTTTTTCAAAAGTGACTTTAATTGTAACCATTGTAGAAATTAAGTGAAGTTTGTTGAATGGAAGGAATGAAGGAAAGAAGGAAGGGAGGGAAGGAGAAAAAGAGAGAGAAAAGATGAGTGGAGAGATACATATTTGTTGAATTATAGTGCAAACAAATCTTACTCAGTCTTAGAAATACCACCTTCCTGTTTGTTCAACATGGGTAATAGGAGGAATTTTTCTTTTCCTTAGTCCCACTGATTCCTCCAATGGCAATTGAGTAAGATAAACTGGCCAGATGTGCCATATTTTTGGTGGCAAAGTAAAAATAATCTTGGAAAACCTTTGTAGAAATGGAAACAATGAGGGGCGCCTGGTTGGCTCATTTGTTAAGCGTCTGCCTTCGGCTCAGGTCATGATCCCAGGGTCCTGGGATCGAGCCCCGCATCGGGCTCCCTGCTCCGCGGGAAGCCTGCTTCTCCATCTCCCACTCCCCCTGCTTGTGTTCCCTCTCTCACTGTGTCTCTCTCTGTCAAATAAATAAATAAAATCTTAAAAAAAAAAAAAGAAATGGAAACATTGAAATGAGTGCAGATCCCATCAAAGTTTACAGATTTGTCAGTCTTTAGAAATTAAGCAATTTAACGTAGAAATGGTTTGGACTCATATCATTTTGGTCAAGGGTCACTTCCATAGCCTTAGCCACCAGGAGAAATAGGAGATGTAGTCAAGACATTTTCTCTAAAATTGGAAGGTGAAATAGGTGATGGGGATTAAGGAGTAGACTTGTGATGAGCACTGGATGATTAAAATAAAAACTAAAAAAAAAAAATTAATAAATAAAAATAATCTTTATAAAAGTTGATTTAGGGTTACCTGGTGGCTCAGTTGGAAAAGCATGCTACTTTTGATCTCAGGGTCGTGAGTTTAAGCCCCACGTCGGGTGTAGAGATTACTTAAATAAATAAAGATTTTTAAAAATTTCTTTAATCAAAGTTGGATTGACAACAAAGTATTTCTAAATGGTTTCTGTCTTGCTTTAATAACATTCAACAGTAGACAAACTAGTCTTGCAGAATAATATTGATGGGAATAAAAGAAGAGATTTTAAGGCAAAAAAATAAAAATAAAATTAGAAGGTTCTAACCAAAATATTCTGTTTTGCACTTGGCAGGGTAGATTACTGATCTGGAAGAGTTGTTCTTTTTTTTTTTTTTTCCTGGAAACTGGAGGATTCTTGATTCCTTCTATTTAGACCACACATGTTCTGACAATGAATAAAATATTTTTTTCAGGAAGTTTTTATCAAAATTCATAAAAGTGAGAGAGCTTGAGATATAGTGGTCTCTGGCCCCATCATCTTAGACTGTGGCAAAGTGGTCTGAGCACCAGGTTAACAGGTGCTGGTTTCAAAAGAGCACCTGTGTTTTAAAATGTATAAAGGCACATTCCTTTCCACTGGGCCTTAGCCACATAACTGATGTGTTTTCTTGCTTCTTCCAAACAGAACGATGAGTCTTCCTCCACCAAAAGCCCAGACTGTATCCAAATGTTCCCATAATGACATCTCAACAGGTTTGTGTTCGGAGTACTTGTAGTGGGGGACATACTACCTCTAGAGTAGTAGGACGAAAAGTTTAATCCCTAAGATAGTTTCTACATTTTCCGAACAAGTTCCCTCTGTCTGCCCCTTTTTCTTTTCACATACTGCTTATGGCCTGTTTTGATTGCCCCCCAGCCCTCCCTTCAGACCAGCCCCGCCTGGCCCCTCTCCAGGCCTCACTGACCTTCATCTGTGCCAAGCTCCTTCCCAGGTCTTCTCCATGCCACAGGGATCTGCCCCATTCTTTCTAAAGAGCCTCATACCTACTTGCTGAAGAATTTTCACGGAAATGGGGCACAAAGTAGGTAATTCCCTTTCAGGCAGTTAAGGTGGGAAAGGAACTGCATCCCCACACCCTTGGAATGGCCTCTCCAAATCCCTGAACCTCCCATCCCACAGGCTTCCTAAACCACCTGCCTTCTGGCAGCTGCCCAGTGCTATTCTTATGTCCACTTGCTATTAATAGACAAAAGGATAGCGGCTTCAGCTCCAGCTTCGTCATCGACCTATGTCTCATCTTTTAGAGACATCACCACTGAGCTGGTGAAGGTGGGTGCAGGTTAGTCTTTGGGGGGATACAGCTCAAGGGGTTGGTGCAGTAGAGGCTGTTATGTTAGTAATTTTATCCATTTTCTCATTTGCTCCCATATTAACTGAGGCCACCTCTGGCTTTTCTCTCATTTAATATACACAAGAAGGAAAATCGAGATCCCTTTCCTTGCTTTATACAAATGGGAGAGTCTAATCTCCATCGGCAGGGGAGCTAGATCCAGAATTGCTGAGAAGGCATCCAGAGAGGAACTGTGAAGATAGAAGGGATATCTGGAAGCGATGCTAAAAGAGGGGACCACAGGCTTGGGTAAACAGCTGAGGCATGCAGATATTCACATTAGTGGAGTGGAGGGAAAAGACCGCCAGTCCCAGTGAATCCCTTCTTGGGTATCCAGAAATATTGGCGTACCTCCTGGCTCTCATTTAGCCAAAGTGAAACTAAAGAGCCAAGAACTAGGAACATCCATCCAAGAAAAGCTCCCCCTCCGCTGTTCACTGGTGTGTGAGCACCTCATTCTCCGGAAGCCAAGAGAACCCTGGGTGACATGCATGTGCTCTTGGTTTCAGTGTTCTCATTTCCAGTCACATGCTCATTCTGAGTTTTCCTTGAACCTGGATTTTTTCAGGCCTGCCTCACAAAGGAGTAGAGCACATGCGCACACACACACGCACACACTTACATGCCCTTCCCCTCAGCAAGAATGTTTATTTCGTGATTCTACAGGGCAATGCGATAAGATACCTTTCATCAATTTATTAGCCACGGGAGTGTATTTCAGTCACCAGTATAAGAACTAGACTGTGTACATAAGGTCAGCACGTTATGTTCTTGGACATCTTATGACTCTTGCCCATAGAGTCCATCCAAGAGAGCAATCTTAGAGGTAGGACTTCGGGGAGAGTGCTTATGGAGCTGACTAGGAGCTGAAGCTTGGCAGATCTACTATCAATTCCAGCTGTGACATTTCTGAGCCGAGCTTTGCCCCTGCAGGTGCCCTCTGAGGTGAGGTAAAAGCACTAGCCTAGAAGCAAGGAGACCTGGGTTCAGATCCTAGTCTTGCTCTACAGGACTGGCCAAATAGTTTAAACTGTCTGGGCCTCTGGGTTCCCACCTATAAAGCCAGAGAAACGTTCTGCCGCCCCGCCTACCCCCCTCCCCCCAGCGCTCCTCCTCTCCCACCCCGCCCCTGAGAGCCAGACGCTCAGTATGAGAAGCCTTCACCTTTGATCAACCCAGAAAAACTGCTGACATTGCCCTGGCCCCACGGGTTTCCGCAGCTTAGACGTGTCCCTGCTACGGCACTTGCTTATTGCTGAAGCAGCCACCCACCCGGGCTGCCTTCCCTGTGGACACCCTAGAAATACCACATGGCTGACTCATCCCAATGAACATAACCGCCAGTCGTTGTCTAACTCCTCTCCTGGATCACAACAGTGACTTCTAGTATGTTTCTGGATTCAGTTAACCCTTATATATTATCAGTAATTATTAGTGAGAACTAAGTAAACAGAAAGAGCCTATCTCCATAAGTTATGGGGATTTCTTCCAGATTCATTTATCTTGACTCTGGCTTCGAGTCCAGAGTTCCATGACATGTACAGGCTCCTGTTGTCAATAAACATCGGTGCCTGTGACCCTGGACCTCTGTTTCCTCTTCATTACAGTGATGAGACCGAACCAGATCCTAGGTCTGTGGTCTTGTGACATCTCTTCACTCTCATCCAGCTGGAGTGAGGAGCTTTTCCAGAGAATTCAGGACTCCAGTTCCCTTCCATTCAGTGACTTCCAATAGAAAGACATTATCCATCGAGCAATGTGTCTTCTGGAAAAGCTGAATATTAACCAACATTTTTGTAAATAAAATCACATTTGAAGAAGAGGTCGGGATGATGAGGATTTTAAAGAACCCTAATTTAAGTTATTTCATAAAATTAAGGTTCCTTTTGAAATACAAGTACTATTGTAGACTTTTCGTAAGATCATGTTTGTTTTCTGAAGATAGAACCATATATGTGTCCCTGAAAAGTCTTCTTTTTAAAATATTTTTTAAAATTTTAATTCAATTAATTAGCATATAAAGTATTATTGGTTTCAGAGGTATAGGTCTGTGATTCATCAGTCTTATATAATACCCAGTGCTCATTACATCACATGCCTTCCTTAATGTCCATTACCCAGTTACCTCATCCTGAGAATTGAATCTTCTTTTCCCTTCAACTCACCTTATAACTCCAGCCACATTTTATATTCACTTTTTATTTAATTGGCAATGACTCCTAATACTTGAGTTTTGTTTCTAGGTACTCTTTTCTGACCTCTTTGACAAGATTTATAGGAGCTTAAATCTTGTGCAGGATAAAATGGTTCTATTAAAAGGAATTCTTAGGTGAATTTTGAATCTGTTTTATAAGGCCAAAAAAGAGTCTTTGGTGACCTTTCGAAATTTTGAACTTCTTTAAAAATAGATTCTAAGAAGCCCTTGTTTTTCCTTCTTCTTGCACTGTCCTCCAGAGAGTATTCACTACAGACTGCCCATTCTGGGCCCCAGGACAGCTGTCTTCCACGGACTGTTGGCAGATACCTACGCAACTCTGCAGGACACACAACTCTCTTCCTTGCCCAGAAAGGAGCCAAAGGGCAAGACAATGAGGCAGTGAGTGGTCAGAGCTCACTGTGGAGCTTCACCTTCCAGACTCACAGAGAGAAAACAAGTTAACCAAGCCAGTTTCAGGCATATTAGCCTAATTCCCTCCTGTCACCAAAAAGGTGACTCACTTTTGCCTTCTTGTAAATTGCTCGAATTCTAGCTCTTGCCATTGTCTTCTCACTCATTTTCCTAAAGACAAGTGGTTTAATTTCCATGATTATAAAGATTTACTGATTAAAATGGAACATTTTGGGTGTCATTAATTTTATTATTTTCTTAAGATTTTTAACTGTGTTATAGTAGACAACATCCTTCTGTTTCAAAGACTTGAATTATTTTCAGCTCTTCTTCAGTGCAGGGGGCTAGAGATGGCTCCTGGAGGTCTCTCATGAATTCAACCTATTATGAATACAGGAGAGAAATGGAGGTCACCCTCCTGTCCTTATCTCTGTCAGTTTAACTGGTAGATGACAGGATACTGTGATACAATGGGAAAATGGCAAGTGCTTAGTGATTGCAACTCTCGAGGACAGGAAACATGCCTTGTCTTGTCCCCCTTGTTTAGTGTCCTGCGTATTATCAGATATTCATCTGATCTTTGCTCATTCATATCTAAATCACATGCTTGTATTTTGTTCTTTGGTTACTTTGGTTTGAGAATGTCTACCTCCAACTCTGTCTTGGTCCATGTGTCAGCAATGTGAAGGAGACAGAGGAAAACTCTAGGCTTGCAAATATTATATTTATAGGCACAAATGCTCCATACTCAGCTTCAGGAGGGCTCCTATAAAAGAAGGTTCCTTCCATTCTTTAGGATGCAATGGCCTTGCGGAATCCCAGGATCCTGGCTAAATGGACACTGGACCCACATGTGAGAACCAATCTCTGTGCTGACTGTATTTGAAGAATGGGCTTCAGGAATCTTTAACAAATGGCCTGGTACCTAAATTGACCTCATTTCTTATACACACACACACATTTAAAAACAACCCCCCCAAAACTAGGAAAACTCACTCGATTGCCCTATATTTATGGTAGGTTATGATTCTTGGTTTCAGTTCAGTTAGAGTTCAATAACTCCAAAAATAGTATGTACTTCCTCTCAGGGCACGCATGTATTATGATCCCACTTCAGATCATTGCTGAAGGACAGACAAATCATAAATAAAAATGTTTCTTTCTTCTTTTTTGTTTTGCAAATTAATGTATCCAGTAAAAGGATTTGGGGTATCTATACCCCTGAATTAGGGAGAGATACATGTCCCAAGCACAATTATGTGGAGCTTTTGAGGTAATTTGAATATTATATACCTAGTCAGATAGAATGCTTCCTAAATCTCAAAAAGTCCCCGCCTGGAGTACAAGGGTATTTCTAAAATTTCATCAAAAAGAATAACATCCTGGTGTTTGCCAATGTTCTAGTGTGCTGACTGAGAATGATGGTCTGTATCAGTGGTTCTTAAATTTTTTCATCTTAGGAAGCTTTTACACTCTTAAACTCTTAAAGACTGAGAGCCCTAAAGATGTTTTTAATTTATTTTAAATTTTTAAAAAAATTTTTAAGTTTTTAAATTTTTTGAGAGAGAGAGAGAGAGCGAGAGCGCTGGCAGGGAAGGGGACAGTGAGAAGTAGAGGGGAGGTAGAGAGAATCTTAAGCAGGCTCCATGCTCAGTGTGGAGTCCCGATGCATGGCTCAATTTCATGGCCCTGAGATCATGACCTGAGCCAAAATCAAGAGTCGGAAGCTTAACTGACTGAGCCATCCAGGTGCCCCCTAAAGATCTTTTTAAAAATGTGGGTTATATCTACTGATATTTATCACATTAGAAATTAAAATGGAGAAAGTTATAAACACAGTAATACACAAGCACACCTTCCAGTAGAGTCAAAGTGATGACATTATCACATGTCATATAACCTCTGGAAGACTCCACTGCCGCCTTGGGAGAGAAGAAAAGTAACAAGGCAAATAACATGTTAGTATTATTATGAAAATAATTTTGACCTCACAGACACCCCAAAAGAATATCAGAGACCCGCAGGGGTCTCCAGACTATACTTTGAGAACTTCTTGTGCGCATGATATACGCTTCCATCCCTGGCCTTGCAGGGAAAGGGATGCCAGGATGCTTTAACTCACCCACCCAAGCACTCTGGTCTCTTGGCAGAGGTCTTCAAGAGAGGGCAGCAGCAGGTTTTCCAAGTGTGGTTATATTAACTTTTGGCATCCCTTGCCTCCCTTTGCTCACATTGTTTACTTAACAACCTTAATTTGGTTTCTCAAATAGTGTCCTGGTGAGACTAGAGTGAGTTGACTGGTTGGCACAAGAACTCTCATTCCCTCTGAACTCTCCATTTCTCTCTCTGGATGCTTGTTAGTTTATTTGTTTTGGTTAGTATGAACTCATTTCCCAGAATCTGAGAGGTAAACCTGGACCCATTGTGACCTTGGCATCCTAGTGATGTCCCATCAGCAGCTTTGTTGAACAGTCAGCCAGCTGGCGAACTTCCTTTTTACTTTACTCTTGCAGCTACATCCTGGAGAATAGTGGCACTGAGGGTGAAGGATGGGAAGTCCAGCTCTTGATAGCTTTCTCCACATGGCCAACCCGATGCCACCATTTCAATTTAAACTTGCAAAGAGATCTATGTGGATGCTGCCTGATTTTTTCACCATTAGTAATGTTTATAAGAAATCATCTTAAGCACAGCAAACTTCGTTTCTTTTTGTACTATGGGGGTCAAATGGTTGACTCTGCCATCATCTTGATGCAATCTTTTCTATGCTGAGTTGGATCCTTGGAGGTAATAAAGTGGACTTGTCACTTACTACTTTACCTACTGCATGTTCCTAAGCTTCATCCAAAAACCTTTCATGAATGGGCCCAGACAGTCTCTTCAGTCATCATGTTATTCCTGGTTCAAAGTCATGTAGAGTTCAGATTAATTTTTTTAATGGATAATCTTGGGTAGATTTTTTTTTTTAATTCAAAGCTAATGCTTGATTTTGCTGTTTTAAAAATAAATGACTCTTGTTATAATAAAAATTCATAGACAACTCTTCCATCCTCCTTCGTCCTAACAGGGAACTTAAAAACCAAACAATCAGCACAATTCCTTTCCCTCCAGAATGGAGAGAAATGCTGTGTTGAGGAAAATCCATGCTGGATCTTTAAAAAAGAAATGAGGCATATATCACAAGGCCATTGTCACTTCCAGTCCCCAGTTTAACCTTAGGAAGTCCTGTAGGCCTTTATTGCCATGTGCTCTGCTCAGGGGCACCCATCTCTTTCCTGGCGCCTGACTGTCAAAGCTCATGGTTTTACACATCAGAGCCACCCAGCTTCCTGCCTATGTCCAGGAACCAAGACTTCCAGATAATAGGAGTAGAACAGAGTTGGCAGAACTGCCTTGTCCCCTCCTAAGGAAAGCCCTATTTGGAATGTCCTGTTTGGGTGTAGTTACTCAGGTTGAAGGAGGTCTTAGGGATGAGGAGGGTATTGTCCAATAGAATCTAGAAGATTTCGAAGAAAAGGAAGAAGCACAGAATTTGTTTCTAATATTAACAAACCTATAAACTAAAGCCTTAAGAATCAAGATAATTAGAATATTTAGAAATGGTTATAATTTAACCTCTAGAGAAAACAGGGATGATCAATCTTTTTTCAACCACATTCTCCTCAAGCCCACCTTAATTTAACACTTTGTTAAGTACAGTCCCTGTTTAATACATGTAATTCTTATCTCTCTAAAAACATGTCTAACTTAATGAGGATGGGAATGATATCTCATGCTGACAGCATATCTCCACAGGAGCTACCAAGAGGCGTACTTGAAAGATACTTAGAAGAAAAGTCCATTCCTAGGTTGTCAAGCAATGTGAGAAAACAGGAGCTGAGTTCCCGGTGTTGGGGGCAGTGAGGGTACAAAGGATTTAGGTATTAGGAACTTATTTCAACTGGAGAAATAACACACATACACATAAATGAAAAGCATGTGGACAGGCCAATATGTAAATAAGCATGAGTTACTCTCCGCTATAAATCCCCAGTGATATCAGCAATAAGGTTTTCTGTAGCACCAACCACCGAGCTCTCTGGACAGGAACAAAGATGCAATTGTGTGACCTTGTCAATAAAGTTGGCCGGAGGAGAAATAGCCGTATTTACCCTCATAGAATGTTATCTCCCCCCTCGCAAAGTCTTTGGCGAGGCATTTCGCTGCCTGGCCAGTGAAGTGCAGAATAGTGAAATTAGGCATTGGCAGATGTTTGCTGTTTCGAGGAATATTTGTTCCTAAACCCCTTGGGGTTGGATTCCACTCTATTCTTGTGTAAAGGAGAGCATCCTATGGGTCACATAGCCAAAGAGTCAGGAAACCCTTGCTTCCTAGACTCTCACATTGAGAAAATTGGGTAAAGAGTAAGGTGTGCATGAAACAAGATATTGGTTAACATTAGTTGGCTCTGAGGAGTGGAACTGAATGGCTGGAGGACAGAAATTGGCAGAGGGAGGGGATATTTCATAGTATTTCTTTATCTATTCTTTGAATGTTAAACCACATGAATGTTTCACTGACTCAGAAACAAAAGAAGACCAAACAAATAAGTAAATAAAAACTTTAAAAAGCCAACAGGGGGCTATCTAGCTTTGGGATTGTAAACCTGATAAACTGTCAACATAATTATTTGTCTTTGTGAACACAGACAACACGGTCCTTGAATACGGTGAAGTTTAGGCAAGCATCCAGCGCAAAGATAAATTTTATCTCTGGCCCTTGGAAATTTTGCTCTTGAAATGTTACCGGCAAATAGAAACACATGCTTCAGCTTAGGAAGCGTTTTAAACTTTTCAAGGCAGTTTTACTTGTTTTTCCTCTCTCTTTGTCTCAAATTTACCATTGTTCTCTTACCAGGGAAACAGGAGCGATTAATGGTGCACACAATGCTCTCCATTTAACAAACGCAGTCCTTCCCTGGCATCTTTACAAAAATTCATTTTATTGTAACAAGTGTATCTGGTTCTTTTTTATGAAGCTGCCTACACAGGGCTAGTCCATCTTGCACAAAACCCTTGAAGTATTTGATGGCATCTCTCATGTTCCTCTTAGTCTTTTTTAAACTTATGATCCCCAGGCTCTTTGGCCAATATGGCAGTGCCCAGTCACCCTCTCTAGACCCACCCCCAGTGCCATTCAAAACAAGGCACCTAGAGTGGAATCGGAAACTACACTCCCGCCTTCTGGATTACCTGCTTCCAGAAATGTAGACTAACAGGAAATTTGTTTTCCTGGCAGCTGTGTCACCTCATTCTCTCACCTTGACTTGCCACCAACTAAAGGTTTTTTGTCCTTTTGGTGAGAATTGCTATTCTAACAGGTTTCCTTAGGCTATTAATTTTTTAAAACCTGTACACATGACTCTATCTTCTTCCTTATTAAGGTTCCTCTAGCCAGATTCCAGCCAGTGACCATCTTTCCGAATCTATGTTCTAGCAGTCATTAGTCCTCCCAAATTTGATTATCTGGTCTTCTTGTCTTCCTCTCAGTCTTTGTAAGTAACAGGGCCAAGGACCAAGCCCCATGGCATAGCTCGAGAGTCCTCCCTTTAGGTCAGGGATTCCCAAGGGCCTCTTCCTTCATCTATAATTGATTATGAAAACATTCAAATAGACAGACAAACAGAAATACTACTGCAAAAACACCTATGATACATAGACCTAGAGTCTGCAATTGCCAATATTTTGCCACATATCCTCTACCTACAAATCGTTTGGCTGAAACATTTTAAAATAAAGACATTATGAAATTTTACCACTACAGAGTTCAGCATGCAGCTTCAAAAAAAAAAAAAAAATCTCCTTCAAAGGATAATTCTATTATCACACATAACAAAAAATTAATAATAATTCCTTATTTTTATCTCCATCCATATTCAAGTTCCCCAATTTGTCCGCAACATGTCTACTATGGCTGGTTTTCTCAAAGCCAAATAAAATCAAGGATGACGCTTTGCATTTTTGCCTCTCTTAATCTAAACACGCTATACACCAACTTTCTTTTTCATGATATTGACCTCTTGCAGGGACCAAGATAATTGTTTTATAGAATGCCAAAACCTCTCTAAATACCACCCCTCTTCACATCATTCGCTTCAACTGCTACTATCAAGGAAGGGCCACTTGCTGAGTAATTATTTTTCTTTTTTGTTCATCAAATTTATATGTAATTAGCTATTAGAGCTTCTGATAAGCATGAGATAACAATCCTACTGTATTGGGCTGTTGTAATTGCAGAGATAAACCCAGAATTGTGATGTTTTGTAGTTGTGTCATTTTGGTCAAGTTACTTAACCTCTGTGAGTCTGGGTTTCCTGTGCTGTATAATGAGCTGTCTCAGTAAGAGCAGAACATGTACTAAAATTGGAAGGATGGAGATTAGCCTGGCCCCCGCATGAGAATGACATGCAAATTTGTGAAGTGTTCCGTATTTGTTAAGCTAAGCTCATATGTATATTTATTAGAAATTGCAAAATGTCCCTGCATAAGAGTTTTCTAATTTATATTACTACTACAAATGTATGCAAGTGCCTGTTACCCTCAGCCTCAACAATGACTGTAATGATTTTCACTTTTAAACTAATTTTGAGATGAAAAATATCTGTACAATTGAAATTTGTATTTCTCTAATTACGAGATTGCACTTGTTTTCATATGTTTAAGGGTTATTCATATATATATATATATCTGTGATTGTTTAGCTTTTAAACCTATTTTGCTATCTTGACCCATTAATTTTTAAAGAACAAGATATTTAATTATCCAAATGGAAAAAAAAATCTTACAAGAAATGATACAACTGCACTCAAGGTTTCCACCTAGTCTCTGGCCATAGGAGCAAAGACATGTTTTCATTTAACATTTGGAAACCTGATATACTAAGATTTATCAAACCCATACGGGATGCTGGTAGAGAGGGTGATTGGATGAGCTTTTACTGTGCTCCCTACCACATGCTCAACCCCACAGTTAGTGAGGTCACATTTCATCTTTACAATAACCCTTCAAAATGGGTAGGGTTGTTATCTCCAAATATGAGTGAGGAAAGTGGATCTCACAAAGGCTAAATAACTTGCCTAGGTTCATACCTTGGAACTAGAACTTGGGTCTTTCTGAGCACATAGCTGAAGCTCCTTCCACTCTCCTACTTACCCTCTGATTATGGAACAGTGTCCCTTTCTTGGTCAACATAATGTCTAAGATTTCCTATCAACCAATCACCTCAACCTTGTTAAAGGTTATGTTCAAAATAGCAATTCTCTCCATGGAGTCCTCTGCCATCTGAGGGATAAACCTGGCTGCAAACCAAACAAAGCCAAGCCTCACCTTGTTGGGTTTTCCCAGGATGGGAAATGACACGCCCTGGCTCCAGGCAGAGGCCTCTCTTCTCTCAGCCTGGTAGACATTCTAGGTTATTGGGATGTGTCAGATCTTTGGAATGATAGTGTGGGGAGGAGCCAGAGGAGGCAGGTCCTGACATGAAGCTTGCCCACCAGTTTAGACAAGGCTTAAAAGGTGGGTGGTAGAGGGTAGGAAGGCAGACTAGACCCAAGAGTGGGGCAAAGTCAGTGAACAAGTCTTACATCTGTCAGCCCTAGAATTTTGGTCAGCAGTTGGAGACTAACAACGTGGATGAGTGCAGCAGTAGAGAGGAAGGTAAAGATATATGTGTGGAGAGGGAAGGAGGTACCTGGAAATGTCAAGGGCAGGAATTCACCATCTTGGAAGTCTGAAACAAACAGTCACTGGAAAGATGCAAGGGGATCCCTGGGGAAGCGAGTCTGGCCAGAGCAAAACTGGGAAACCCAGGGATTCTCAGTGCAGCCATATCACAATCTAGGGGCTAGAGTTAGAAATTGCATTCAATATTGAAATGTTTTGCATATACACATATGCATTTAAAACAAAATATGCTTGTGTTCATAATAGAAAATAATGAAAATAAATCTGAACAAAGTCTTTTTAGCTGGTGAGGATGTATAGAAACTGGACTCTAGTTAAAAACTATTATCTTTTGCATAGTAAAGATACTATGGGGGGCTGTGAAATTTTTATGTTAAACAAAGAGGGCATCAGTTTCAATATTGAGAAATTCTTGGAAAGCAGAAGAAAAACAGGAGTCCAACACTGGGAGCAGGCGTCTTTGCCCCCTAGCGCCATCAGTTAGCTTAGGGTTTGGTTTACTTTAATTCAATAAATATTTGTAGAAAACTTACTAAGCAAGAAGCATCATACTGGGTGCTGTGGATATGACAATGAATATAATCATTTTCTGTCCTTGAGAAGTTTGGGCAGTAGAGGTAGGCTGACAGACAACCACAGTGAGATGTTAGAAGTGCTATGATAGAGGTATGTACAGGGTAGTAGGAGGGGTCTCTAGCCTGGCCTAGAGGGTTTCCTAGAAGAGCTGTCCATAAGCTAATTTTGAAGAGCAGTTGGTACTGGATCTAGTGCAAATGGGTAGCCTCAAAGGGGTGATGGACCATGGAGGTTACAAGCTTGGTCTCTGTACTTGTGTTGGCTGAGTTCCCTTAGGATGGCACTTCCATCTTAGTACATGATGGTACAAAGGTACAAGGATGTACAACTTCTAGCTGAATATACGGTCGGACGCTAGAAGAGAGACCTGGACTGGAGGTTCATTTCTGAGTCAACAGTCTGAAGGTGGTATTTGAAGGTACAGATATCAATGAGATAAGTCAAGGAGATGGTGTTGTACCGTAGTGTGTAAAGGGAGGGATCCAAGGGGGCAGGCCTGGAGAATGTCAACAGGGGATAAGAAAGAGAAGGTTTCAAATTAAACTGAGAATAAACCAGAAGAAAGTGTCCCAGAAACCAAGGGCAGAGTTTTAGGAAATAGGAGGTTACCTATGGGGTCAAATACCACAGGGAAGTCAAACGTGAAAGTAGTGAAGAGAAGTTACCAGATATAATTAAGATGTTAGGGTTAAGCTTAGTCGGAGTAGTAGGGGTTTGAAAGGAATTGGGATTGCAGTGAGTTGAAGAAAGCAGGAAGTTTGGTGATGAGGAGGAGAGGCAAAGATGAAGAAAAGAGACCTCTGATGTGGGAGAGAAAGGACCCGAGGATGAGCCAAACCCATGGGCACCTAAGCATTCTCCTGAAGAGAAGCCTGCCCTCCAGCTCAGGGCACTCCTCCAGTATCCTTCCCTCTGCCTGTTCTAATCCTCCTCACACATCAGCTCCTCTCCTTCCTGACCCACTTGGCTTCGCATCTTGGCTCCCACTTCTAGCGTCTCTGTAATTCTGCCTGCTCGCTTTGGGCCTGGTGACTGGGCCTCCTCAGCACTGTGAATGCAGGCCTGAACCCCTAGAACACCACCGGCGGTGCCAACAGTGACCCATCTCCTATACATTCATCATGTACACTTGCTAAACCCCTAGTATGAGTCAGGGACTACTCTTGGCACTGGAAGACACTGACGTAGAAGAAAGACAAAGTTCCTGATCTTGCTGGAATTTACATATAGTAGGGGAGATTAAAGAATAAAGAAACGATGGGCAAGGGTCCCCAGTCACCTTCCCTTCAGGAAAAGAACTTGAGCCCCCACCCACTGAACCGTATGTAGTTCAGTGTAAACCCTTAGAGCCACTCTCCTAGCTGTGCTTGGGCCTTTGATATGCTACCCTAAGGTATAGGGTCTCACTGGTGTCATACCACACCCTCAGGCATTCCGACCCCAAATCGTAGCCAATGATCACAGTACTCTATCAGTCGAGTCAGATTCTGATTCCTTTCTGACTGATCGTAGTTGACGAACTAGCTCTTCATTTGTCCCCATGTCCCTTTTCAGTGGCTTTCTGCCTCTGTGCCACCCTCATTCCACATACCCACCTTGTATTTTATTCCCAAAGTGCTAGTCTTTCTAATTAATTACTAGATGTTACTCCATCTAGGATGCCATCAATTAAAAACGTGCCATTATTTTATACACCTATTAAGAAAAAGTGCCCAAGACAAGGAATCTAATGGGAGACCCCTACATAAAGCTGAGACACCCAAGGGCTATACCTTCCCTACAGAGGTAAACGAGAAATAAACTTACCACACAGGGAGAAACAGCAAAAAATCTTGTGTGTTTCCATCTTGGCAGTGGTGGAGAAAGGCTGAGAAACATCTCATCTGAGAAGTTACACTCATACACGTGGCCAAAGTTCACATGACTAGAGTGGCCCAAATATTCTCCATCTGAGAATGTAATTTGAAGTGATCTCAGGGTGACTGGCAGAAGCAAAAGTAAATCTTTAGAACCAAGATTCACAATGCCTGTCTGATGGCCCACCTACTCTAGCAATAGTCAAAGTCTGCAGTTTTAATGCAACCAAAGGACACCAGGCATCTGGTAGATTTCATTGCATAGGGTTTTGGCCTCCGGTCTCTTTCTTGTGAGTTTAAATTATAAAGACAATATTTTGTATATTGTGACCACTTCAAAATTACAGATAGAGGCGCGCCTAGGGGGCTCAGTCGGTTAAACATCTGACTCTTGATCTTAGCTCAGGTCATGATCTCAGGGTCATGAGATCAAGCCCTGGGTTGGGCTCCGCAGTCAGTGTGGAGTCTGCCTGTCCCTCTCCCTCCACCTCTGCCCCAACCCTGCTCGCACTCTCTCTCTTAAATAAATAAATCTTTAAAAAATTATAGATGGAGAAATTAGGGGTGCTTGGGTGGCTCAGTTGGTTAAGTGTCTGCCTTCGGCTCAGGTCATGATCTCGGGGTCCTGGGATCGAGCCCCTCATCAGGCCCTGTGCCCAGCGGGGAGTCTGCTTCTCCCTCTCCCTCTGCTCTGCCCCCTGCTTGTGCTCTCTCTCAAATAAATAAATAAAATCTTTATAGATGGAGAAATTAGGGTTTATACAGCACATTAACCATGGCACTGCGATGCTGTTTAATGCTCCGCAAAATCATTTTTTTTACCCTGAAAAATCAGAACCTGTGTCTGGCATCTTGGGCTCTTTCTGAAATGAGGGAGGGCTACATGGTATTATGCTGGCATCTACAGGTATGAGTATAAGCTGCTGGGGCCAGGAGTCTGAATTTTTGACAAAACCTTGCTAGAGAGTAATTCTGGGCTCTACAACTAGAAGTTATGGATGCTGGCAAGTTTTGAGAGAAAGCGTAAAAGCTGTTGTAAAACAGAAACTAGGCAGAAAGGGTAAAATTCTAAGTTTTCCTGCTAGAGGGAACCCCAGAATCCATCTAGTCTAGTTCTTTGGGCCATCTGGCAGGGCTGCTATCTCATTAGGTCTTTGCATGGTTCAACCTTTTGTGTAATTCACGTCTCTGTTTAAATGCCACCTCCTCAGGGAAGACCTCCTTGACTATCTCATCTGTAATAGCCTGCCTACAAGCCAGGATTTTTAACCCTTTATTCTGCTTCTTTTAGTCATAACAATTATCGCTATCCAATACCAACTGAAATAATTTGTTAATTGTGAACTTGCTTTTTTTCTTTCTTCTTCCATTAGAATATAGGGACATTGTTCATTCCATAAACGCAGAGCCCGAATAGTACCCAGCCCAAAATAGAAACTCAAAAATATTTGTTGAATGACTGAATAGTGAATGAATCAATGAAAAAAATGAGGACAATGACTGTAATTATTTAAATCTCAGACAAATGAAATTCTATATCAGGTTTAGACTAAACTTTAATTTATTTCACGAAGGATCTAGTTGTAATATTTCTGTATCCCAGTCTTTAGCATAGTACCTGTCTTATACAAGGCTCTCAGTAAATGTCTGCTGAATGAAAGAATGTATATCATATGCCCCTTAATGATGAGCTGCTTTAATTCTCTGGAAAGGAGTTCTCTCTTATCATCAGGGAACAATGATATATGTGACACTATTAACAAAACAAAACAAAAAAAGGTTGGGAAATACAAATAGACTTTAGATGATATGAAAACTTGAAAGAGATAAAAGAATTAAAGATTTAAAATAATAGTTTAAAAATGAGAAGTGGAAGATCATGAAGACTGAGAATGGAATGCAGGAGGACTTTTAAGGAAAAAGGAGAGGATCAAGATGTTATGATTGTTCACGCTCTTCCGATCTCCTTTGTTAAAATCTTCTTCCCAGGGCTTTACAACTAAGAGCACTTTCTCCTTGGTTGGAGTGTCTGTGATTGTCCCCCCAGAATGAGGGATAAACCAAATGGCCTTTCCAACATCTTCAAGCCTTATGGTATTCTGAATTTGGATGCTCAAAAACTGCCCATTCATCATTCAGCAAACATTTACATAAAGTGCCTGCTAAATTCCAGGGAATAGTCAAGATCCTTTTGATGGCAAATGACAAAACCTAAATATATACCTTAAGAAAAAATGGGAGCATACTTGAAGGATCCTGGGTTTTCTCTCAGAGCAACCAAGCCACAAGAAGGGCAGGGATGCAGCAGACCTCAGGAACCATTAAAGCCAGGGACCTAATATGGTGTGAATTCTCTCTCTATCTCTTTCTTCCTGGGGGTTGTCTGTTGCCTTTTCCTATCACAGACCATCTATTTCCATGTGGTAGAAAACCTGACTATGAACGTCTTCCAATATTTACCTTTATAGCTTTTAGCCACTGTAGTTCCAAGCTTCAAAATCCACAATAAGACACCTAGCCCAACTTGGAAAGGAATCTTATCATCAAGCAATCAGTTAGGACCATTGGGATGACATTAAATAAGAACGCCATAAAGATGAAGTGGTGGGGAAAGAGAGACACAATTTTCAAGGGTAGTGGGTGGGGCCAAGCAGGCAACACCATACACTCTCATTATGTCCTGGCACTGTGTTAAACGCGGGTTAGCTACTGGTGAGAGAAAGATGACTAAACATTAATACCTGTAAGATCTGGTGTCATCAACTACTGCATGACACAAAAATGTTGTCTGGGGTCTCCTCAGAGAGTCTGAATGAAGTGCTGTGTCTGGGAGCAGCTGAAACCGGCATGTCTTCCAGAAGGCTGCCCCCATTTTCTTTGTAAAAGGCACAAGCTGGGGCGCCTGGGTGGCTCAGTCGGTTAAGCGTCTGCCTTTGGCGAGCCCCATGTCGGGCTCCCTGCTAATGGGAGACTGCTTCTCTCTCTGCCTGCCACTCTCCCTGCTTGTGCTCTCTCTCTCACTTCCTAAAAATAAATAAATAAATAAAAAATAAAAGGCACATGCTGTCTTTAGAGTTCAGAAGGTTGACCTGTCACTTACAGTTAGTGATGACGGGGAGCTGAAGGGGATAGCTGAGGAACTGGTTTGTCAACTCTTAGGAGTCTGGAAAAGAGGTCAATAAGACAGTACTGGGGATGACCGGGATGAGGTAGGAAATAAGCAGAGTAGATGGACAGAAGGAGAGAAAGAAAAGAAAGAAAGGAAACAGGAGAAGAGTGTTGTTAGTGAAGTTAATGAAAAATTAATGTAAACTGAATTTGAAAGCTCACTTCCTCACAGCTCTCCATGTCTTCCTCCATTCGGGAATGAGATCGACAGGCTCTCCCGAAAAATTCTGAGAGGGTAAAGCTTTTTGATCTGGGACTCTCTGATCACAGACTGTCCCTTCTGCTCAGAGGCTGTGTCTGCCCAGCATTTCCCCCAGAGCAGTACCTGGTGGGAAAGGAGGTATGAGACTGAATGAGCTCTTCATGTCTGAGCTTTGTTTCCATGACAACTGATCCTAAGGCATTGCATTTTGACCCTTATAACTTACACTTTCCCAAGAAGAAATCTGTACATTTGGAAAAGGGATGGAGTTGGCTTATGGTCACATAGCTGGGCTTTTCAGAGATTTTCCAAAGGGCTGACATTTCTTTTAGAGATATTTCTGTGTTTAATGCGTAAAGTGATAGTGATTCTTTCTCGATGACTTGAAATCAAAACTCTTCACTTTTCCCTTTAGAAAATGGTCATTGCCTGGGGTGCCTGGCTGACTCAGTCCAAAGAGCATGTGACTCTTTTTTTTTTTTTAAGATTTTATTTATTTATTTTTGCAAGGGAGGTGGAGAAGATGTGCATGAGAAGGGGGAGAGGCAGAGGGACGGGGCTGAGGGAGAAGCAGACTCCCCACTGATCAGGGAGCCCTATACAGGACTCCATCCCAGGACCCTGGGATCATGACCTGAGCCTAAGGCAGGCGCTCAACCAACTGAGCTGCCGAGGCGCCTGAGCATGTGACACTTGATCTCAGGGTTATGAATTCAAGCCCCATGTTGAGTGTAGAGATTATTAAAAATAATAAATAAATAAATACATAAATAAATAAAATTTAACTAAATAAGAAAAAAAGAAAAAGAAAAAACAAAATGGTCACAGCCCAACAACTCCCAAATAGGCCTATAACAACATCGCAGGCTAGAGTGTGCCTAGTCACTTATTAGTCAAGTGGGAAAGTTAAGTAATGAATTGGTGAGAACTGGTTCAGCCAGATGACCCATGTCAGGAGCCATCTCTCATCTCCCTGGACTAGAGTGGCTGTCTCGAACTAGACCATTTCAGGGAAAGGAGTGTCTTAGGATTTCCTACAAGTCAAAAGATGCATGTGGCAAGAGTCACAGAGGAGATGGAGGTGTTCAGGGAGATGAAGATGATAAATACCCACATTGTAAGAGTATCAGTGACTGACTGAGCAACTCCATTAGGCGTGAAGGAGGAAACCATCACCTAACCATCTCTCTGTAGCTAACTGGCATGGTGCCTGGCACATAGCAGGTGCTGGTAAGTTTGGATTGGTAACAGAATAAAAGTGACATTTGATTATTTGCAAGGATTATATCTCAGGAGCTATGCATAATCTGGTGCTTCCTAAAGGTATAAGATTGGCCTTCTAGGAATGAAAGACACCCCACTTTTTACTTTTTAAACTATCCCTCATTTAACTTTGATTTGAATTTTCTTAATTGTGCTCCTTGTTAACTGGGAATTCGGTTCCAAAAAAACTAGCTCCAAGTGAAATAAATAGAGACAAGGAGGAGTAACTCGTTCTGGGATCTAGGAACTGAGCATAGGATAGGGATTCCTGGGGATTCCCAGCCACGCTCAGAATTGAAACAAAGGGAAATGTCTTGCAGAGTTATCTTCCTTGAGGAGCTGCTTGATCATTGAAGAAAGGCCAAAACAGTCTAGTCAACATGAACTTCTCTGTGCATTCCTTCCAATCTGTAAACTCCCTAGACCTTATATAATCGAAATCTGGGGTTTTAAAAAGTGAGACCTCCTGTGTGTGCATGGGAATTGCTGGGGTAAACTGGCTTAAAATAGAAAAACAACCAGAAAAAGATAAGCAATGAGAATTACATTACATTTGTGATTGAGAAACAACAACATAAGATGTGTCTGTAGCTTAGTGGTTGAGAACGGAGTCTCTGGTGGTGGCCTGGCTGGATTTGCATCCTGACACTATACCTTACCGTTGCCACATGGCTTTGGGCAAGGCTGTTGTGAGATTGACATGCATTATATCAAGAAAAATGCCCCAAATTTGTCTGGCACATTGTAAGTGGTCAACAACTATTGACTAATCTTACTATTCTTACTTAAAAATGCTTTCTAATTCACAGTTCTAATAAGGCCATCCTCCTGCCTAAAATACTTCAATGGCTACTTGTTATTCCCCTAGCTAAACTGCAAGTTCTTTAGCATGACCTACATTCCAGAACATTCCAGAGCTGGCCTCCAATTAGTCATCTCCTGCCACTGTTCCCTGATCATATCTTAAGCTCCAGGTCTACTTAGAGCTTCTTGAAGTATCTTGTTCTCTTATGTCTCCATATGTGTTCTCTTTCTTCTGCTTGAAATACTGTTTCCTCACTCACTTGCCTGGATGATGTCTATTTGTCTCTAAATTAGCCCAGATATCACCTCTTCCAGAAGCTCCCCGTAATATGACTAGGGTGGCTTAGGAACCCCTTCCATAAGCTCTTAAATACCTGTGCTTTAATGCATCCTGTTTCCTAACACACTCTGCTGGCATTCTTTCCTTCTCTTTCTCCCCCATGGACTGTGTGCTCCTTGAGGGGAAGAAATGGCATCTTCTTCCTCAATGTATGTATCGCCAGCATGTATCACACAGAAGGTATTCCAAAAATTGCTTGCTGTCTTTAGAATAGAGGAGCCTTAAAAATGAAATACTCTAGAAGGATCAGCAAAGATAAAGAACTGAAGCCACGAAAGTTGGAAATAGAGGGGGAAAAAATCTGTAATTCCCTTACCTCTCACCCCATTTCTGTACCCTCACACTTGAGGCCCTGGGATTCTCCTTTATTATTTTCCATTCTCAAGTTCCCCTTAAGAGAATGTCAGGGGTCACATTCTCTGGTGACCCAGGTCTTTGAGGCTGTTACCTGATCCTGCTTCATTTCCTGTGAACAACCACAGCACCAGCTCTGATCTTCAACAGGAAATTCTGAACAGTCACAGTTTCAGGTCTTTTTAAGCTGATTATGGTTCTTAGAGGTAAGGGATCCAAGGCTTTCCATAATCTAGACAATGCAGGCCCTGTCTTTTAAACTAGTCAGTACTGGATAAGTAGTAACTAATTGCCTTTACGTTTTCTAAGAATGCTAGGGGGCCACAGTTAATCCTTTAAATGTTCCTGTGGTTAGAAATGCCATCCTGTTGCACACTGATCAGGAAAGTGATAGCTCAAGGTCATTCAGCAGAACCAGGAGGTCAGACCAGCTCCAGCCACAGGTGAACGACGCTCACATAACTCAAGTCAGTCTATTTTTCCCTTTGGCATTTTTCATTCTGGACATAACCATGAGCAGGGGGCAAGCCAATGATGAGAAAATCATGTATTTGAACAAGTTTTAAAAATAAACAAAAGATAAGTAGCATTTATGAAATCCCTTTGAATCTGTTCCAGCAATCTGAAAGGCTCTAGCAAAAGCAAATGCCCTGAGTTACCCAAGGGAATTTCCATACTATGTTCTTTTCTTTGGCATGAAACCCCCTAAGGATCCAGGGTAAAATTTAGGAAAAGAGATAGAGGAAGAAAAATATTTCTAATGAGCCAGGGGCTTGATTTTTTCTGCCATTTAGTAAAGATTTCATTTTGAGATGAACTGCTTACAAGCTTCTGAAATACTTTTCTTAGGATATTCGATCATGACAAGTGGGAGAGACGTCAGACTATTTCAATCTCAAGTGCAAATAGACTCAAGTTTTCACCTGTCTTAGCAATAAGCAGAAGAATGGTCAGGGAGTGGCTCAAAGTTAATGAGGTCTCTCTGCTCCAGAAATCATGTATCACCTATCATTAGAGCTCTAATACCTGCTACAAGATCTATCATTTAGTAGACGCTCATCAAGTTTGGCTGAAAAAATTGTGACTGCATGGCGTGTCCAGTGAAGGAATCATGGTCTCTTATTTTTAGTTCTCAAAGGAAAAAAAAAACAAACAAACCCTGATTTATAGCATTTGCCAATTGCTGTGGTGTAAATACTCCAAGGATGGCCATTTTAAAGCTTAACAACAAGCTCATCGATTTTCTAAAAATCTGATGATCAGCCCTTGTGACCAGTAGGAGTTGACTCCAGCACACGTGGGACAATACATTCTTGGCTCTCTTTGTACACACAAGCAGGATGGTACTGAGTGTTTTCGATATATTTAGCTCTCTGAGGGTAAAAGGGGGTCATGGGTAAAGTTGGAGGTAGCTTGGAAACAGATACTCTGCAATATGATGAGGCCCTTGCAGAGAAAAGCACATCAGTGGTGTCCTTTGGAAACTGCCAAGGGCCAAAATAGTTTTATGTCTCTAGCCTACCATGAAGAATTGAAGAAGTGCTTATAGACCCCTCCTCTGAATGCTGCATGCCTCTTGCTCTAAGCAAAGGGGAAAGAAACCCCTTCAACAAGGCTAAGGCTCGTGTGAACAGGTAAGAAACCTTAATCCAGGTATGCGTGTGCTCAAATCGGAGTTACCAACTTAAGATATCTTTGTAATGTGGAGATTAGACTAAAGAAGGTTATTTCTTGTTACCCAAACACTGTATCAATACCAGGAATACCTTTTGTGCGTATTTGGTAATAAGCATTCTTTGTTAAGACAAATAGTTCACTGTTTCCATTCTCCCACAATTTACATCACTCATGTAGTTTTTGTTAAAAGTTTCTCCATCCTCATGTTGCTAAATTAATAGGGTTTCTTGCTCATGAGAGCTTAGGATGAGTGTTCTGTGATATGTGTTTGGTAGAGACACACATATTCAGCCAATGTGACTCCTTTCAGCCAATACATCCTCTCCACCATCCACTGGATGGATCTGGAGCTTGACACAGGGGTTTTGGTTATGGAGTGCAGAAATGCACCTGGGCTCAGGTTCTACCTGAAGCACATGTACTTCCTCCCCAGTTCTGTCCTGTCTGGGAGGTGGGAGCCTTGGATGGGGTGGGGAAAGGTGAGAGCCAAGCCAGCAGGACTCTCTTAAGGCACACACCTTCCCTACCACACAAACAGGCATCATGTAGAAGACAGGTCTCATGTCAACTATACTTCAACTCAAAAAAACAAAGCGCAAAAACAGGTCTCAGACTTTTCTATTTCTAGATTTACTTCTACATCACTCATCTCAATCTACTTTTTGCATGTCACTTGATCCCTGGAGATCTGCTCTTGGTTTTCCTAGCTTTCACATTGCTAATTGTTCTTTTCCTTTTTTCCTAAGATCACTCTTTGAAATTACCCTGCCATGTTTGTGTTGGTGCCTCTCAGTTCAGCATAAGAGATAACAGAAGAATCTGAGAAGTCAAGTGGTCTGGGTTTGCCCCTTGACCCTTTCACTTGCTGGCTGTGTGACCTTGGGAAAGTGATTTGACCTCTCTAAGCCTCCAAACAAGGTTACCATGAGTCCCTTTCTTACAAGTGTTGTGAAGCAAAAAATGAGAACATACATGCCAAATTCCTAGCAAATATCTCTGTGGTAGACAGTTAAACACATTAGCTCTCCTTGACATTACTTCTATCAGTGATATTATTGTTCTCATTAGTAGAAGTGGAGTTTTCATGGCACAACATTGCCTTGAGTGTTTTGGCTGATGCCCACACTCCAGCTCCAGTCTGACTCTACCTCCAGAGATTCCCATGGCTCAGGTCCCTGGGCTCGTGGAACTGAGGCCAAACATACCTCCAAACAAAATTATGTGATAATCCATCCCTTGAGATGTCCTGCGAGTTTATTTTGGATAAGAAGATCCTTAAAGATTCTTTTATTTTGTTTGCCATGTGCTCTGTTATTGCTGATATGAAAGTATGTCTAGAAAATATGCGCCTTTTCTTCAATTTACATTTGATAAACACTTACTGCTTAGCCTTTAAAATGAATGATGGCCATCATAACAATGACAATAATGAAATGGTTTTATCATTTGCTTCCCTTCTAAGAAGCTGAACCAGGGATAGGCAAGGTGGCCTCTTGTACTTCTTATAATTAAAGGAGCCTGGAGTCCTGCTTGAAAGCCCGACTTTTTTTTTTTTTTTTTACTTTCCTCCATTCGTTCTGGGGAAATAGCCAAGCTCCTGAAATAGGACAGATGCTGCCTGGATTTGTCAGGTCTGGATGCCCTTGAGTGCTGCAGCCGGACTATCTGTCAGGATCAGAGGTTTGAGCTTAACTTCAAGATCAAAAATGCCTTTGAATTTTCCAAGTACATGAAAAGAGATTCCATGCATGCAGTCATGTGCAGCCCGTGTGTCAGCTGACGAAACCGTATTTTCTAGGGGCTCTGACAATAGACTGTAGAGGCATTTGAGAAACTGGAGAAGGTAGGAGACAGCCAGGAAGAAAGGCCAAGAGAGTACTTGTGGTTTTCCAGTGACAGGAGAGGCCACTGCCCAGGTCTCCAGTAGTCCCTGATGACATCATGACCCTTCCATTCCCCTCTATCCACAGCCTGTCTTCTTCCTGCCCCATCCCCAGCCCCTTCCCCAATCTCCCTATAGTTTTGTTTTCTTCAGTTTCAAATGGGGGAAGGACTACATTTGGCAAAGGAGTTCCCACAAACCTGGCATAGGGTCTGTGGTCCATTTCCCTCTGATACTTCTTTTGTCACATGTTGGAATCTGTCTGTTGCTATAAGGGCTGTTCAGAACTGGTCCAGTATCCCCACTGTCAGCTCCTAAGTCCTCCACCCAGTTCTTGAGCAGTGAATGTGTATTTTACAGATTCAAACTCAATTTTGTGATACAACTTTAAGGATTATGAGCTGGAAACAAAAAGGGGGAGATCCAAGAGATGGAAGATTCTCAGAGGTCATCTTGCTCAATGCCAGAAACCATGGCCCATTTACTGTATTCCCCACAGAGAGTTGTCTGGCCTTGGGTCAAATACCAGGTAAGAGAGATTGCCTCTTCAGAAGAAAAGGAATGTCTGGGAAACAGGGGTAAGAAGGAGACTAACTCTCATAATATATAGATTTGAATTCCATCCTGTTTGCATTTATTACCTGTTCAAAAAAAAGTAAATTAAATATTTCAAAAACGCCTTCAGTGTGCAGAAACTCATTACCCAATAAAGCAGACCATTCCATTTTAGATGGCTGGAATTGGTAGAGCATTGTCCCTTCTGCTGAGCTGAAATCAGTCTCCATGTGGCTTCTGCTCTTCTAACCGTCCCTCACAGTAAGTAGGACAGAACCAGTCCACCCCTCTCCAGTATCAATTTTTTTTTCCAGATATTGGAAGACAATCATTTTCTTTCCTTCAGTCATTTCTTCTTGAATGCCAGAAAGGTCATTTGCTATGTCAGGTCTCTCAGCTTGAAGAGCTAGAGGAAAAGAAAACTAATTTTAGTGTTTGTGTAAAAAAGGAACTGGTCCCAGGGATGAGTTGCCCTTGTGCTAGCTTGCTGAATCTGGCCTTCACTGCTCCATAAAGTGTGATGATTGGTAGAGCCAGATTTCACTCCAAAATAAAGAAGTAGTCCTGACCTCTGTTAACTTTGTAGCCTGAGGGGAGGGAAAGGGGGGCTCCCCTTGACAGTGGACACATGAGCTCCCTAGCAGCCTCAGAAAAGCTTTACAGCTTTCTTAATAGATTGCAACACATTTTTTGCTGGGGACTATTTCCATATTACAGACTTTTACCTAAGGGCACTGCTTTTGGATTGGAAATACAAGGGATAGGCCTGGAGCTTTGTGCCCAATGCCTTTCTTGATTTTTATTAAATTTCAGTAAGAATTGCCTCCCCTCCTCCTTCTCTCCCCAGGCCCCAGAACTGTACTAAAATACAAAGGAAGCACTAGAATATGTACCTGCCCTCCATGGGCATGTATTCATCCTAATGAAGTAAGAATACAAAACTTATAAGACTGTGGCAGAGAGCAACTGGTCACCAGGGACAGCACGAAGGACCATGGAGTCCTTCTGTAGCAAGTGCACACATGGGGACCCTCCACAGACTCTCTGCCTTCCCAAAAGAGGAACCTGTTGACCTATTAGGAGATGACCTTAGAGATATCTGTCCATGGTATTTGTCCAGCCACTGAAATACCTTTTTATCTTGACTCCCCTTATGACCAAGTGTTCATATTTGGGATCAATTGACTGGAGTAGGAAAGAAAGTCTGAAACATAAGGGGTGGGGAGGGGTCTGAGGAGTGGGCCCAGAGAGATCTGTCTGCCAGAGCTATGTTTCAACCAGAATAATGCTCAGCCCTACAAGATGGCAAGTCCAAAAAGCCTTGCTTTGCCAGCCTGTGGCGCTCCTAACCCCTTGGTCGTGGTGAAGGCTCTCTGGAAGGCTCGTCTTATCAGACTTGCAACCACAGGAGGAACTAGGTATCTAGAAAGGCATCAAACTGGACAGTGAAGCCTGCTGTGTGAGCTCACGTTCTTTTGTCTCAGCTCGGGCATGTTCTCAGTCATCTGTCCACTTAGGACCAGCTCACAGAGTGAGCGGGCACCTTTTGTTTGCTCAACTCAACCAATTCTCCCTTGGTTTAAGCTGGTGCAGGTCAAACATGTTTTCACCTCAGTGTTTACCGCTAAGCAAACTGGATTAGTCAGTGAGCGTTTCCTGCCTTTCATTGTTCTCTCAGAGTGTAGGAATCAAGCCTTCCCTTTGCATTTAGCATGGCAAGGAGAGGGTGGGCATGAACAAAAGTATTTAAATATTTAAATAAGCCATATTTAATGGTTATCTATTCCAGCTTGGTGCTGTGCTTGACACTGGAAAATCAAAGTGAATAAGATGCTCCTGTCTTCATGTTGAGGGAGGGAGGCAGACAAGTCAGGGAGTCATAGGGCAACAATGGGATAAGAGGGGGGCTGGGGGCTATGACAGAACTGAGGGTGAGCACCTCATCCAGCCTGGGCCAGGGTGCGGCTGGGAAAGGGAATCAGGAACCATCCAGTGGAGGTGACATCCCAAGGGTTGAGCAGACATGAGCTGACCCAGAGACGGCCGGGTGTAAGGACAGGGAGAGGAGGCTCAGTAGCCAGTGTAACTGCTGAGAGGTGATAGAGCATGGGTTAGAACTAAACGATGAGTCCTTGTATCTCAGAATATTTTCTTACAGCTGGGAAGTGCTGAAGGTTTAATCATCAGCTTTCACTTCATTTAATGATGGTGATTAATACCAATTAGTATTCATATTCAGCCTAGGTTTAATGAAAACTCTCTGTCCAGATCTGTGAAAAGAAAGCTTAAAATGTGTTGAGGTCAGGAAAAGCATAGGCCCAGTCTCTATCCCCTCCCCTCTAGCTCTGGTACAAAAACAAAGGCCACTAGCAAGTGTCAACCATGCTGGAATGTGCTGGTGCAGCTCAGGAGCTTGGGGCATTCCCTCTCTTCTCTCTTTCTCTCCTCTTTTGGTCTGGTGAGCTTGCAAACCGTCTGCATTCTCGAGAGCCGTCCCTGTCAGGTCTCATACGGGCCTCCCTGCTCAACCAGGCGCACACACACCATCACTCTCATGCAGAATTCCTCCTCACCTCTGCCAGTCCCACTTCTCTACCCACACATGCCCTGGGGCCCTTGGAGCTGTGACAGCTCTCAGGAGACAGAAAGTCTGCAAGAGGGGAGCATGATCTCTTGTGGGAGGACCCAAATGTGGGATAGGTGGCGGGATGTGATTTGTAGATCTTTTCCCTAGGACCCGGAAGAAAGAGGGATGGTTCATGGTCTTGGGCAAATCTTTAAAAATCTCAAAAGAAGAGAACGGAACTTCAGATCCTTGGTTCCATAATAAAAGTAACTAACATTCTTAGATGTTCAAATGACAGTTTGACATGGATTATCTCTTTGAATCCAAACAATAATCTTATGTTGAGGCATTTATTATTATTATTCCTCTCTCTGCCTTAATTTACTCATCTGTAAAGAGGGGATAATATTAACACTCACCCCATAGTCTTGCAAGGATTTAAATAAATAGTAAATACACTAGGACTGTGCCTGGCACATAGCAAGCTCTCAGAAGATGTTAGTAGTTGACCCTTGAACAACACAGATTTGAACTGCATGGGTCCATCTATACATGGATTTTTTACAATACCATACTGTGAATGTATTTTCTCTTCCTTATGCTTTTCTTAATAACATTTTCTTTTCCCTAGCTTCTTTTATTGTAAGGTTACAGTCTATAATACATATAACACACAAATTATGTGTTACTTGTTTATGTTATCAGTAAGGCTTCCCGTTAACAGAAGGCTTAATAGTTAAGTTTGGGGAGTTATACATGGATTTTCAACTGTGTGGAGGGTCAGCAGCCCTAAACCCTGCATTGTTCAAGGGTCAATGGCATTTATTATTGTGAGGAATCTGGTGTACAGAGGTTAAGTCATTTGACCAGGATTACATAACTGATAAATGGAGGCCAAGATTCAAACCCAGGCAGCCTGACTTCCTAATGACAGCACTATCCAGCTAGCTCGTCTGCTCTGCAGAAGAATTAAGTAGAAAAGGAACAGTGACTTTGGGTTGCTAGAGAGAAGCTAGAGAAACCCTTCGGTTTGGATAAACCAGGGGTTCCTGGAGCAGCATCCTCGGCATTTCCCAGGAACCTATTAGAAAGGCATATTCTCAGGCCCCATTCCAGTTCTCCTGAAGCTGAAACACTGGGATGAGACCCAGCATACTGTTTTCGGGAGCCCTCTGGGCGATTCTGAAGTACACTAAAAATCCCAGGAGCACGGACCTAGCCTCTCAGCTCTCGTTATTTCTTAGCTCCCATGTGTTAGGCTCCAGAGATAAATATGACTTGCAAGTTGTTTCCAACACAAAATGATGTTCTTCAACCCCTCTCTCGCCCAACTCACAGAGGGAGGTTTAGAAAAGCCCTTGGGGTGGGCCTCATAGCAGGCCCTCAACCTTTTTTCTGGGAGAAGATGGCGATAGGACTTTCTGGGGTCTCACCTTCTTCAATATTCCCTCCAGTAGTTAAAGAAACAATCCTCTGAAGAAACAGACATCTAAAAATGGAATTGATTAGGCCTCACAGCCACCTCATGTGGAGGCCTCAGTGTTTGCAAACACTAGGTCACAGGTGGAGAAAATAGATTTGGTACCTGGGTTTCAGTGGTGGTTATTGGATGCCCCCCCACCCAAATCAACTGAAAGTAGAGTTGAAGGCCAGAAAAGCTGAAAAGCAATCAAATGAATTTTGCCCCTTGGAGCGTGTATCTGTGAGGTGTGGGGATGGGCAGACGTCCATCTCAGGCCACTATAGCCTTAAAAGTGGGTGAGGTAGGAGATCTATAGTGTCAGAGAACAATTCTGAGGTTTCATACAGGCAGTTACATAAGTCACACAATTTTCCCAAGGATCAGGGGAGGGAAAAGGATGGCCCCTGGGTAGGGATGGGGAACGGGGCTACATAACGTACTTCAGTGATTTCATGTTCGTTAATGCCTTCTACCTGGCTCAGTCCAAGACAAACAGCTACCCAGTGGTGGAGCCGGGGTGGGAACCCTGGCTTTGTTGGAATCGAGCAGGCTTCATGATGCAATTCTGCCTCTTTGTCAGGGGTCATGTCCACGGCATGAAAGAAAAGAGGGAGAACAGGGAGAATGTTTTCAGAAACACAAGGCCCTCAGCTGATTCTGGAGCCAGATTCACTCAGCCAAACTCTGCCATATCAGTCTCCTGGGCTGGAGGGTGACACAGCCCGTTTATCAGAGCCGAGCAGCAATGACACATGTAGTCCTCTGTCAGGGAGCATCCTGATGGATGTATCAAAGCCCAGCCCTCCGGCACAGTGGTGCACAGACCCGCAGAGACCAGAGCTCCAGAGGGCACCAGCAGAGCTTCCCTGGCCATGAGGAGTTGGGCTCAGGTCCTGCCTACCTCTCTGCTCCGTAGGACATGAGCTCCGAGAGCAGGCACCCTGGCCTGAAGGAGGGATGTGTTGGTCCACGGTATTTCTTTCACTGAGGAGGCCGAGTTGACAGGTGTAACCGGGCTTTCCCCCATGCCCACCCTTTCCTAGCAGGCAAGCAGAAGTTTCTCACTCCGAGTCTTCCCTCCTGGGCATTTTCATAGGGAGAGAAGACTGCTCTGCAGATTTCTCTGGGGGAAGGAAGGGAAAAGCCAACATGTCTCTCACCCTGGGAGATTGGGAGCATGTGCCAGGGTTCCCAGGAAATTGCCAGCTCACCCTGCCTGGCAAATAACCTTCCCTGACAAGCGGCCAATTGACTTTCAGAACAGCAGTGCCACTGACTAAAAGTAAATTGCCTCTTCTTGTTTGTTTGTTTGTATTTTTCTAACACATCTGTTTATTTTTTTAAAGTTTTTATTTAAATTCAATAAGCCAACATATAGTTCATCATTCGTTTCAGATGTAGAGTTTAATAATTTATTAGTTGCATATAACACCCAGTGCTCATCACATCATGTGCCCTCCTCAAGGCCCATCACAGTTACCCCTTCCCCCACCCATCTCCCCTCCTGCAACTCTCAGTTTGTTTCCTAGAGTGAAGAGTCTCTCATGCTTTGTCTCCCTCTCTGATGACTTCCCCCTCAGTTTTCCCTTCCTTCCCCTGTGATCCTCTGCTCTGTTTCTTATATTCCACACATAAGTGAAACCATATGATAATGGTCTTTCTCTGATTGACTTATTTTGCTCAGCATAAAACCCTCCTGTTCCATCCACATTGATGTAAATGGTAAATATTTCTCCTTTCTGATGTAAATCACCTCTTTTTAAGGAGCACAAGGTTACTTCCTAGGTGGGATCAGATCTCCTTCCCTCTGCAGAAGCAGGAATATGGAGAGCAAGTGAGGGCTCTCATTCCCATTTGACAGGAGAGTTGGGTCACCCCTTCACAGTGGGGCTGACTCACTTACACGGCTGTGCTAATACCCAAGGGAATGCACAGCTTGAAGTGGGCACAGGACCTGTGGTTACTGTTGATGCTTCTGCACACGGGAAGACCTACCACAGGTCAACTCCATTATTGGACAGGGCTCAGACTTGTAACTCCCGGCCTCTGAACAGTGTGTGTTTTGTTGCCTTGTTTAAAGCCAACTTTAAACTTAAATGTGTGTCGATGGGGGGGCGGGGGTAATCATGTTTTTCCCTATTGGACAGTCTTAAAAACCTGGCATGGATACAAAGAACCCTTGTTGCCTGGACCAGGATCTGAGGAAAGATGCCATACCCAGAAAAGAACTCTGGAATACACTGTCCCTTTTATTGGGGCTGACACAGCCCCCACTGAGAGCTACGGGAACAGATTAATAAAAGCCGAGGGCTCCCCACAACCGGTGAGGCCTCCCAACGTTGTCAAGTCCCACCAGGGGCTTCATCCTTCCACCTAACCCATTCTAGATCAGTTAGCCTAAAGTCCATCCATTCTTAAACCCCCTTTCCCACCTCCTCAAGGAAGACATTTTCCTCAGTCCTCAGTTCCTGGAAGTTTCTGCCTTTAATTCTTGTGAGCTGGCTTTTCACCTGGATGTTGAAGAACACCCATTTGAGAAGCAGGCTGTCACCTTTTTCTTCACAGTCAGGCTGTGAGTCCAGATCCCGAGCTCACACTTGAAAGGACCCTCAGTTAACCCTGAAACTGCATGATTTAGGCCCTGGAAATAAACTAGTGAACCAGACAATAATCCCTGCTCTCAGAGAGCCTTCCTATATTCTAATAAATATAAATAAATAAAATACAAATTTTAAATATGGCATTTTAGGAAGTGATAATTACTTTGGAAAAGAGCAAAACAGGGGTAGGAGATAACCAAGAAGGCTGATAGAGACATGAGGACCCAAAGGGACGTAAATCAGGACACAGGTTCCTGGGTAGGGTTATCTTCTGACAAGAACGCCATTGCTCCCCTCACGCCCAGCCCCTACACTGTGACCAAGAGCTCCTTCTATGTCTGCCTCTCTTCTTTTGATCTTTCTGTTCTTCTCGCTCCTTCCACCACCAAGAACTTTGCCTCTTTCATTATTCTTCCGATTCTCCTGATTTTTGAGGTCCAGCTCAAGCCTAGACTTTTCGTGCCTCCTCTAAGGTATACAGAGCTCTCTCTTCTCTGGGTCCCATAGAAACAATAAGCCATACAAGTGCTAACTGATCTCGTCTTCTGTAGCATTCTCAACAAACTGAGAGCTGTGACAGAGGAGGCTGACAGCATGTGGCCTTGAATCTAGGACGCCTGTATTCAAACCAGGCAATCAGACCAGGAAGCGTCAGTGCAATTCGGCGAGAGCTGACTCCTGGTTCTAGGAAGTTCCAGGAAGTTGCAGCTTTTTCTTCTTGAGCCATGAGCCACAACCCCTCATTCTCTCAGTAGAAACATTATTAGGGTCCCTCTGAAATGAATTTGCTCAGTTTTCTCTCTCATTCCAATGTCTATTTTCCCCATCTCCCTCCTATTTAAGAAGAATTTGTGCCAATTCTTGTCCAATACACTTGCTCATCATGGCCACTCATATGCTTTGGGATCCTGTTTATTTCATTATCCAGAAATTCTTGTTTATTCTTTTAAAGTATTGGCTTCCTTTTCTTAGCACCCAATCAAGTTGAAGTCTTCCCCATTAAAAATAGGAAAAGATCTTGATAATTTTTCCTTAAGTTACCACCAAACCATTCCAGATGGGGAAAAAAATGAGTTAGAATAAAGACTTTTCAACCAGTTTGCCTACAGTTTATTTTTTTTTAAGTCAAAGATTCCTTTATTACTCTTATTTATTTACTTTAAAAATTTTTTTTAAAGATTTTAATTTTTAAGTAATCTCCCCACCCAGCATGGGTCTTGAACTTTTAGATCAAGAGTCTCATGCTCAATTGAATGAGCCAGCCAGGTGCCCCAGATTGCCTATAGTTTAAATATCAGTTCTGTTGTTGCTAACTGTGACTTCAGACAACTTATTTAGCCACTCTGTGTCTCAGTTTCCTCATCTGTAAAAATAGAAATAATAATGACTATGTCATCATGTACAGTTGAGGATTAAATCAATTCATTTTTGTGAACCACTTAGGACAGTGCCAACACGTTACAAATGCCACGGAAGTGTCTGTTCATTAAAAGAAATTATATTAAAAATTAGCTATTATTATTTCTTCCATTTCCTTGGTCCTATTCTTTCTTAGAACTAACATCCAATCTGTCCATTGTCTTTCATTATCAAACTTCTCAAAAGAGTGGTTCACACTGCAGACTCTCCATTAATTGCCTCTGCTTCCTCATGTCTCTTTTGTTCCTCAACCTACTACTGAAACCACCCTCTTTAAACTTGCCAGGGTCCTATTAAACTGCCAACACAAAGTCTCTTTTCATTCATTTGACTTCGGGTATCTGTCTTGGAATTTCCTCACCTCTTTGGTTTTCCTGCCACCCTGCTTCTCTGCAGCCATCTCCTCTCCATGTACTCCACATAGACCTTCCTGAGGGTTCTTCTTGGCCTCTTCTCATGCTGTAACCTCTCCCTGATGGTGTAATCCATGCTCCTGTCTTCAGTTATTGTCTACATGCCATTGACTTGTACACTTATTAGGCCTGACATTTTCCCTGAGCACTAGCCCAAAAGTCTGACTGGCCTGACAGGTATCCTACCAGATAGTCAATTACAACATGTAAATCTTCCCTCTCTCATGTTTCGCTTCAAGTCTCTGTTTTGGCACTCAGTTACAAAAGCTAGAAACTTTAGTCTTTGTTGTTCAATACCTGGATCTGCCTTTGAATTTGACAAATCAGTTGTTACATCCCTTAGTTGATCTGCTCCTTACAATGAGCCGGAGAGCATTATTTGATTAAGTGATTCAGTAAGTCTTTATTTGGATGAGTCTTATTTTCCCACATTGACAAAATATGCCAATCCTTTTAAGAAAAGGTGATATAACTCCTTTTTACAAAGGGAAAAAAAATGAGGCTCATGGAGATTAAGTAACTTGTCCAAGGTATTAGAAGGGTCAAATGAGATAGCGTGTGTTATGGAATCTTCAGAGACCATAAAAGATCATGTAAATGCAAGGTTTTTATAATTACTAATAAATTATTAAATTACTGGTGATACAACAAATTTGGTAAATTTCATAAAAGAAGTATGGAGTATACAGAAATACAGAGGAGAGGGAAATCAATTTAGCTAGGGAGGATAAAGATCTTGGGAGAAGAATAGGATTTTAAAAGATGGACCACCTTCTCCATCTCTCACTCTTGTCCCACATCTTTGCATTTGTCTTGTGAACTTGAATGATCCTTTCTCAGCACTTCCATGTAATGGCTGGAGGTTTCCTCCAAGTGTGTCAGACAGATGTAAAGCACCTTTCAAAATGACATTTGGGTACAAAGTCAAAAGGTCATCTTCTTCAGGGGCAATAAGAAACTATCCAAAACTGTAACAATAGCTCACACTACACCGCCTGCCATGTGGGCAGCAAACAACAGGGGAGTGTAGGCCAATGAACTGCAGAAGTCTCAATGGCCTTTGGGCAAAGCCAAAGTAAGTGTTTCCAAATCATGAAACCGGAACCAACAATAAATTCCCCAATGGATGGTATAATGATAATTAGCTCAGGCTCAGGTCTCTGAAGGATGCAATTTGGGAATCACCTTGTGTGCTGCAGCCTATGTGATGTAGAATGGGTCTTATAGAAATCTTGGGATATGTTTTTAGGAAGTCCATGGCCATTAAACTGGCCATCTTTGAGAAAAGAAGGAATGGAATAGAGCCTTTTAGTCCACTGATGTCAAATCACTTTATTTCCCATAAGTCCAAGTTGAGATTTAGTTGGATTGGGCTGAAACAGGTCCTTGCAGACTTCCTGGGGTACAATAAACCAGGATATTGTCCAACTTCAGGAAGAAGAAGGTAGCTCAGATGACTTCTCTACTCTGCAGCAGCCATTATCTACATCTAAAAAGATCAGCCTTTCTTCTGAAGCTCGGTGTCCCCAAAGCCACCCTGTTACTATCACAATGGTGCCCACGGTGTATGCAGTTTCAATTCTGACTCTTTGATGGAGGTAGCAAGACAGAGGGCTTAGTTGTCTATCAAAATTAAGTGAAGAATGTATGGATTAGATTTCAGTTTGATGGTCTTCTAAATGACCAGAGGCAAAGTCTAGCAGTTGCCAAGTTGATTGGGCCTGGAGGGGATGCACTCACAGACTCAGTCTCTGCCTCCCATACCCCAAGTGCCGCACCGTCACTAACCGTGCCTGACCATTATTCGACTGATTGAGTCAGTCTTAATTTGCAAGTCTCCTTTCCCCAGATGGGCAAAATGGACTTATTGCCAATTCTTTTATAGAACTGTTGTGAGGGTTAACGAGATTTTCCTTGTACAGGGCTTGAGTCCTGCTAAGTAGAATGCTGAGCAAACAGAGTACAGTCATTACTTAACCCAGCTGACATTTCCTTTCATAGTTAACTCACGAGTAGTGATATCATGAGAACTAGGCCTGAAATTGGAACAGCTATGAGCTATCCAGCCATAAAAGTCAGTGAGTCCTTCTTTACCTAAAAATGTGGGCACAGACGTAGATCTTGCCAGTCTGCTCTGACAGTTATGAATAAGCTATATTACATTTAAGTTCAGATCACTAAGATGACCTGTTCCTAGTGGGCAGGGGAGAGGACATCAGATGGTGTCCAGGCAGTGGCCTAACCTGGGAAGCTCTGTCTCAAGACAGTGGAAAAGACTAGAAGGAATAGAGCTGATCCCACCTCCCCAGGAACTTCACAGTCTGTTGAAGATATAAGAAAGTTTTGTTTTACAAATTGCAGTGTTCAGTTAAAATGTGTGGAGAGACCTCTTCAAGGGCCCTAAATCTGCCATGTGAGTTGCAGTAGATGTAAGGGACAGGGAGTGGAGAGAGAGAACTGAGTCACTAATTGGGGATAATTCATTTGAGTCTCTGGGTTTGGGGCTTTAAAAATCCAGCCTCTTTGTGTAGGACCCACTGGTGTCAGCAGTTTTTCTCAGGTTTCCCCCATTACCTGCTTCCTTGAGCCCCAACTCCCTTTCCCTACCTCACCTCTAAGGAACACTGACCTGGAACAACAGGGTTGGGGAAAAAACTCCTAAAACTTCTCCTATGGCAGGGCAGCTAGAGAGGGGCATGGCCAGGTAGAGACGGCCTCATCTCTACAGCCAAAAGGGTCTGGGAGGGAGGAACCTACAACAAAGTACAGATAGAAAATGACAGATACTTATCTAAAACTTTTTTATCATTTGCTTCCAGTTGAAAAGGAAAACTTAGCCCATGATATCAAAACTACCATCACTCATGGGGCCCCTGGGTGGCTCAGTTAAACGCCTGCCTTTGGCTCAGGTCATGATCTCAGGGTCTCGGGGTCCTGAGATCTAGCCCTACATTGGGCTCCCTATTTGGTAGGGAGCCTGCTTCTCCCTCTCCCTCAGTCCCCCCCTCCCTGCTCATGCTCTGTCTCTCGCTCTCTCTCAAATAAATAAATAAAAATCCTAAAAAAAAAAAAAGAACTATCATCACTCATAACTGTAGGGAGCAAAACTGACCAACAACCCCAGCTGCTGACCCTCCTGATTCCCCACACATTCACACTGAGGCCTATAGCTGCTGGTAGCCAGAGGAACCACAGGAGTATTGAGACAGGCCCATTCCTGCAACATTTGGGACTCTTCCAATAGGTGACTCTGGCTCAAGGACACCCCATCAGCTTAGCCAAACCTTTCTTGGAACTGTGCTTTAGTCCAGTTGTCAGGCCTGAGAGCTCTCCTGAAAAGCTCTCCTGCACCTCCCCCTTTATCCTTCATAGGCATTGACCCCAATAAATTTCTTACACCTGTAATTCGTTCTTGGATCTGCTTCTAAGAGGACCTGAGCTAGCACAATCATTAACAACAGCAATATATACTCTTCTCGTTAACAAGAAAAATCTATTGCATTCCCTGTGGAGGGTACTATACCAAGGTTGAGAGAAGGAAGAAGCATACAAAGATATATAGGCCACAGTCCCTACTGGAATAGGTAACATGAGTCCCATAGATCCAGTGGTGAACAATAAAAAGAAGTATATGCTTCTAACACAATACCTTCATCATTTATTTATATGACTGTTTCCCTGTCTATATCTCAGTGGGACCAGTGTTACTTAAACTGTGAGTCGAGACTCATTAGGAAGCTGTAAAGTCATAGCAGTGGGTCACAACCAGCATCACTTAAAACAAAATAGAAGATATTAGAAGGCAGCATACATAAATACTGCACTGTGAAATGTGTGTGTGTATACAGACACAAATATAAGATTGGGTGGTGGATTTTGATGTAAAATATATTTCTTACATCAAGAAATTTTGAAAGTGACTAAAGGAAACCATGAGCTTCCTGAGGACAGTGACAGTGTCCTTTTTTAGGGCTATATCCCCAGTGTGTAGAGCATTACCTAAGTATATGTAGGGACTCAACAAATGTTTGTTGACTATGTGTACTTTTAATGGCTAATTTTATATGTCAGCTTGACTGGACTAAGGGATGCCAGATGGTTGGTAAAAACATTTCTGGGTATGTCTGTGAGGGTGTTTCCAAAAGTTTTTAGCATTTGAATCGGTAGACTGAGTAAAGATCTCTGTCACTAGAGTGGGTGGGCATCATCCAATCCATTAAAGGTTTGAATAAGCAGGAGGGGAAGAATGAAGGGGGGACATCGGAGGGGGAGATGAACCATGAGAGATGATGGACTCTGAGAAACAAACTGAAGGTTCTAGAGGGGAGGGGGGTGGGGGGATGGGTTAGCCTGGCGATGGGTATTAAAGTGGGTACATATTGAATGGAGCACTGGGTGTTATACGCAAACAATGAACCATGGAACACTACATCAAAAACTAATGATGTAATGTATGGTGATTAACATAACAATAAAAAATTTTAAAAAAAGGTTTGAATAAAACTAAAGGGGTGGAGGGGTTGTGAATTTGGTCTCTGCTTGAGTTGGGACATCTATTTTCTCCTGCCCTCAGACATTGGCACCTTTGGTCCTCAGGCCTTCATACTCAGACCTGTACCTGCACCATCAGCTCCCTTGGTTCGCAGGCCTTTGGGTTTGGACTAGAACTACACTACTGGCATTCCAGCTTGTCGATGGCAGACTGTGGGCTTTCTCGGTCTCTGTAATCACATGAACCAGTCCCTCATAATAAATCTCTTTCTTTGTATTCATGTATATGCTACAGGTGCTATTTCTCTAGAGAAGCAGAATAAGAAAAAGAGAGAATCATTTAACAAAGGAGAGGAAACCCAAGTTAGATCTTGGGGAAAATGTTTAGAAAAATGGAGAGGAACAGAGAGAAAATGCAGGAGGTATGATGTGAGCAGAGAATCAAAGGTCAGGATGCTCATGATGTGTTAGGGAGGTTGAGTAGACCAGTTAGATTGGCTTAATGTCCATTGGCATGGAAAGAAATTCAGGGAGGAATTGAGCTTGGCCGTAAATTGATGTCGAATGGCCAACACACTTCTCTAAGAATGATTTTCTGCAATGATAAGGTAATAATGATAATGACAAAATCATAGCCAGCACTTACAAAAGGCATCTTTGAAAGGTCTCAAATCATGTTAATATGCTGCATTATTCATCTTCTTGATAATTCTATGAGGCAGGTTGGGGAAGCTATCATCTCCATTATATAGGTAGGGAAACCAAAATGGAGTAAGAGTGTCTTAATTCCATATCCCTGTGGTGAGCCAGCTGGAGTCCTAGGTCCGAAATGCAGTACTCCATCTCAGCTATCTTTTCTACAGCCAATCCTTGTGTGTCCCAATTCCCATTCTGTGTAAGTCTGTAGATGTAGATCACTTCCAGGAAACTAACTGGATTTCAAACTATTTTACCTTTTTCCTTGGTAAGATGGACCAGTTATATCTTCTCTTTTAGTGTTAACACAAGTATTTCTCACTGATACTGGAAATGAAATCTTTGTGTCTAAAGGTAACAGAGCCAAATGACACATGGGTCTTAAAGTAAATTTCTAGTCTAATGCAGGTTCCCTACCGTAGCAGACTGATCTCCTGCCCAAGAGCTCCCTAGAGACCATTTTACTTACCCTGAGGGCAGATGCAAGGGTCAGTTGTGGTTTCTCCTGATTTGCCCAGACCTCAGTTGATTAGCAGCCTATACTTTGACTACTTCAAGGTCACCTGAGCGCCAAGAACCCTGGTCATATTGCACCTCTTCCTGCTTTGCAAGGCCGATCAGTATTCCTCCCATTGATTGGATATAGACCTCTATAGTGTCAGGCTCATTCAGGTTCAAATGTGCAATACCATGATTGGCCATGGCTTGTACTTTATTTCCTAGCTCTCCCTGAGCTAGACTGGCTGTGCTTAATGCCAAAGACCAGCATAATGTATCAGAAACAGGATGGACTGTGGAGTGCTACAGACCTGGGTTGCCAGGACTGCTATGCCTACTTGTTTGGGACCATGGACTTGGCCTTTAAGTAACCCCTTTGAGTCTCAGTACTCTGTTTTAGCCTTGTCTACCGTGCTTAGCAGAGTCCTAGACGCAAAGTACATGCAAAATGAATGCCTGTTGACTTGATTTGTCTGAACCTGCCCCTAGGACATTTTAGGAAAGTTAAAGCTCATCCTTCCAAGTGGTATCTAGGTCAAAGGCATCAACAAGAAAAAGACACCGGCTGTAGGAATGGTTTCTGCAGTAGCTGAACATTAGTTGATACTTCTTTTCTTCTTCCAGCTCTCCCAGATGTAAGGACTTCCTCCTACCTCTGGAGTTGAATGAACTTACAGGCTGCTCTGGTATTGGAAAGTGGGTCACACCTCTTAGGGAAACCTCTGAAGATTATATCAGAGCTCTGCTCCTCCCTTATGACACCTACATTGACTGGCATAGGAAGAAATGAAAAACTGAAAGAAACACCCATATCTCTAAAGCCTAAGCCCAAATAAGATGGTCCTTAGAACCATGGGACCATCTGGTATTTAGATGGGGGAGCAGTGGTTGAATACCCGCAGTGCAAGGCCCTCTGGCAACTGCAAAGGTGACAGCATGGACCTTCCCTTCCTCCCTATTCTCCCACCATTTCTCTACGTATACTCCAAGGTCCAGACACACAGAACAACTTGCAATTTTCTAAAGTGCCTGCTTTTTCTTTTCCTCTAGGCTTTTGTAATGCTAATATTCTATCTTCCTAGAATGCCTTCCCCTGCCTGACCTCCTGCTACTTATCCTCTGGGCTCAGTGAGGTATCAGTTCTTCTCTTCCTATGAATCTTTTTCCTCATTGCCATCCCAGATAATGTTTTTATAGTACCTTTTCCCTATCCTCAAACGTCACATGTGATATTGTAATTGTCAATTTTCTTGGCAGTCCCCAGGATGGTGATGACAATGATAATATAGATACCATCTATTGAATGCTTACTATGTTCCACAGTCATACTTTATGTCATTAATTATCACACCAACCTTGTGATGTAGTGTTATTCCCATTTTATAGATGTGAAAATGAAGCTCAAAAAGGCTTTACCCAGATTTATGCAATTAATAAGAGGCAGGGTCAGGATTAGAACACAGGTGTGCTGACTCTAAGTCTGATTTTTCATCACTACACCATGATTTTCACCACTACGTGCAGTTCCCCGCTGGGCTGTACACAATTTGAAGGCGTGGGTCACACCTTTCATCTCTGTATCTTGTGTCTAGCACAGTGCCTGGAATAAAGTAATTCCTTGTTGATGCGTTAAACAACAAAAATTCAACTGAGTTATTTTATTTTGTTTTATTTTTCAACTGAGTAATTTTAAAGATCAAATTGGCTTTTTTCAATGATTCATGAATCAGGAAGAATCCCTGGCAATAGGAAGAAGTTCAACAAAGCTGTAGAAAAGAAAAGGTTTTTAAAGGCAGAAAGTGGGTGGGAAAAGGAAAATATTAGCAAACAGTGCATTGTTTCAGGCAAAGTTGCTTTCCTACAGGAACAGAAGGGGTCCATTGGGCGGATTATCTCACTGGTGCTGACCAGGTTGTTCCATGTTGACTGATTAAAGGTTACATTTGAGGATGGGGGAGGTGGGTTGAAACTGCAATTGGGTTAGGTACTGAGTCTTGGTTTGCAAACATGAGATTTAGCACAAGTGACTTCATTTTGGACGTGTTGTCTCCTTTGTAGCAGTGCTCAATAATGTGTTTGATAAATCAATGAATGATTGGCAATGAATTGTCACTTTAGTCAGCCTTAACTCAGTCCTGATAATCTCAATATGTATTTCCTGGCCGTAGATAATCATTTGGGGGGATCAGTTAAGTTTGAAGTAAAAAGATACTTCAAGGACAGGAGCAAGAGAATATTTTGTAACACGGCTATGACTATATTAGACATAATTGGACTGGGCTGAGTTACTGGGATAGATAGTTATAAAAAGGAGGTCAAGCATGCAGTGATGAAATGGATACAGATAAATTGTATTTACCTCCAAAACTTCCACAAAGGGCTCAACAGAGTTTAACATTCTGCTGAGGCAGGACCTTGGGCTAATACCTTGGCCTTATTTGCACAATAAACAAGTGGTCCCCAGTACAAGCTAACCTCAGTCAGGCAGCCTACTTAGAAAGTAGTTTGGGGCTCAGAACAAGTTTGAATCAGTTTCTCTGTTGGAGAAGGAGGAAAGAATAGGTCACTTTCTTCAAAGAACCTGGAAAGAGACCTAGAAAGGCTTTGTGCACATTTATACAGTTATTAAGAGTCAGAGTCAGGATTAGAACACAAGTCTGATTCTCTCCACTATGTCATGCAGCCACCCCTGGTAAACCATCCCTGGCCACCAGAAGATTGGTGGCAGTATCTAAACTAGAATCTACCAGCTCCACCAAGTTCTTCTCACCTTCTACACAATGGCTCTTCTCTGTAGAGAGCAGAGCTCAAGGAACAAGATCCCTGAGCTTCTTTTTTGAGCAGTCAAATAAGAGATTGTTTCTTCTTGTTCCTTGGGGAAATTCCTCCTATATGAGAGAAATATACCTTTGTTGATTCTTCACAGAATTTGAATTTCCCATCCTGGCTGGGTCCCAAACCTCCTTTTAGCACTGACTTCCATCAAAATTAAGCACAAATAGGTACTAACAAAATTCACAAAAATGCAGTTTTTCCCACTTGGGCAAAATAAGAGGTTATGTACTAACTAAAACTGCCCAATTCTTCTTGAGCAGAAAATACACACCAATCTCAGAGCATACCAATTGCTATGGTGCTTGTCCTCTCTTTCCAATCTTCTCTGTAGGCAGGATACTTCCCTTGGTGCTTTTTGGCTTTAGATAAATAACATGTTTTCTAGTCATAGCTGAGCCTGTGTATTTGTGACCATGGTCTTTGTTAGAGATGAAATCTTTCTTGGTGTTCTAATATATTGCCCCCTAAATTTGCCATTATGTCTCTCTTAGATTTTCCTTACTGAATTGTAATAATCTTACATATGGGCTCCAGGATTACAGACAATTATAAAACCCCAAGCTTGGAAATTACTTAGGTAGTTAACTGGTGAATCTGGGAGTGAACTTTTATAGAACATAACTAAAATTATTCATCCATTTATTCAACATTTATTGAATATATAGTATTGCGGGGCAGAGTACTAGGGGGTTGAGGATATAGATAAATAAAACATTTCTCTGCTCTGAAGGGGTTATAGCCTACTGGAGACTTTAGTGGAATTTCTACTTTAAAAGTTATTTTGTGGTGACCAGGGGCTGGGGAGTGGGGGAATCGGGGAGATGTTGTTTAAGGGTATAAACCTGCAACTAGTAAATAAGTCCTGGAGATCTATTGCACAGCATAGAGATTATAGACAACAGTGCCGTATTTTAAACTTCAAAGTTGCTAAGAGTCTAGATCTTAATTGTTCCCACCTAAAAAAGAAATAATCATGTGACATGATAGAGGTGTTAGCTAATCTAAGGTTGTAATCATATTGCAATATATAAATGCAGCAAATCAATACATTGTATATTTTAAACTTACACAATGTTATATATCAATTATATTTCAATTTTAAAAAGTCATTTGATTCCATTTCAAATCAAAATATATCCAGCCACTGAGGTTGCCTACTTGGAGGTTCAAATTCCTACTGTGAGGTTTGGATACAAATACATTTATTTTAATAAAAGAAGTTCACCTAAAATTTTAGGGAAATTATAAAGCAATTACTGAGATACAGAATGAATACATCAGGTAAGCATGTCTACTTACTAGAAAGAACTGGTACTGTTGGTGGCATAGAATCTTGATGGCTTATTTCTGTATTGACAGTAGATAATATTTATGAAAGTATCTTTTACATTTGTAAAGGGAAAACATAACTGTTGTTGTTACACACTCACATCTAAAGATCTACGACAGTGGGAATTTCATGTGATTGGATAGAAGTCTGGAGGCTGAGCTTATAGCCACTAAAAGTAATCTAGTGGAATTTTCTTGACCTTCTTAAGTTCTGGACTCTTTTGCTTATGGACTCTTTTGCTTATGAAATGAGGTTATATCTAATCTACCTACTTCACCAAGTGGTAGAGATGACCAAATGAGATTGAGAGTTAACAATGTAGATACTGTCTTTTCCCCTTACCTGGTAATCAGTGTCCCCACCTCCTGTTCAGAGGGAGAGAAGACTGCTTTATTCTGGTGACTCCCTGTGAAGAGAGAGGAAGAAGAGGTAGGTAAGGTGGTTTCACTGGCTCACTGTCCCACTAAGTACAAGTCTCAGTGGTTCATTTGCTTTTGTCACAACAGAAGCAGGTTTTTAAGAAACCCTGTAGCATATTTCCCTGTTTCTGCCTAGAACATCAAACATCAAACATGTATTAAATGTCTATCTCATGAAAGACATTGGGCTTCATAGATGAAAAAGGTATAGTTCCTACTCTCAAGGAAAATTGCAGAGGGGAAGTGACTCCTACCAGAGGCTTCAAGGAGAAATAGTTCACAAGACAGACAATGGAGGAAGGAAGATCTTTATTAGTTCATTGTATCAGGATGAAGATTAATTCAGAAACTTCAGAAGACATGTTTAAACTAAGGCTGAATAATTATTCCCATCACTTGACAAGATGCATGAGGCCTCATTTCTTATAGAATGAAACAATAGATCACCCAGAATAATGGAGCTCCTTGCCCACTTAGGAGATGCCTTGGATTTCATTCCCAAACTTTTTCAGATGTGAGGTTCTAAGAATAATCAAGGTTGAAGTAAGACATAGAAAAGAAATAAAAAATATAGAGAGAACACTGGAAAATAACAGAAATGGATGGGTAACTTCAGGAGGATTTGTAAGGGAAGAGAGATCATAGATCAACAACTGAGGGATGGACTCAACAAATAAGCTAGGTATTCACTTTGCAGCAATTATGTTACTAATTAGGGTGAAGGTGATCTAAATAAAAGATGTAAAAAGCTAACTACTGGATGGATCTCAAGTTTTTGATCAGTGAGTTATTAAGTTTAAGTCTTCTTTTATAGTGTCTAGTTATAATTTGGTCAAGACTAAGCCTGATGATATTGAATATTGAATGGATAAAGGCTTGTCTGTCACCTTCTTCTACAGCCCCTTTTAACCCTTTGCTCCAGTATATCTTTGGGCACCAAACAAAACTTGCCACCTTGGTGAAAAACCTGTGTCCATAAACCTCTCCCTGCCTAACACACACCTTCAGCACTTGGGTTCTGGATCCAATTTCAACATGGCCCTGCTCTTCACTGAGGAAGAGAACCCATGAATCAACCACAGTAAAGCTTCCACTGAAGAAGAAAATGGAGCTGGTCAAGAGACAGAGAAGTTTTTAAGAGCTAAGAAGAGAGCTGAAGAAGGGAGCTGTGCAATTGGGTTAGGTACTGAGTCTTGGTTTGCAAACATGAGATTTAGCACAAGTGACTTCATTCAGATGTGCATTTAGAATTCCACTAAACAGTTGGCATGTCTTACCTCCTTGCACAGACCCTATTAAGTAGGTACTATTATTATCACCATTTTACCCATAAGCAAATTGCGACACAGACTGGACAATAGTTTATGCACATTAATTTACTACATCCCATTACTGATAATCTGAAACTGATGAAGCTCAGTTTCAAACTTAGGTCTGTTCAGGTTATTGTGCCTCTTACTCTAGGTTTGTTTGCTTCAGAGGAAAGTAATAGTTTTATCTGAATTTCATGTGGAGAATGTGATTAGGGTGAATATTTATTAAAGCAGGGAAGATATAAGGATACATGTGAGCAGATGGGAAAGGAACAATGGTGGTGGAGGCTGAAGATACAAACGATGAGTCTAGTGGATTGAAACTTGTAGCTGATGGGATAAAATTTCCCATGGAACAGAAAGGACTCTACAGACACAGCTGGACAAGTTAACTTGAAACAGAGAAGGAAGAAAATAGTCACTGGGTTCAATGATTAGGAAATAATTTGGTTTGAAATAGCTTAAAACTTGGATTTCGCAAAGGAAGTCAGTTAACAAATTTTCAGTTATTTCTTTTATGAGTTGTGCACCCTGTCAAGTAGAGTCAACAACAGCATTGCTCATCATTTCTAATCTAATTTTGAGAAATGGATTATAATGCTGAAAAAAATTATCAGTACTCTATCATGTCAAATATTTTCATTGCTCCTTTCATCTGAGGAATTATATTCTTCAGGTTGTTTCAGGATAGGTAGGGCATGTAAATTGAAATTCTTTTGATTTCAACAGTCAGAAACCCAACTTGAACTACTCAGGTAAGAGACGATTGCCTTGTCTCGCACAGGAAGACCTTAGGAAAGAGAGGGATGTAACCACCTAGGGAAAACTGAAACCCCAAGCTGGACTCTCAGCAGGATTTTCCATCCCTTATTTCTGCTTCTGTCTGCTGCTGACTTCATTCGCTCCAACTCCAGGCTACAAGCAGCCCCTAGTCAGTCGCCATCATTTCTCTACCAGAAAAAACAAACCAAGAAAAGCCACTTCTCCCAAACTCCCAGGGAAAGGTTCAGAAAGTTCCAACCAGGTCATGTGCCCACACATGGGACTAACCACTCACCAGGAGGGTAAGGTCAGCTCCCACCTGGGGCAAGGTGCCAAGTGGGGGGCTTCAGACTCTCAGGAAGAAGGGAATGCTATTTCAGAAGAAAGAAGTCCTGATGGTCAGAAACAAATAATAAAAATCTACATAACTGGAGTCAGTTCTTTTACTGATGGGGAGTGAAGCACAGAGGCAAAATAGACTGTGTGTGAGTCAGAACTAATAGATACAGTTCTGTTACCGATCTTGGTACTAAACTATTCCAGTTACTGTGTTAAGAATTGGATTTGGGTTTTGTTGCGATTATTGCTGTTCTCCAATTTCATTTTTTGTAGACAAATAGTGTGCTAGACTAGAAGTTTTCTAGGTGCATCCGCGAGGGGCAGCTTCCCTTCCCTGCCTAAAGTGGTAGGGAAATACTTGTAACAAATTTACCCTGGAGCAGCAAGACTGCTTGCTTCAGGCCTGTCTTCACCTGGATTATTCATGGTGATCTCAGAGAGCCCTGCCTGCAGAGTCAGAGTGAGTGAGCTAAGAAACGGGAAACTTGAAACTTGCACTCCAGTTGATCAGCTGACACAGCCTCTGAGCTATCATTTCATCTTCCATGGTTCATTGAAAGTGAGGACTTGCTTCCTCCCTGGCCCAGAGAATATGGACATCTAGACACCCTAGAATATAGATATCATATGTCCAATTTGTATCTCTTGACTTTAACAATTTGTATCTCTTGACTTTAACTATCGCATATTTCACACAGCTTAAGGATATTTTTCTCATTAATGAAAGGAATTTGCAAAAGTAGTTATTGAATGCTTAGAAGTAAAGCAGAACATAAGGATGATCACACAGACAGAGTTCTTGGAAGTATGCATACATGCAGGAAGGCAACACAGACTTAAAGAATAATGCTTATGTCTGATTTATTGTGTACAGATCTTAGCCTGAATGCCAAAAAGATTCATGAGAAAAAAATCAACAATTCATTGGTTTATTGTTGAGAAAATTGAAGGGACTTTACTAGTGACCTCCAGATTAGTAAATACAACAAAGAAAATATGTTCCTCAACTAACAGAACTGCTTTTAGGACTAAAAATAGTCCTAATGGATGTTTTTGAAGTATTTTGTGTTCTCTTCCACCCACTGGTTCAGAATCAGATTCAACTAATGTTCATGAGTGACTGCCCTGTGTCCGGACACTTTGCCAGGTGCTTCTATTACTTCATTTGATTCCTGTTTCTCCTCCAGAGGAGTCTCACTGTTCTCATTTTACAGACACTTGAGAAATGAAGAGCCTTACCTAAGGCCTCATAAGTGTTGAGTGAGGGGCTAGGGTTCTGGCATTGTAGTCTGGGTTTTTTTTTTCTGATACCATGACCTGTGTTCCTACTGTTGACACTTGTTTCCATTTTATCAGAATTAATAAGTCTTATCAACACTTAGATATTAAATAGCAATGAAGGAGGCACCTGGATGGCTCTGTCTGTTAAGCATCTGCCTTTGGCTCAGGTGGTGGTCCCAGGGTCCTGGGATCGAGCTCCTTATCAGGCTTTCTGCTCCCGGGGAGCCTGCTTCTCCCTCTCCTCCCCACTTATGCTCTCTCTCTCTCTCAAATAAATAAATAAAATCTTTTTTAAAAAAATAAATAAATAGCAATGAGGGTTAGAAGAAAAATATTCTTCTTTCCTAATTTTAATTTTATAAACAAATAATAAGCAGCTGCATAGAAATAATAGAGAATAGAGCAACCCATAATTTGAGTGGTCATGAGTCACAGCATGATATAAAACCCATGTCTTTTATGTGTGTGAGTGTTCCCTTTTTGCAGTGTAAACAAGCTCACTGTGTGACAGAAAGGTGTGAAGGGTGAACACAGCAGATTAGAATTACAGAGAAAATAGGTGTGGGCTGTCCCCCAGCTCATGGAATTTCATCAAAAGCCCTATGTAGAATGTGTTCAAAGACAACTATGTCTTGGCAGAAGCAACATCACACTGGTGATATCAGAGGGTCATGCACCCATGTGGGACCTAAAGATAAGAAGTGCCCCTGCACAGCCTGTCCTAATCAGTACACTATTTGCCAGCTTCATATGAAATGTCTTTTTGGCAAATATAAAGGTTCTCTTAGGGAAACACAGGATGGACCCACGCTGTTATTTTTACCTAAAATTAAAATAATCACGTGGATTATTAAAGAACAAAAATCAATTATCCCTAAATACGTCACCCTATTAACAAGGCTAATCTCACTTTTGTTTAGACCTTACCTGAGGACATCACTGTCTTTAGAATGCATCATTTTGGTTGCATTGGTCTCTTGATAAATGACAATTTACAAGAGTTGGACTACCTGAGCTCGCATTTTATTTTGTAAGACTATGGCCCTCAGGAGCATGATTGCATGGTGTTTGTTTGTCCTCTTATATACTCCCTGGTGGTGTCTTTGTGTTCAAACAAACATAGTAAGAACAAAGTAAGTGTGCTAAGGAAGACAACTTCTCTGCAGGCCTGCCTCCCCCCCAGTTGTTTCTGGTACAAAAGGAAAAACCCATTTTTCCTGATTCCTGATTACACATTTTAAGTTTCTTAAGCAACTGCAACAGGAAGGCTGGGACTAGGCCTATTTCCTATGATGTGGTATGTTTATCAGCCCATTGCCCCTATCACAACTCAGCTTCTTGCTTTTACATTTTTAATAAATCCCTCTTTATACCAAAAACAGCACATTCATTGCTGCCATTAAAATCCACGAGGAAGGAGAAAGATATAGGATCTCTTCCACTGTTCTTTGGGCTTCCTTCACTATCAGTCAACCCTTCAAATATCGATTTTCTTGGAACATGAGGGAGGACAGAGAGGTGGCTTCATGGGGGTCAGCACGATGACTGCAAAGCAGCAGGACTTGTCATGTTCCTCATCACTCTCTCCCTTCCCCCAGCTCCTCCTTCTCTCCTCTTTCTCTCTCCTTGCACCTTGCTTATATTCCCCCGCCACCCCTATGTCCCTATGTCCTTTCATCTGGACAGGTTTTTAATGTTGTGAGGATATTAAGATTAAAGAAATAATGTCTGAGTCTTCTGATGACCTCAGAGGAAGGTTCTTTGGATTTCCTAGTTCTCTGATTACTAATTTCTTCTCTGGGCAGAAACCATTCATCAGTCAGGCAAATAAGCTCTCCTCCAGCACAGTAACCATCTGCTGGTCTTTGAGAGGTAAGAGAGTCATGAGGTGCTTTTTCGCAAGATTTCTGCTGAGAATGTGTATTGGCTCCTCCCTAGAAGGAAATAGAAACAGCTCTTCCAAGGGCGCCGTCCCTGAACCAGGAGAGAGCAGGACTAGTATGAGGAGCTGATGAGGCAGTCAAGGACTTCTGTAATCTGCCCCAAACTGCCTTTTTAGCCTTGTCTTACAACCCCCTCAACCCCCTAACATGTGTGTAGCCTTCTCTCAAGGTAAATGGAGCTTCCTTTTCTCTTGGTAAATGAGGCATGCTTCCAGACCTTAGCTTGTCTGCCCTTCCCACTGTCTAGAAGGCATCATCCTGCACCTGAACCATTGACAGGCATGACAGGCACTCACACAGCAGCTCAGCTGCCTCATGTGTCAAGAAACACATCTGTCCTTTAGAGGTCCAGGCCTAGGCCCATCCTTCCTTTGTTTCCCTTGAGGAGCTCAACTTGCTCCATCCCTCCCTTTCTCCTCTCAACACCTATAAGAGTCGGGCAAGAGTTAATCGCCATCCTGAAAACACAGAGCTGAAACCAGATATGACGCTTTTGATAAATCGAGCAGGGCTTTGAAAAAGTGGTGTGTGTGTGTGTGTGTGTGTGTGTGTGTGTGTGTGTTAGTGAAGCTAAAGGCAGACAGCATGACTGAGAGGGTGGGAGCAGAGATGATGCATACAGAGAGAATAATAAAGTGAGGTGATGAAAATAAAATACCACCTTCTGGTCCTGATCATGTATCCTACAGAATCCATTTCCATTAGGCCTCTCACACGGTTGTGTTAATTTTCCATTCTTTCCATTTTGGCCTTCATCCTGCAACCGTCAGTCTTACAGAGGCTAGAAACTCACCAAGACTTCCCAAACTCCAATTCAATATTTACAAAACATCTTCTCAGTTTGGAGAGAGCACACCACACACACACACACACACACACAAATACACACACTCTACACCCAAAATGTCAAAATGTCCCCTAAATTGCATTTAACCTCCTAAGTGCTGCTTTGGGCTCCTTCTGTATGTCCTTGACCAAAACAAAAAGCTGAATGGTTTATAGTCTCCTCCCTTCCCTTCTCTAGCCTTTTCCTGAAAGTTCTAACTTGGTATCAGAACAAGTTCAGACAGTCTCCATCTCATCCTGCAGTTTGTTGTGTACATTGAAACCTTTGATACATCAAACAAAACCTCCAAGAGCCTTTATTGCCTCATCATGTACATACAGACCTTTAGAATGTTGCAATAATATGCTCTGTAGATAAAATGTGAGTGTTAAAAAATGATTGTGAATACCTGAGCTTGTTTCTATGATATATAACAAATATATATTTGTGAAAGATAATGGAAACATTATAAACCACCTTTTCCAGATAAAATTTGAAAGATATTCATATATATATTCATAGCCACACACATGTCAAATTTATGATGATTAACAACTTGTGTTGTTTTGAGATGAAAGAATTTTGAAATAAATATGGAAAGTATTAGAAGTAAAACCTTCCTTCTACTCTTCTTTTCTTTCAACAAATATTTAGTGTCTATTACATATATATTTAATGGTGTAGGGAATAGAAAGGTTAAAAAACTGGCCTCTGCCCTGAAGTCACTTTCAGTCTAGTTGGGGAGATAAGGTGTAATGGCAAAGATTATATGAATGATACAGACATTAAAAGATAAATACATAAAATGTCATGAGGCACTATGTGATTATGTAGCAAGAAGTGCTATGATTTTGAGGTAGATGTCTCTGTGGGTTGGGTGGTCCTGGGAGTTGGGTGGCCTGGAAGGCTTCCCAGAGGAGGAGGAGCTTCAGCTGGGCAGGAAAGAGAAGAACAGGACCCTTTTGAAGGAGGGAACTAAGCTAAGCAGTAGATGAAAAGACTGTATGTGTGATTAAAATGTATCAGTAATGGAATCTTGATAATGCCTAAAACCAGATGCTTAGAGAAAGAAAAGAAATACAGAAAAACTTATTCATTGTGGTTGGCTTTGAAGTATTGTTTGAGTTACTGTTTTCTTGGTGTTTGTATTTTCCAAATTAAGTATCACTAGTATTTAAAAATGATATCTAATAACACTTTAAAAATTAATGCATCAATTTCCTATGGGCATTCTGCTCACAAACCTTCTGGTGGGAAAACAGGATTACCTCTCCTAGTTTATGCTTACAAGAGACCAGTAGATTATAATTTTTGTTTTTCTCACAGAAAAGTGGGGGCAAATTTCCATGATCAATACTTTGTTCAGTATGTTAGGTAGCCTTTGTATTGTTTCTTTTTATCAAATTAGCCGTTATTCCAGTTATCTTCTGTGTGATAAAATTATCCCAAAATTTTGTGGTGTAAAAACAATACTTTATTATGTGTATGGATTCTGTGGATCAGGTATAAAGAAGGGCACATGGGGATGATTTATCTTTGCTCTATAATGTTTGAGCCCTCAGCTCGAAGATTAAATGGTCTGGGGTAACTTGACAGCCAGAGGCTGGAAATAGCTGAAGATTTATTGGTTGTTGACTGGAATATAAAATGAGGCTATCGGTCAGAAACCCCCTCTCCATGTCATCTGGGCTTCCTTATAATATGGAGGTTGTGTTCAAAGGGTGAGTGTCCAAGAACGAGAGAGATCCAAGCAGAGTCTGTATCTTTTATGACTAAGCCTTGCAAATCACACAGCCTTACTTTTGACACATTCTATTTGTCAAGGGAGTCACAAAGCCCAAGCTGCCCCCCTCTAGTTTCAAGGGGAGTAGAAATAGACTCTGTCTCTTGATGAGGGGGTGGTGGTGGTGACAAGGTTCCAGAAGAGGTTATGGGACTGGATAAGTTCTGGTGAGACTTTTTGGAAAACACAATATACCACAGCCATTGTCACACTTTCTCCTGCAACTAAGTCAGTTGCCCCCAGTTATTGCTGAAAAGGGCAGATGAGCCACAGATTTTTCAGGCCCAGAGCTATTTCAGATGGCAAGAGACTCTTTGTTTGAATGATACCAAGAGTTTGCTGCAAGTTGCTTTCCCACTAGAGAAAGTAAAGTCATTGAATGAATTACTTTATCATTGAAATGGTTTGGTTTATAGACTGGGAACCACTGTTTATTTTATTAATATGCTGACCAAGGCAAGAAAGTTCTGCTGAGACAGTCTCATTGAAGTTGACAGTCTATATTTCTAAATAAAGCTAGAAAGTCATTACTTGGGTGTGAGAGGACAAAACAGACTCAACATAGGGAATTTGGGAAAAAAAAGCAGGAGAGAAGGAATGCTAGTACATGAGGGAGAGAGGACTGGTGGCAGGAGCTTTTCTAGTATCTTCCATTCACCTTTGCCATGTAGGAAATCTTAGATGATAGTAGTTGGGTCTTGGTGGGCAGAAGATAGCAGAATAACCTCCAAGCAACAACAAAATGAATTAAGTCACCATAATTATCAGCAGCTTCCTGCTTTGTCACTAATATACAATCTGATTAATTTCAACTCAAGAAATATGTATTTTACACTTACTATGTGCCTACTTTAGGTCTGTGAGAAGTATAGGTGAGATGAAAACATAATACTCTGCTATCACAAAGAGTCCTTGTCGGGGCGAGGGAGTCAAAGGAGAACCATATATATAATATATTTCACTTTTTCACCCTAAAATGTGAATGTGAGTTGTCAATCAGAGCAGTGGTACAGCTTAAACACTGAATGAGATCAGAATAAATAATGTTTACCAAGTTTTCCTGGAGCCACACTTTTAGTACAGAACAATGGACATGTTTATCTAGTCTTGTGAAAATGTCTCAAGGAGCCCAGAGACGAATGTTTTATTTTTTTAAATTGATTTTATTTATTTATTTGAGAGAGAGCAAGAGAGAGAGCGAGCACGAGCAGGGAGAGGGGTCCCTGCTGAGCAGGGAGCCCGACATGGGGCTCAAACCCAGGACCCCGGGATCATGTCCTAAGCCAAAGGCAGACGCTTACCCGACTGAGCCACCCAGGTGCCCCGAGAGGAATGTTTTAGAACAGTGTTTCCTCATTTATCTGACAATAAAAGTCATCTATTAAGTACAGATTTCCCAGTCCTGCACCTAAACATTCTTTTATTTATCTAGGGTAGGCTTAGGAAACTATACTTTTACAGAGGATTCTATTAAAAGGAAAATTTGGGAAATTGAGATTTAGGAGAAATTGCAATTGACCAAAGAGGAGTGAAAACCCAAAGAACTGTTCCAGCAGGTAAGAGAAAAACAGAAGCACAGCTAACTAGGTACTTTGTGCACCTTTCACAAGTTGAGTCTACACTGACAACATTGCACTGTAAAAAAGAAATTAATAAAATAAAATTAACAAAAAAGAAATTCCTTCAAAATATTCTGTCCACCTATTAAGGTTTTTTTTTTTTTTCAGCAAATGTGAGTCTCTGACTGAAAAGTAGATATAGCTTATTGTAATTGTGCAAATAAATGCATCTCATTAATTTTTTAGTCTATAACTAGGTTCTGAAAAAAAGGTAAGATTGAAAATATGTAATGTTTCAGGGTGCTTGGCTGGCTCAGTTGGTGGAACATCTGACTCTTGATCTTGGCTTTGTGAGTTCAAACCCCACATTGGGTGTAGGGACTACTTAAAAAAAATGAAAACATGTAATATTTAAAATTAACCAAAATTACCTTAAAGAATGTAAAATTTAAATTCTAGTTATAGTGATCACAAATCACTTTCTTCTTCATCCCTATTCTTCAAAATAAGCATTTTTCCTTTCAAGTCCTTAATTTTTCTTTCCCATTGGGAAATGGGACTATACTGACAATCCTTCTAAAGTCCAATTAAGGCCGAATGTTTACAAACATTCAAAACAAGTCAAACTTTCATATCCCATCTCACACATTATATAATGAGGATTATACTGCTCACCCCTAGACTTGGGGTTCTTTGGTCTGTTTTAGTGTTAAATGAAAGAATGCACACAAAAGCTCGACCTCTGTGTAGAAGATGCTCGAGACATTTAAATATCGCCTTTCATGAATCTTCGCCATCACCGTCATGATCATCCTCACAGTTACACTTGATTGAATAGCTCCTTTGTGCCAAGAATAATGCCAAATGCTGTGGAGGACACAGAGATGAAATAAGATACACTTCCCGTCCCTCCAGGGAAGGACACACTAACTGCGGTGCAAGTAAAAAGGTAATCATCCAAGCTCGGGAAGATCACAAAGCGGAGGGCTTGCAGAGGGTTGGACAATGGGAAAAGACTTCATGGAGATAGTGGCTTTGGAGCTCGCCTACAAAACGTTTCTATATTCCATATTCTCAACAGTTTCTCAGCCTCCCCTAGAAGCATCACTGTTACCCTTCCTTAATTATTTGGTGATGTGAAATGATTCATGTTGAATGCTTTCCTAGGGAACGGACTTTCCTAGTGAGATCAACTAAGTTGTTTGAGTGAATTCAGTGTAAGGAACTCAGAGGTGCACACTGGAAGGAAACACGAAGGCTCTTGGATACCAGTTTACCTGAATGTCGGGTCATGTGGATTCTTTAACGATTTCCAGACTGACACACTTTAATATCACATGAGCTCCCTGTGCAATACAAAGAGAGAAAATTACTTGATCCATATAATGATTTTCACTATTCAGGCCTCAAAACAGGATAATGGCTGCATAACCGAGATAAAGTAAGTGTTCCTCAATTATCCATAATTGCTTCACTTTGTAGAACCATTAGAAATATGGTTTTAGAATAGATGCAGATAACAGAGAAGGAGAACATGTCGGGCAAGGAAAAGATTATAAACCTGACTAGATGGTTTTGAAGGCATCGGCAGCAAAGAGAGTTCTAGAAACACTTTCGGATTCTCAGAGACAAATAATCCTTAGCAAAGTGTCCATTCGCCCTATACCTTCTCATTTTATTATCTCCTTGCATTCTCTTCCGATTTTCAAGTCTAGTGACTGAACGGAACAACTGGAAAATGGACACATCCCAGTAGATTGTGTCCTTTGGGCCATATATTCAGTATAGATGAATGGAAAGGAAAAAATATTAAAGCATTTAAAATATGAACTTATTTTGCCTCAAGTCACCAACATTATAATAAAGCATCTGATTTTTTTTTTTTTAAGTTCAAAGTTACCTACGCCCAAGAGAGTTGGACAGTTCAGACAAAGTTAGGAAAAATAGCGATTCCCCGCTGGCCTCCTCTTGCTTCTCCCTGTTCAGAAAATCCCACCGCTTCCCCCTCTTATAGTCAATTGTTATACTGTTTACCTGCATGCCCTAAATTGCATGTGTTATTATTCTTTGTTTTGGCTTTTCCAAGTTTCAGGCAATACTGATTCGCCATCTGCCGTGGAAGCTGAGGATTTTGCTTTCTCCTTTTCCCTGACCGATAACAACGACCATCCAATCCTCCCATCCTTCTGATGTAGTTATATCATAATTTTGGTTACATTAGTTTTTATTGTTATTGAGATCATGCAAACACTATTCACAGATGAATCTGTCCCACATAGCTCTGTTTTCTAAATTGTTTGGTTTCGTTTTAGTTTTCTAAATGATTTTCGCTAATCAGCTGTCTTTCCATGATTGTCCAAATTTCCTCACAAATCTCTCAGATGCAGTAGATGTTCTATCGATGCCATCTTCCTGAAAAGGTCTATCCAAGTGCCTTCTGATTTGCTCTAATCTGCAGTGGCTGCTTCCTACTCGGGGTACTCAGTAGCCGTGCTAGGTTCTTCCTTTGCTATCACCTGGGGATCCCCCTCACCTTTTCTCTTCTGGGTTGCATTTCATGTCTCCTGTATCAAGTGTCTTCTCTTTTGGTTTCCTATCTTGTTTCAGTAGAGCAAAATCTCCTGTCATAAGATATGGTGCATAGCTGGTAACCTTCTTGAGATCTTTCCTATCTCCAAACGGCTTTATTTCCCTAACATTGATGGCTTCGTTGAACATAGAATTCTTGGTTGGAAATGACTTTCTTTCAGGATTTTGAAGACATTGCTCCACTGCCTTTCAACTTCCTGTCTACATGTAGAGAAGTCCTAAACTATTCTCACTGATGGATGATTCTTTGGGCATAGTCTGTTTCTCCCCTATCTTTAAAACTTCTGTGATTTCCTTTTTGCCTCCAATATTCTCAAATTTCACAAAGATGTGCCTCAGCGTTGATCATTTTTTTTTTAAGATTTTATTTATTTATTTGAGAGACAGAGAGTGTGTGTGTGTGTGAGAGAAGAGAGAGAGAGAGAGAGAGAGAGAGAGAGAGAGAGCGCGTGCGCACAAGCGGGGGGAGGGGCAGAGGGAGAGGGAAGAATCGACTCCCTGCTGAGGAGGGAGCCCGAGGTGGGGCCGGATCCCAGGATCCTGAGATCATGACCTGAGCTGCGAAGGCAGACACTTAAGCAACTGAGCCACCCAGCCGCCCCAGTGTTGATCATTTTTATCCAGTGTGCTAGGGCACTTTCAGTTTGGAAACTCTAGGAAAATGTCTTGAAGCTGTTTATGCCTTCACTCTTCTATTATAGCTACCCTGGACCTCCTTCATTAGTCCTTTGCCTTTTTGCCTACTTTCTGGGCAATTTCTTTAATTTTATCTTCCAGTTTTTCTCTTGAGTTTTTTTTATTTGTTTTTGCATCTTTACTTTATAAAAGACCTTTGTTGTTGTTGTTGTTTTTGACTGGTCCCTTTTTTATAGTCTCCTGTTCCTGTCTTATGGTGGCAGTGTCTGGCACTGTTAGAATTTCTTTTTTTAAGGTTTCTTCTCACTGCATATTCTTTTTCTTCTACTCCAAGTTTATATTTCCGTGTTTGTTTTAGATTTTTTTTTTCGGCTGGCAATCATTTTCTTTTTGGCTGGTAATCATTAGTTGTCTGTTCCTTTTAAGAGTGGGGCACTAAAAAGCTTATTGGATACTCTGAGCACATGGCTGGACTTGACTATGATCTTTCCATGGCGTGAATTGGTTGAGAAAACTCAGGTGTCAGTATCTTTTAGGTCCCTCTTAGAATAATCACATTCTCCAGAGAAGACTCCTCTAATCTTCTGCCTGGAGAGGGAGAGACTGGCTGCCAATACCGGAAAAGGGCTGGGGTTTCAGAATCAAGTGTGTGTTCATTCCATCCTCAAATTGCTATTATACAATTTTTAAAAAATATAGAAAAGTTGAAGGGATAGTACAATGGCCACCTGTATCTCCTCCACCTAGATTTGACAATGGCTAACAGTTGGCCGCATTTCTTCTTGCTCTCCCCCTCTCTCTGAACCTTTGAAGGTAAGATGCTGTTATCATGACATTTCACTCAAATATTTCAGCATAAATTTCCTCAAAATAAGGACATTTTCTATATAACTGCAATGGCATTATTATATCTAATAAAAATAACAATAATTTATCATTTAGTGATCAGTCCTTATTCAAATTTCCCCAACCACATATTCTTATTTTTTTACAGGTATTCCTGCCTTAAATTATGCTAGGTGTTCCTCGATCCAGGGGATTGATCCCCAGTCAATCCTCTCCTGATAATAAATCCAGTCTTTTGCTAGAGGTAGGAGAAGAGTAGTCATCTAGCCATGTAGAGTGGAGGAAGGTCTCTATTTCTTAATTTGCAACCCTTTCCCCACTATCGCCACCACCAAACACGTATACCTTTAACGTCATTTCCAGGAGTGCTTTGTGTCATTTCCTGAATGAGCTGTTTGGGGATTCTGTATCACAAACTGGGTCATTTTTTGCCATTTCCTATTGCTAAATTAGGATTTAGTTTTCTCATGTCTGCTGTGTTGAGGATGGTTATATTATTTATTTTTCATTTGAAAGTAAAATTCTCTCTCTCTCCCACTGACTCTCTCTCTCTCAAATAAATACATCTTTTTTTTTAAAAAAAAAGAAAGTAAAAGTTGATACTATTATTAATTATGCCAGGACTGTCAACAGGGGTAAACCGGACTGTCTTTGGAAGACGAGCAAATGGTTACTTTAGGATGTCATTTTCTACCTATCTGCTTTCCAACTTCAAAGTTGTGTTCTAGTCCCTTCATCTGCTTGCCCCATTCTTGTGCCTTTATCTGCAAACAAACAAACCCTTTCCTGTTGTCTTATGGGGTTTTGTAAGTAGAAGTAATGGTATATTTTCACTTGCATTATCTCTATCCAAGTTAATTATCTTGAACTCTCTTTGATCACTTTGTACTTGCACCACATTTTGTTATTTTAATGTTCTTCAATGCCTTGACTGCTCTTTAAAATCATCACATGACTTAAAGTGAGGTGTTTTATATGAGTTTAATAAATATCTATTTCTTTTATTTGATTAGAGCTCACCATCACTGTTTATTTCATACATAGAATACCAAGTAAGTGTCAAGCAGACCAAAAATAGAAAGCATATGATTGTTAAGGTAGTTTTTAGTTAGACTCTAGGATTTATTGTTCTTTTTTTTTTTTTTTTAAAGATTTTATTTATTTATTTGATAGAGAGAGACACAGCGAGAGAGGGAACACAAGCAGGGGGAGTGGGAGAGGGAGAAGCAGGCTCCCCGCAGAGCAGGGAGCCCGATGCAGGACTCGATCCCAGGACTCTGGGATCATGGCCTGAGCTGAAGGCAGTCGCTTAACCAACTGAGCCACCCAGGCGCCCCGGATTTATTGTTCTTTATACCTGAAATAACTTCTCCTCACATTTCTGTGAAAATCCTAGTCATCTGTTAAGGTCCACCTCAAATCTGCCTTCTCCTTGAAGTCTCCCCTGATAATTTCCTCAGAAGAAAGAAAAAAGGAATTTTCTTTTCCTCTAAAATCGTGTGACACCCACAATTTATGTTATATTATATACACAGGCATGCGTGTACACACACATATATATCAGTGAAACAAGAGTACCTGAAAAATACTTCCCCTTACTGAGAAACACTCTGATATTTTTTAAATTATAATCTTTTACTTTTTAAAAAGTACTGATGGACTACCGAAACATTGATTTCTTTACTCTCTAATGAACTGTGACCCACGATTTAAAAAACGTTGCCTGGGGGGTGCCTGGGTGGCTCAGTCGGTTCAAGAGCCAACTCTGGATTTTGGCTCAGGTCACAATCCCAGGGTCCTGGAATTGAGCCCCAGAGCGGGCTCTGTGCTCAAGGGGGAGTCTGCTTGAGGATTCTCTCTCTTTCTCTCTCCCTCTCCCTCTGCTCCTTCCCCCCCCCCCACTCACTCTCTCTCTCTCAAATAAATAAAGCAATCTTAAAAAAGACATTGCCCTAGCGCAGTGCTTCTTAACCTTGTGATCCATGTATACAACTCACTGGTCCATGAACTTGGGTGGAAAAATAATTACATCTTTATTTTCACAACCTTTTACTGAAATTTAAAATTACCTCTTATGGGCGCCTGGGTGGCTCAGTCGTTGAGCATCTGCCTTCGGCTCAGGTCATGATCCCAGGATCCTGGGATCGAGTCCCACATCGGGCTCCCTGCTCAGTGGGAAGCCTGCTTCTCCCTCTCCCGCTCCCCCTGCTTGTGTTCCTGCTCTTGCTATCTCTCTCTCTCTGTCAAATAAATAAATAAAATCTTTAAAAAAAAATTACCTCTTATGAATATAAGATAACTAATCTTAACAGTATTAACAATATCTATAACTTTGTCACTAATAAAAACTCAGATATTTTCATATCACATTATACATATAGGATTCTTGAAATATCTTTTATACTCATCAATGCTTTGGAATTATTGAAGTTACCTGACCTGCTGCTAAGTCTTATTATTTAAAGCATTAAAAAAATACATATGTTACTATATCACAAATTTGCTTTGTAATATTTTGATGATTGTATTTCACTATAGTTGTGTTTCACTATTGTTTCCTTTGTAATCTATTATTTTACTTTATACCTTTATAAACATTCTGAGAAAGGATCAATGGGCAGCATCAGATCATCAAAGGGGTACAGTCTGGAAGAAGGTTAAGAAACCTGCTAAGATGCTGTGAGTTTCCAAATAGCTGTTGCAGTGCCTTTCATATAAGAAAGGCTCAACAAATATTTGTTGAACACATTATTTCTCCAGGTTACTCAGGAGTAATTTAAATCTGAAAAATTCTAGCTAAAGTCAAACAGTGTTATGCTAAAAAAGCTAATTTGGCTATTTGTAGTGGAAGAGATAGTTGGCAGGGTTAGTTAATTGCATAAAACCTTCATGTCCTAGGGGCTTGCTACTCCCAGGAATTTAAATTATAGGGCAGATTGTAATTCAGTATGAGTAGATACATGAAGTAATAGCTAAGTTAAAACATATTTCTTGGGCCCCTGTAATAAAAAAAAAAATCCATTGGGTTTTATATATACAACACATGACCTCTTGTATAAGGAATTCATACACTGTGTGGAGAGACAGAACATCATGAGGACAGAGAATGCAGGTGTTTCAGGAGATGGCAAGCAGTATAGTTTGGTGAGGAGGTTGAGTCATGAAAGGAAATAGTGGGGACTAAGTCTTGAAACCTCAACTGGGTTGGATTATGGAAAGCTTCAAATGCCGGCCCAAGGAGGCAAGACTTTATTCAACAAGAATTTAAGTCCTTTTGGAGATTTTCCCATCAAAACAAGGATATGATGTAGGTAATGTTTTAGGAAGCTTCATTTGAGACCACGATTCAGCAGGTGCTGAAGGGCGCAGCAGTTAGAACGCCTAACATGTTGTCTTCAGTTGCTGCTTTTCTCTTCCTATTTGGAATCTTGTCTTTGTAAGTGCTTGCTAGATACTTGTACCAGATCCTCAAATTCAATACTATACCTCCAACCAAAACTTCCCGGCGAACCTGCAACTCCTGACTTTCTTATTCATGTAATGACCACACTCTGTCCTCGAGACCATCTTTAATTTCTTCTTATCACCCACTTACTGAGTTATCCTTCCTCTGGCTGATTCCATTAATAGCTTATTAAACTCATGTATCCTCAAAATAGACATATATGATAGAAGATTAAATTTGGGATCATAAAGTAGAACATTTTTTAAAGGGAGATGTTATACTTTGTTGCTTGCAGTATAAAAAGAAGTTAACAAGCCAACATCGCAGGTTTTGATTCTATATGTTAAGGGACTGAGTTCTCAGGCTGTCCTAGAGAAGAAGTTTATTTTCTTATCATCAAGTTCTACCTTTACCTCCTGAAGTGGCCATATTATTAGTGCTCTGTTAAGGTAGATTTGACAATGTAGTTTAGGATCCCTATAGATACGGATAATAAATAAAACAGGTTTAAGCTATTTTGTGTATATAGTTACACAAACTCAAAGAAGCAACAACAAATGGAGTGGGGACAAACAGGAAGCAAGCTCTGTTTGTACTATATGTACATGTAGTTAACATCTTAAGTGCTCATTGCCACATTCATCCTTCTTTTCATCTGGTTTAGTCCCCTTTATTGTCTATTTGTCTTTCTCAATTCCCTGACCTTTCTTTCACTGATTTCAAGGGAACTTTTGTCCTAACTGGCTTTTACCTTGGAAACATCTGATATCATTGAGCCTCAGCTGTTCCTCTTAAAGATACATAGTGTCTCAGCATTGAAAGAGGCAGATAACATTTTGATTCATTCAAAATATGTCAAGGCTTGCTTGTCAAATACCACCAACTTAAATCAGACAGATATTTTTTTTTTTCCCTCTGGGGCTTCTTGAATATGATTTACATGTGAAAAAAAGACAAAGATATGAGATGGCCAGAGGAGTTGGCTCCTTTTCTGAGATCTGCAGGTTCTTCCTCACTATCAGCAGAGTATCTAATCTTTTTTTTCTTTTTAAAGATTTTATTTATTTATTTGTCAGAGAGAGAGAGAGAGCACAAGCAGGGGGAGTAGCAGGCAGAGGGAGAAGCAGGCTCCCAGATGAGCAAGGAGCCCAACACAACACTCGATCCCTGGGATCATGACCTGAGCCGAAGGCAGATGCTTAACCGACTGAACCACCCAGGTATCTGATCTTTATCAGGGCAGAGACTTGAGCTGTCCAGAGTTTCTGGACAACATTTAGGAATGAAGAACTCATGTTCGTCAGGCAATTTAGTCCTTGGTGACTTCCAGAATAATCCTAGGTTCTGCAGTGCACATGTGTGGTCAGTGATTTATAGGTTTATAGGTTTTATTGAGTTAGGAGATTCTGTTATAGCAGAGTTTCCTCAAGCTTTGTACTTTTGACTTTTCAGGTCAAATAATTTTTTGTCTTGTGCATTGTAGGATGTAGCATCCCTGGTTTCTACCCACTAGACGTGGCACTTCCTCAGCTGTAACAACCAAAAATGTCTCCAAATATTGTCATTTTTTCCCCCCAAGGGGAAAAATTGCCCCTGGTTGAGAACCACTGTGGTATAGTGAAGAGATGGTGGATGGTAGTTTCTTAGCCCATGTCTTAAAGATTTTCTATATTCTTTCTTGCCATTCTTTGGCATATGTTATACTTTAAATATGGTTGCATTTATCTATGCTAAATTTATTTTGTAATTCAAACTAATTTTCTTGTTATATTTATCTATTGAGTAACAAACTTTCCTCCCTTATGTTTAACAACCATGTAGAAAAACATCCATTTTTGTAGAAAACAGAGAACTCCATGGAACTTCTCTTATTCTCACTATCTGAAGTCTTAAAACAAGGAAGAACTAACACAAATAGAAAGTCAGGTGAAGAAGCTAATTTAGGGGGAAGATGAGTCCTATTATATTCAGGGAAGATTTGAAGTGACGGTAGAATATCTAAATGTGTGTCAAGCAACTGCTTGAAGAGAGGTTGGGCTATAGACCTGGGAGTCGAAGGATAGTTATGAACTGAAATTATGAAGTACCCATTGAAAAATGAAAAAGCTCAGATGACTGAAGACTAAACCTTAACATGAAACTACGGAAATGAAGCTAGCAGAAAGAAAAAAAGGATATTTATTGATTGAAATAGTGAAAGCTAATGATTGAATAGGTGAATGACAACCTTGCCACAGGGGTATCAATAAAGCCCAATGGTAGGAAAAAGTCAGAAAGAAGGAAGAAACAAAAGAAGAAAGAAAGAAAGAAAGAAAGAAAGAAAGAAAGAAAGAAAGAAAAAGAAAAAGAGAGTGAGACAGAAAAAGAGAGAGAAAGTAAAAGAGAAAGAAAAATTCTGTCTACCAGTTGTATATTTCAGAAGATCATTACAGGGACTTGTGGAAAAGTAGTGGGTGGGCTTGTGGTTTGGAGTGAGAAAGATAGGGAATAGAAAAGGTGCTTGGTAACTTGCCAGTCTTGAGATAAGCATGTATTCTAATCAGACTTCCTTGGCTATAATCCACTGAGGATCACCGGGGGAGCACCTGTTCCTTATCCTGAACAAAGTAATTCCTAGAATGAAAGGAAAAGTGTGCTCAACATGGTCAAGAATGTCAAATAATCCCCATCTTTCTATTGTCCTTACCTTCTTTTTAACTTTTGTAGCAATCATTTGCTACTGCTCTTGAATAGGACAAATGCTTGCCTACTGCAAGGATAAATAGAGATGAAAGGATTTTATTGTTATATACTAAGAGTGGTATCAGCAGATCATTGGAACTGTTACCTAATTATTGCCAGAAAAATTAGTTTCCATATCATCATTTATAGAACTTAAAAAATATATCCAGTTGACTTATATCAAGACTCTTAGAATGGGTCAAATCATTCAGGTCCCTGGGAATACAATTACCAATCAATTCAACTTAAAAGGTTAATAAGGAAATTTCGTTTCAAATTTAAGCATTTTACTAAGGTGTTTTATTTTTATCTCCCTACGGCCACATGGGCAATACGTGACCTATGCTCTAATACTATTTGCTTCAAACATTTTTTTTTTTTTCCCACTAAACATTATCCCATGTTCCACAGCACAGACAATTGGAGCCTCTATTCCCCCATTTGTCTGGCTGCTTTCTGGGGAAGAGAGTTTTGAATCTCCCGACAGTCAAGACAGAAAAAAAAGAAACCACTGAGTTATACTTTTATATTTCTTATCTAATAAAAGAAGCATCCCTCGGTAGAGACTAACTTAGTGTCAGGGTCTGAAACGAATATATCACCAGAGACAGAGGATATATTAGGCCAGAGGCCAAACCTCTTCTCTGAGCAGAAGCTAACGCCTCTTCCTCTCTACTCTCGGCGGTCTAAGAGAGCGACAAGAGGGGCTTGGGAAGAAAAGCGGTCAAACATTTTGGAATTTCAGGCAGAAACCGCTTCCGAGAGATCTTTAGGGACCCCAGGGCATAAAAATCTAGAGTGGGCACACTGCTCGTTACTAAAGATTGAGAACCACTTTTTTGCTCCGCACAGTAGCAATAGGCGTGTTACGTGACCGCCTTCCTCGCTTTCGGTGAACTCCAGGACTTGAGGCTCCCTCAACGTGACCCAAGTTTTCCTTTCCTTCCCCTTTGCGGTGCACCCTAAGCACGAATCTATTAGAATGCAGACCAAACCCGGCAACCCCAACACAGCAATCAGGGGCGCTGAAAATCTCCCCGACACAGTGGAGAAGCAGCGAGAGACTTGCCGCTCCAACCAATCAGGTGAGAGGAAATCTTGGCACACCCCCCCCCCCCCTTCCGCTTACCAATCAGCACCTAACTCAATGGGCCGGGCCCATCGACACCGGGAAAACACCTTTTAAATTTTATTAGTTATAGCTTTTTTTCCCCACCGTCATTCTAGGCCATCCATCCACGAACTGTGCTCAAAAGTGGAGAACTGAATATAACAATTCCAAAGCTGGTCATTCTGGCGGTGTGAAGCGAATCTATAGACCTCTCCCATCAAAACTGTGATTCTAGGAGGCTAGGGAAAGGGAACGGAGCGTTCCGGAGAACAAACTACAACTCCCAAGGGGCCTTGCGCGGACTCGGCGCGCCCTGGGCGAGGGGGCGGGCCATTGCAAAGAAGACCGCTGAGGGTCATGGGGCTCCCCTCCCACTTCCTGAACATGAGCCACTGACCCGGCGGACTTTGAGGTGGGCAGGGCTCTCGCGCTTTGTGTCCTCCCCGCTCCTCCGCCAGAGACGTCGGAGGGGGCGTGGCCCGCGCGGAGCCTGGTGGGGGCGCGAGCGCCGCGGGACGTGGGTGACGCGTCTTCTTCCAGCTCAGCGGAGTGTGAGGTGGCGCGGCCCCGCCGGCGATTGGCTGTAGAGAGAGGAGTACGCCGCGGCCGTTGGTCGCCGGCAGCACGGAGGGAGAGCCGGGCCGGGCGGGGGCGATATGGGGCGTCAGTGGCGGCGGCGGCGGCTGGAGGAGGCGGGCGCGAACGAGCCAGCGGCTGCGGCAGTCCCCGGAGTCTTCCTGTGAAGCGCCCCTGTCGGCGCCTCCGTGGGCCCCTCGGAGAGGGCGGCCAGTAAGCGAGCCGCTGAGGAGCCGCTCCCCCAGCGCCGCAGCCCTTAGGACTCTCGGTCCCATCCTCTCGCTCCTGCTCCAGCTCCTCCATCTTGGCCTCGGCAGTGGCGGCTGCCGGGAGGATGTGCCGCCTTCTGGCAGGGGGAAGAAGGAGGAGAAGATGAAGAAGTACCGCCGGGCCTTGGCCCTGGTCTCCTGCCTGTCTCTGTGCTCCCTGGTCTGGTGAGTCGCCGCGACAACACGGGAGTTTCCCAAGAGGGGAGAAGGGAGCAGCCCAGGTCACACCCCCAGATCATCTTGGCTTTCAGGGTGCGGGTCTCCCAGGCCTTTGCGGAGCGACACACCGGTTACTTCGCGCTGTCCCGCTGACTGGCCTGGCTGCGTTCTGTGCGGTTTCCACGGTGTGTTTTGGCATTTACAGAGACTAAGTGGGAGGGAAAGGTGCCTGAGTGGAAGGGACCACCTGAGTGCCTTTGTACTCAGTTACTTTGCCCCTTGGGGACGGTGGGGTGTTGGGGTAGTTCTCAGATAAATGCTAGGTAAGTTGCTCGGGTTTACTGCCAGCCACTCGCTTTCAGTGTGATAAGGGGATGTGATGTGTGCCCGAGGTGCGATTTTAAAAACGTGATTGTCACGAGGGTGAGAGTAATGTACAAGCAGTAGTTGTGGGCATGTCTTACTGTCTTTGGCCTCGAGTACACTTGGGGTTGCTGTTCTTGGAAACTTTGGGGGGCGTTATGAAGCACTTTTCAAGGGGTAGATGATGAAAAGCCGTTGGTTTACTAGAGTGTCTGAGGTGTAGTGTGTACAGTAGGTTCTGGTGGTGTGGCTTGAATAATGTCCCTTAGTAATGGGAGGTTAAGTCCTGTATTTTGAAGGCGGGAAGAGTGCTTTGTTCATAAAGTTTATGGAGTTTCTGTTGATCACTGGCACATTTGGGTGTCTTTGAGGCGCAAAGAGACCTTGTCAGTAAAAGGATTGGTATCATCATACTGGGAAAAGCCATTTTTTCCCTCCTAGGGAATTTCTTTAGAGATGTGTGACGTTAGCTGACTGAAAAGATGCTTCTTTAGTCAAAGCGATTTGCTCTTTATTAAAGTCTAGGTAAACTGAGTCTCTTGTTTATTTCCGGAAAACACCAACAATGTGTTCATTTTTTCTGTGCTTAATAGATTCCAAAGATATTGAAGTTGTGGAGTTGTTGCTTACATAAAATAATAAAAGAGGGGAAAAGGAAAACACTTGCCTAGCTGAGGAATTTTGATTGGAAGATTGATAGAAGTTTTGGAGAACAAGACATTTGGCCTTTTGACTTTAATTCCAAGCCCTTTTAGTAGGGCCGCTGTCACCCTTTCTACTTTTTAGTATCATGTTGGGTACAAAGAAGTGCATGCAGGAGATGAGTCCACTCACCCCATTTTAAATTTAAATTTGTAGGTGAGATACCAAAACCTTGTGTTCATTTCCACCTTTTCCTGGGGGCTGCTTGGTAATTTATAGGATACATATCATTTCTTTCTTCTTTCTCCTTGATCTTGCCCAACTTTAGATTATGTTATTCTTCACCAGCACTTTCTGAAATGGCTCATAGGGCAAAGAGGTTACACTTTTCATTCAAGTTTAAAATGTACCAGTATCTCTGATTTTTTTTTTTTATTGAAATATATTTGACATTGTGTAAATGTCATTGTGGTATTGTGTAAATTTAAGATGTATAACATGTTAGCTTGATATATTTATGTATTGTAATATGATTGCCATTGTAGTGTTAGTTACCACTTTTATCATGTCACATAGTTATCATTTCTTTTTTGTGGTTGGAATAATTATAACCTAGTCTCATAGTAAGTTTAATAATTGTCATACAGTATCATTATCTATATGCACTATACTCCGTATCACTCCAGGACTTAGTTATCTATTGGATGAAAATTTGTACCCTTATACATGATTTTTTTTTTTTTTAATTTTAAGTAGATGGTGGAGAGGAAATCAAACATTATGACGTATTTCCTAAAATCACTTGTGAATTTAAATTAACCATGCTTCTATTACTCTGTGTAACTTCTGGCTGTCTTCTGCTTAGGCTAACTTCAATATGGTTTCTCAGCTTTACTCATTAGTAATAGTGAGAAGATCACGATCTGTTAGGAAAAAAAATCAGTCAGCCTAGTATTGAAAGTAGTAGTCATAAAGTTCTGTAAAGTTTGTTGACTCTCACAGTGAAGAATGGATGTTGAGGGTTTAAGTAAGGAGTGAAAAGTTTAAGAAACTTCAGCTTAAATAATTGGATTAGTATATTTTGAGATTGGTTTGGACTGCCAAATTTAGGGACATTTTAATTATTCTTTATTGAAGCCATTAAAGGGCATTGAAAAGAAGATATTTAGGTTTGAGATTTTCTTGGAAGGGTGATGATGAGATTGGAGAAGAGGAGTGGTACATGGTAGTGATTGGTGGAGGGTATGTTATGTCTTTGAGACACTCTTCCTTGGGGAATTGAAATATTGAAATTACTGCAGTTATTCAACTGGAGGTCTAGTCCTTGTTATAGTCTGGTCTGTATGTTATTTCCCAGTATCTCCATTCTCCCTTTACCAATAATGGGTATGTTAAACCATTATAGGGTTAGATGTTTACAGAAGAGTAGTAAAGCTCCTTTTAGTAGCCATTTTTGTCTTCTTTGACATTTATAAATTGTCCCCAAATTTTGTGATCCATTTCTTTTTTAAGCTGTATCATTTTGTAATTTATGAATGCTCTGTGTTCATACTACAGTTCTGTAGTTTCTAAGGTTCTCCTCCCTCCTACCGATATTACTGAAATTTTTTTACCCCTTTTTTTATACTCTCACACTTCTATAGATCTTGATTATGTCTCCCCTCTCCGTTTGTCTTTTCAGCCTAGAGTCCTAACCTTAGATTGCTTTCACACAAAACCCATTCTTCCATCTTATTAGTCATTCTAGTTGCTATTTTTTACTTTCACATATTTTATGTGATTCTTTATCAAGTAGTACAGAGTATTTTAGGCATAAACATACTGTAGCTTCAGCACAGAGTGATAATGATTAATATTGTCCTCTATCTCTGTGTCTAGCTTGTGGTGTGTATTTTACACATTTTAGTACATTCAAATCTTCACAACCCTATGAGGTAAGTATTATTGTTAACCTTATTTTGCATTTTATAGTTAAAGAAGTAGGTAAATTAAATAATTTGGCAAGGTTAAGCAGCTATTAAGTTTAGGAGCTTGGATTTGAATCTAGGCAGCCTGATTTGTGGCAGAGGATCCTGACTGTTGTCAAAGGTCGGAAGGCCTGTATTCTAGATATGGCTTCATCACTTACTAGGTATGTGTCCTTGGACATGGTATGTAATTTCTTTGAACCTTAATTCTTGTATCCTGAAAGTAGGAAAACTAATTGATTCACACCTCACTGGGTTGTTAAGAGAATGAAATGAGATAATACATATGACAGGTCTTTATAAAATAGTAAGGGTATATTTATATTTCACAAAATATAAATAGGGTATAATCTATATATTTCATCATAAAATTATTCAACAAGGATTTTTCTCCTGCTTATTATGTATTATATGTTGTTATGGGCATTGAAAACCTAAAAATCGGGTGACCAGCTTATCCTGGTTTTGTCAGTGAAAGTCCCATGTCCCAGGAATCCCCTGGGGATTATTTCTTACTGCTCCTGCTAACAAGTTGCCAAAAATTTAGTGGCAGCATATATTTATTATCTTACAGTTCTGGGGTCAGAAGTCCAGAATAAGTCTTAATTGGGCTAAAGTCAGGATGTCAACAGAGCTGGCTCCTTCTTGAGTCTCTGAGGTAAAGAATCTGTTTCTTGACCTTTTCAGCTTCTAGGGCTACCTGCGTGAAGTCTGTGACTCCTTCCTCACATCATTCTAACCTCTAGCTTCAGTCTTCACATCGACTAAATGACTGATCCTCCTGCTTCTTTCTTACAAGCACTTTTGTGATTACATTGGGCCCACCAAGACAATCCAGGATTATAGCCCCATCTCAAAATCCCTAATTTAATCACATCTGCAGAGACTGTTTTAACATGTAACATATTCAGGGATTAGGACTCGGGCATCTCTGGAAGGCATCATGCAGCCTAATATACTACCCTCAGTCCTGGCAAACTGGGAAGATGAGCAATCATCCTAAAGAGGAAAAAGATTTGGTCTGTGCTTTAAGCAGTGGATAATCAAAATTTTTTGAGTGTGTCCCCCCCTCAGTCAGTAAAACCATGTGTATGCACCTTTTAATATGTGCTTAATTGTTTATAAGTTATCTGCATGTGCCAATATGATATTAGTATAATAGTATAATAATTTACATAAATTAGATGTTTAAAAAAGATGAGAAGAATGAACAGTCTAATACTTTCTATTAATAGTACTTTTTTTCCCTCTCAAATAATAATTTCTGGTGAGAGCTTTGTGATTGACCAACTAGATTATTTTACATCATGATGTGATTGATGAATAGCTTGTACTAGTTAAGAGTCTTAGCCCTGCAATTTTCTTGTTGACTTGTGCTTGTGTAGTTACTATCTTTGCAGTCTTCGCAGGAATTTTTTCAAAGCTAATTCTCCATGTTGTGAGAGTCAGTTTAGTTAAAACTAAATAATATAATCCCTAAGTCTACTTAATTGGGCACACATAAATGCCAGTGCCTCACAATGTGCTGGAAGTAAACACCATTTTGTGGGACTTCCACATTTTCCCACAGGTTTCTGACTACAGAGTCCCTGGGGTTATTGATGTGTGACCAGCTGACCTTCAGAACAAGTATAAATTCTTCTATTAAACTTAGTAAAGCTTAATTAATTAAAAAAAGACTATTTTGTAGAGCCATTTTATGTTTACAGCAAAATTGAAATTGAGCAGAAGTTATGGGGATTTCCTATATACTCTGTTCCCACCTTTGTATAGCCTCCTCATTAATCATCATCCCTTATCAGAGTGGTTTATTTCTTTAAGACTAAAAAAAATCTATTCTTGCACCCAATAGGATCATCTTGGAGAAGCTCATATTTAGAGCTAATGAGAAAAACCTGACATTTAAACAGTTCTCATACATTTGACAAGTATAATAATCACAAAAAATAATTACAAAGATCTTTAGGAACAATAAGGGTAGAATTTGTATTCTAGATATGGCTATCACTAGCTGTATGTTCTTGGACGAGTTATTTCTATGAGTCTCAGTACTGATCTGTATAAATGGTTTGCAGGATGGATAGTTCAAAATGGAAGAATTTTGTTTCAGGTAGAGGCAAGATTCCTAGAGTATATGTGGGGAGAGATGGGAAGGGAGGCTAGAGCCAGGTTTTGAAGGGACTTGATAATTATGCAAATGAACTCTGATTTTTTTAACCTGGCTGAGAGTATGAGCCAGGGCAGTAGTTTAAGTAAGAGCATGAGGTCAGATTGATCTTTTAATTAGATCACTATGAGGATAGAATGGATTGGAAGGAACAGACTTTGGAGGCTGGAAACCCTAAAGTGGCAGTCACACTGGAGACACTTGATAGATATCTAAATCAAGGTGGGTCTGTTTTGTTTGCTTTTTTGTCCTTAGTAGTAATTTTTCTGAGTATGTTACCTAGTTTTCATTGACCTCAGAGGTAATATTTCTTGGCTTGTGATTTTATTTCTATAGCCCTTATGTCGCTTTTTCTTTGATAATTTTGCTGGTTTCTTGCTCATTTGTCAATATGCATAAGTGAGCAGAAATATAAGAAACAAGAAAAATATGTAAGCAATTATATCATTTTTAAGATAATTGGAAATATCCTTGAAAATCCTAACTCTGTCTTTTGTCTTTTGTTTGGAGAAATGATTTTCTTTGTTGTGTTTCTGTAACTTTTTTTTAAGACCATAAATCTCTTTTCTGAATAAAATAATATTCAAAATAAAATAATAAAGTAATCCCTCTTCTTTAAATCATTTGATGATTTTTTTTTTTTTTAATCGTTTCTTGTCCTGGGCATGCAGTTTTTAGCATGGTGACTCTAGGTAATGATACTGTGTTGTATATCTTCAAGTTGCTAGGAGTAGATCTTAAAAATTATTACAAGAAAAAAAAATATAGCTGTGTGGTGATGGATGTACTGAACATACCACAATAATATACAAATATTGAATTATTATTTTGTACGCCTGAAACAAACATAATATGCCAGATGTATCTCAATTTTTTTTTAAAAAAAGTCTTTCTTGTGGAACTTGATGTGAAAAACTTTGGGAAGAAAAGTTTATCTTTGTCCTGGGATATACATTCCAAAGAAAGTGTATGGTACTTAAAAGAGGTGTTGAGTTATTAAGTAGGAAAAGGTCTGTGAAAGAAGGTATGACAGGGAGGTACATCTTTGTGTAAAACTCCAACACTTGTGTTCAATAAAAAAGTGGCAAATTACTTATAGTATCCTTTGAATTGTTTTTAAAAGAGTTGTATGTGTTTTATAATAACCTCTTTAGATTATTAAACATTTGAGGATATATCAGAATGGAGGCAGGAGTTGGGTTGGCTGGTAATGAAAAAAACAAAAGATACTAACACCTAAACATACCTTTGGACATCGGTTATTTCATTTTTCCATTGTTCATGAACTCCGAAATTATTCTTTCACTTTTTTCAACTGCATGAATAGAGAAATAGGTCAATACATATAGCTAACATTCTAGGGCTTGGAATGAAAGGGAAGAGAAAAATTTATAAAAACTTAAGTGCTTTATTATTCTTTCAAGCCATCTTCAAGTAGAAACATATGTATGAAATACTTTTGTTTAGTAGTTTATACATAAGTGGAACTCTTTATTTGAAACATATATGTACATGTTGCAGATTGTACTTTAGTGCCAGTTGTATGTTGGTTTGCTTTTAAGGCCATATTTTAAAGTAGTTTCAAAAAATAAAATTGTACATGTTGCAAGGATATGAGAAATTGTTTTCAAGTATTTGCAGTATAAGACTGTTAATCCCTTGGGATAAACTTATTTCATAAATGCAGATTTTTTTGAAAGCTTGATTTTATTTTAGGACTTTATTTTTGTGGAATCACTAGTTAAAATTGTTTTATATTTTACATAGAGATAACACCTAGATTTGTTAGGAAATGTTTTGTGGCTTGTAGGTACTAAGCTAATTTTGTATTTCTTGTTATAGAGTATTTGTAATCTAACAGGAGAAAATATGTGAAGTGCTTAAAACTGCCGTGCTCATAGTAAGCATTGTTATAAGATTTCTTTTTATTTCCTCTGGGTGCTTTGGTATAATTAGGAGGGCAGAGGTGTCAGGGTTCAGAAACAGGAATCCATAAAATTCATTCAAAATGTTATTTAGTTACCAACAATGTATTTGTTGTGGTGGGGAATACTGAAGAAGCAGGAGACTTGAGCTCGGTCCTCTGGAGTATACAAGCTGGTTGTCAAAATACACATTCATACTAGTGTAGTGGAAAGGGCATAAAACTAACTCAGAGCTTGGTTGTAACCCTTTTTTTGCAATATTAATAGTGAGCCTTTATTGGGTGCTTATTTATATTCTAAGTGTTTCATGTCCACCGACTTATTTTATTCTCTTTACAACTCTTGAGAGCCACGCCATTTAAAGATGAAAAAAGAGAGGCACAAAAAAGTTAACCTACTTGCCCAAGTTCTCACAGCTAGTAAGCAATGAGCCAAAGCCTAAGTAGGCTGAGTCTGAGCCTGTGTTTTGTTCTTATTTTTTATTTAAATTCAATTTAGTTAACATATAGATATTATTAATTTCAGGGGTAGAATTTAGTGATTCATCAGTTGCATATAACACCCGGTGCTCATTACATCAAGTGCCCTCCTTAATGCCCATCATCCATTTACCCCATCTCCCCACCCACTCCCCTCCAGCAAGTTTGTTTCCTATAGTTAAGAGTCTCTTATGGTTTGCCTCCCTCTGTGTTTTTATCTTAATTTTATTTTTCCTTCCCTTCCCCTATGTTCATCTGTTTTGTTTCTTAAATTCCACATATGAGTGAAATTATACGGTATTTGTCTTTCTTTGACTGACTTACTTCACTTAGCATAATACCCTCTAGTTCCATCCGTGTCATTGCAAATGGCAAGGTTTCATTCTTTTTCATGGCTGAGTAATATTCCATTGTGTACACATCTTCTTTATCCATTCATCTGTCAATGGACATCTGCTGAGCCTGTGTTTTTATCACTACTCTATGCCGCCAGTAGTCTGAGAGATGGCCTTATGCAAGTTTCTTTACCTTTTCTTTGTGTGTCAGTTTTCTTATCTGAAAATGGGCATACTGGATTGCCTCAACTAGGAATGACCATTAGAATTATTCATGAAGCTTTAAAAAAATACACATGCCTAGCATTCTTACCTTGGGGATTCTGTCTCAGTAGGCTTGGGATATTCTTGTTCATTCCAGTCATTACTACTAGATTAGATTAATTCTGAGTTTTTTTTTTTTTTTTTGTACATTTAACATTCTAAGATACCTTATTTGAACACTTGTGAACAATACAAAAAGCTGAATTGTTCAGCAGGTGCTTAAAGAAGAGAAAAATTTGACCTGGAGTTGTCAGGAAAGACCTGACTTAAGTTTAAGAGAAAATAATGTGTGGCTTATAAAGTTTGCTTCTTTGGAATGTAGATGTTTCATTAACTGAAATAAGATGTACTGGTGCTGCTAATATGAATAATGGTCTTTTCCTAGTGTGGGGTGTGTGTGTGTGTGTGTGTGTCTGTCTGTAGTGGGTAGATAGTACTTAATTGTCAAGGAGAAAGAGAATAAAAGAGATAATGTACTTGATATAGGTGGGAGTGATAGTAAGCAGACAAGCTTGCATAGAAACTAAAAGCTGTATTTTGGGAATTTTAATGGGTTTTACAAGCTAACCCAAGGAATTAGACAGTAAAGATCGAGCAAGAGAAGTAGTGTTCCAAGAATGTTATTTCAACATCATTGTGCTAGAAATATTTCAGAAGAGAGAGACTTGGAGGGATGAATACTTAAAAAAAAAAAAGGCAATTGAAATAATTGACATTTATCATAACAAGTATTTGGTAGTAAAAATGAAGAGAGGGTGCATTGAGCAGAGTTTTGAGGAAGTAAATGATCTGGTTTGGACATAGATCGGCCATTGACGGTGCAATATAGTAGAAATAACATTGGTCTAGGATTCAGAAGAGAACTTGGTTTTATTTATTTATTTATTTTTAAAGATTTTATTTATTTATTTGACAGAGAGAGAGAGACAGCAAGAGAGGGAACACAAGCAGGGGGAGTGGAAGAGGGAGAAGCAGGCTTCCTGCCGAGCTGGGAGCCCGATGTGGGGCTTGGTTCCAGGACCCTGGGATCATGACCTGAGCCGAAGGCAGACGCTTAATGACTGAGCCAGTCAGGTGCCCCGAGAACTTGGTTTTAGTTTGCCTCTAACAAGCTCTTGTTCTTCAGAACTCCCTTTCTGTCATCCATGTCAATGTCGAGAGATATTTCCTGAAGCTTCTGTGTGGTACGTTCTAAATAGGATTCTGGTAGATAAAACAAAGTTAGCTGCTTTCTTGGAGTATACTGGTTGAGAGAATAAATGCTAGGATCTAAAGTTACAAATCCGTGCAATAAAGTTCAAAGAGAGAAGAAAAGTTAATTGTTTTTAACTGAGGCAACTAGAAGAATTGGACATGTACAAAAAGAAATGGAAGAGTTGCAGAGGATTTGAATAGGATGAGCTGTTGAGATGAGTGGAATGATCCAAGTGGAATGATCCAAGTGGAATGATCCAAGTGAGGACATTATATAGGCACTTAAAAATGCAGACTTCTGATCTTTAATTTTCAGTCAGACTGGGTGACTCAGTCGGTTAAGTGTCTGCCTTCGGCTCAGGTCATGATCCCAGGTTCCTGGGATCCAGTCCTGCATTGGGCTCCCTGCTCAGCGGGAACTCTGCTGCTCCCCCTATTGTGCTCATTCTCTCTCTCGCTCTCTTCTCTCTCTCTCTCAAATAAATCTTTAAAATTTTTTTTTTAAAATGCAGACTTCAGTGCATTTAAGAATTGGGCTGGAGTTGTCCTCATAGAAGGGATCATTTTTGAAACAAGTTTGACTGAACGTGGAGCTTCTGCAGATACTTAGAATAAAGAAAGATGCCAAGCAAAGTAAAGCTCTGAAGGGAAGGAGAGTGGTTTGAAATGAAAGATGGGAAGAGGTTTAAGGAGGTCATTTGAGTGGCAGCAATATAAAATGTCTCAGATAAGGCTGAGAAAAGGGCCTTGTTTTCAAAAGAGGGAAGTAATTGGTAAAAGCTTATGGGAGTGGAAATAGAAGATACTTGAAGAGCTGGTAGGCATGAGTTCTCACACATTTGATTGGCAGACAGAGAGATAGGAGAGGCTAGAGTAATCTCACCCTTATATGCTTCAACCCATTCTATACAGTGCCATGATTTATCTTACTAACGCACAATTTTGATTATGTCAGTCTCGCTAAAACATCTTTCAAAGGCTCCTGTCATCCTGAAGAGTAAAAATGTAAACGCTCACCTTAAAGGCCTGAAGTCTGGCCCAAACCTACTTTTCTAGCTTTATTTTTCACTCTTTTTAGATAGGCTTTCTGTTATAGCATGAATAACCTGTTAGCCTGTTTGTAATTTATTTGGGGACCATCTTTGTAGTTTTGAGTTGAAAATTAAGGTCGCGAGGTATTGTGACTTGGGTTTTATAGGCTAAATACACCTGATGCAGTTTCTTAAAATATGTCATTATCAAGTAAGTTTAGTATATGTTTATCTTCAGCAGCTTTGAGAACAATTGTATTGGCTGAATTTCTAATGGTATATGTAAAAACAGAACATACCATATTGTTTAATAAGTGCTACCCCATGCTGGATCCTTGAAATTATAGGTAAATTTAGTGAAACAATCCTCTAAAGATTTTGATACATGGAATAGTTAAGCTAAGAGAATACAAGACCAGTCCTACATCAGAGTGAAAATTAAAGATCAGAACTTTTGAAATTCAAAGGTTTGATTAGAAGCAAACACTAGAATTCAGAGTTTTCTTCAGCTTAGCTCCGCAGTTCCATGTGATTTGACTGGAGACTGCTGTGGCAGCGGAAAAGAATAAAAACTGGGGAGGGAAACGAGCACAGTGTGACCTCTTGTGATGGATCAGCAGGTAGACCTCGCAGAGACAAGCAACCTTAAAGGAGCCCCCAAGCTGATAATAGATAAAGAAGAATATGTCTTTTAATACATCGTGATTAAAGAAAGTAGAGGGCTTATGAAGCGAAAGCGCTGGAGGGAGGCCCAGTGATCTTTTGGTCTCTTGGATTTTGATCGAAGTGGCTTCTATTATACCCATTTCCTACAAATCTCCCTGTACTTCATAGAATTTCTTATAATTTTTTCAAATTTCTGGACAGTGTTCAAAAGACCATAATTTTCACTCTTACCTGAAAGTTAATTTCTACTTTCCCACCTTTATGTTTCATAGATATCTTTCCTGGATTGCCTTTTTTGTTTGTTCGTGAAGGGGGATGTAGGCAGGGCATTACTTTGACCACACTGCTGTAATTGAATGGCTGACACTATTTTCCATACTACGGATTAGATTTGTACTTGTGGTTAAGAAGCAATTCTTCATTGCCCAGTTCTGTTCTTTCTTTTACCATAAATTCCATGATTACTGGGCTCTCTCCCTTTTCTAAGTTCTTATCCAAGCTGTTCCAATCCATAGTCAAAGGAAGAGCTCAGTAGATCACCATGCTGAGAACAGGGCAGTAAGTTCTTTGTCATAGAGGTGCTCAGCGTTATGTGAGGAACAGAAATACAAACAATTAATTTCAGTTCAGCGTTGTAGTAAGTGCTCAGATATGCCAAAGGGTTGTGGCCAAACCCCAGATTGTGGAAATCAGGAATGTGTCCTAGTCCCTAACATGTTCCTGCCCCCAGAAAAAAGAGTAAGAATTTAGTCAGGTTTTGGATGGTGAGGAGTGGGAGCAGGGGCAGAATAGTCTTGGAAGACAGAGAAGCATGAGCCAGAGGCTTGGAAGCATGAGACAGCATAGTATGTGTTCAGGGAACAACTACAAGTAGTTCTGTATTACTGAAGCATGAAGTGGGAGGCAGGGAGTGGCAGAAAATATGAAACTGAAGACTTAGCCAATAGAAGAAAATTTTAGATATTTTAAAATATGCAAGGAAGCTTGAATTTTGTCATGGAGAGTTGATAAAAGGTTCTAAGAAGGAGAACAGTAATTCTGACAATTAGAGTTAGGTTCTTGGCAGTGTGAAGGGTTGATTTGCAGAGGTGGTAAGATAGGAATTAGGGAACTCTGTTAGGAGGTTGCTGTAAGTAAGAGATGAGGGCTTGAGCTAAGGCAATCATAACAGGATGGAGAAACGGGTTACAGAAATTTGAGGTAAAATGAACTGTAAATAGTGGAGGGAGGATGAAAGAAAAGGAGTAGTATAGATGTTTTTCAGGTTTCTAACTTGAGGACTGGGTGGATAGGAGTATCACATGATGAGATCAAGGGTATAGGAAGAGGAGATTTGAAAAAGGAAGATTTTTGTGTTCAAGTTTGGATTTAGTTGTTTTGGAGATATCTTGGAACATGAAGTGGGGGAGATTGAACTTTTAAATGAGGTATACAAGGACGACTGAGAACAGAACCCTGGAAGCACTGGAATTTAATCTGCTGCAGTCCGCAGCTGCATATCAAAGGAGACTCAGAAGACTCTGAGATGGGAAACAGAATTGTATAATTTGACAAACCAAAGGAGAAGAGGGTTTCAAGTGGAAGCAGTAGTCAGAGGTGCCACACACAGCAGAGAAATCAAAAAAGGTAAATCCTGCTACTACCATGCTGATTTCAGTAGTTTAATGAGGGCAGAAATTAGAATTCAGCAGGCTGAGGGCTAAGTAGAAGGTGAAGAAATTGAGACTATAAGTATATGCTAATCTGGAATTTGATAAGTAAAAGAAGGTAGAAAGGACAATAGCTGTTAACAGTAGTTAACATTTGAGTGCATATTTTATGTCAGACTAAGCACAGTGCATGCATCATTTTATTTTCCTCATAATAACTCCATTTTATTTATTAGAGAGAGAGCAAGCAAGCGAGCGAGTGTGCATAGGTGCACGAGCCAGGGGGAGGGGCAGAGGGAGAGAGAATCTCAGGCAGGCTCCACCCTCAGTGCAAAGCTGGATGCTAGGCTCCATTTTAGATCATGACCTGAGCCAAAATCAAGGGTCAGAAGCTTAACTGACCAAGCCACACACATGCCCCGAAGTAACTCCATTTTAGAGTATCGATATTGAGGCACGCAGATTTTGTAATTTACCCAAGAACATACGACTAATAAATGGAGGACTTGGGAATCTTGACTCTGAAGTTCCATGTCCTAGCCACTATGTTACAAAACTTCATATTTCTATTGTTGCCACTATCTAAATCTGAGGTAAATGTTATTCCTCTTTTGTGATATTTCTTATATTTTTGTTATGCTATAACTAGCCTTGACTAATACCATCAATTCTTGAGTGAACAGATCGGTTGACCAGAGAATATTAAATATGAAGTATAGCAATACAGAAAGATCATAGGCTTTGGAGAGAGATAATCTAGGCTTGCAGTCACAAATTGAACGACTTTGGGCAAGTTAATTTCTGAGCTTTAGCTTCTTTATTTGTAAAAATTAGATTAAGACTTTCATCTAAAAGTCTGAATAAAAAAATAAAAACATAACTTTTTTTTTATTCTTATGTTAATCCCCATACATTACATCATTAGTTTAAAAACATAACTTTTTTTTTTTCCCCAAGACATCAGGTACTTAGGATTACATTGCTCATACTCGATGCAGAGTTCTGCATGGGTCCCCTTTTTCACTCCATTTTACATGATTACTCTTTTATCTTCTATCTTCAGTGTCATTCTTTTCCCCATTTTAGGCAGTTACCCCAGAGTATATTTGAGCCTTTCTAGTCAGCTTGCATGTATTTATTTGATGTTTTCTTCCCAAATAGTCGTGTTTTGCTTATATGTTATAAAATTTTACATAAATTGTATGATGCTATTAATCTCATTCTTTCTACTTTTTTTCATTTAACACTTTTAATTGCTTTGGTTATTAGAACCATCATTAAAATGAATTTTAAGTAGTTAATGATGTGGGAGATGCCCTCAGGAAAGCCTCATAATATCATTTATTCATTGAGCAGCACTTTGTGTGTGGCTGCTTCTAACGAGAGACTATATGTTAATAAATGCATTTGGGTGTATTCTGTTCCATTTGCTTGTCTTTTGCTATCCCAGTACTGTAGTCTAGTTAGAATGGTTTCGTAATAAATTTAATTATCTGGCAAGGTGAACCACATGCCTTCGCTTTTTTTGTTAATTTAGCTATTCATGGGCCACTTTTTTTCTTTTCTTTTCTTTTTTTTTTTTTAATAAGATTTTATTTATTTATTTGAAAGAGAGAATGGGAGACAGAGACCACGAGAGGGAGGAGGGTCAGAGGGAGAAGCAGACTCCCCGCCGAGCAGGGAGCCCGATGCGGGACTCGATCCCGGGACTCCAGGATCATGACCTGAGCCGAAGGCAGTCGCTTAACCGACTGAGCCACTCAGGCGCCCTGGGCCACTTTTTTTCTGTATCATATTTAGAATGAATGGATCCTTCAGGTATTTTGATAAGAGTTATATTTGAGTGATGAATTGCTATCTTTACATTGCTGTCACCAGTATTCCATCTATGAACATATTAGATTTTTTGTGTATTTATTTCTTTATTGTATGATCATGACCAGAGTTAAAATTTTTTATCTATAAATCGTTGTGTATTATTTTTCTTAGGTTAATTTCTAAATTGTTTATAATTTTTTTTATTGCCAATAGCTTATTTTCTTTTTGGTTACTGCTGGGAGGAAAATACAAACTTTTCTGTTTCTTAAATTTTTAAGTTGAGATAATTTACATACAATGAAATGCACATATATTAGTTCTATATGTAGTTGGATCAGTTTTGACAAATACATATATTTGTGTAACCTACCCCCCCATCAAGATACAGAACATTTGTATCACCCCAGAATGTTCCTCATGTCCTTTTCTAGTGAGTCCCCTGAAGCAACCTGTGATTCGATTTCTGTCACCTGTGGATTAGTTTTGCTAATTCTGGAACTTCATCTAAATGGAGTTATACAGTATTTTCTTGTGTCTGGCTACTCAGTATAATGTTGCTAAGATTTATCCATGTTGTTTCATTAGTCAGTAATTCATTTACTTTTATTGGGAGTAGTTAGTACATTCTATGAATATATTATAGTTTATTCTGCTGTTGGACATCTGGGCTGCTTCCAGTTTTTGGCTATTAGAAATAAAAGGTACTAGGGCCATTTTCATACAAGCCTTTTTGTGGACATAGTTTTCATTTCTCTTGAGAAATACCTAAAAGTGGAATTGCAAGTGCTGAAACAGTTGGGTATCGTATGCTTCTGGATATAATACCCTGAGAAAAACACACCATCACTTATGAAGGATCCCATCCAGGAATATATAACCTGAATCTGGACATGAAGAAACATCAGATAAGCCTCAAATAAGGACCATATTATTTAAAAAATTAAAGGACTGTGTTCTTAAAAAATATCAGTGCCACATAAGGTAAAGGCCAAAAACTTATTTCAGGTTAAAGGAGGCTGAAGACACATGATACATGCAGGACATGATTCTGGACTCAATTCTGTAGTTGGGAGTAGTGGAGGGGGAACGCTATAAGGATATTATTGGGTTAATTGACAAAATTGCAGTATGGATGATAGGTTAAAGTATTATGTCATTGTAACGGAAGTTGATAATTGCACTGTGGTTATGTAAGCGAATATCCTTATTCTGTGGAAATACATAGTAAGGTAGTTAGAGATAAATTAAATGGAGAGGGAGAAAGAAAGAGTGTAAGAAGGAAGATGTGAGAGTGTGCTATGAGCAAATGACAAGTGATGGAAGAAATGAGGCAAAATGTTAACAATAGGTTGATATGGTTTGTGTATGTTCTTTGTACTATGCTGGCAATTCTTCTGAAACTTTGAAATTATTCCCAAATAAAAAGTGAAAAAAACAAAAACAAAACCTGGTTTGGGATTTTTCCCTTCTCTGTGTGAGGTATTGATTAATCCACTCAAATTTCTTTAATTTTCATTAGTTTTATACTTTGTGCCAGTTTTGCTATTTTTCTAGACAAACCCATTTCTTCTAACTTTTCAAATATATTGGTATTTGTATAATTTGTAATATTTTATAATTTTAAAAATCTGTTTTATCTGTGGTTATTTCATGTTTTTGTAGCATATTTTGTTAATTCACATCACCAACTCTTCTTGATCGGTTTTGTCAGAGATTTATCTTTTTAACATTTTCTTCAAAGAACCAAGTTTTGGTTTTCTGAATCTTTGCCTTTTTCTTTATTTCAGTGTTTTCTGTCCTTATAGCCTTCCTTTTTATTTTATTTTATTTTATTTACACTCTTATCTCTTTGAGTTGAAAGATTAGCTCTTTTTTTCAGGGTTTGTCTTCCAGTGTGTTTAGAAGCATAGTTTTCCTGCTATTGTCTTATCTGCATCCCACCAATTTTGACCAGTAGTCCTCCACTATAATATTTCATAATTGTTCCTTATTATTTCCTCTTTAACGGAAGGATTATTCTGCTGCATCATTTGTGTTTCTAGACTTAGAATGTTGGCTTTTTGTTACTTCAAATATTGTTGCCATGTGGTTGATAGAGTATAGTTTATTAGATCTTCAGTCTTTGGAATTTGAGTCTTCTTTTGAAGTTTTAGTATATGATCAGTATTTGGGAAATATCCCATGTGTGCTTGAAAAGAATGTTTAATTTGATTTGTTATAAAGTTCTATATTTTTGATCAAGCTTGTTTCTTATATATAATATAAATCCTATGTTTCCTTAGTTTTTGTCCATCTCTTATTTTGTAAGAGATAATTTAAAATAGGCTACCAAGGCACCTGGGTGGCTCAGTTGGTCTAACTCTTGATTTCTGCTCAGGTCATGATCTCAGGGTTGAGACTGAGCCCTGCATCAGGCTCCATGTTGGACATGGAGCCTGCTTAAGATTCTCCCTCTACCTCTGCCCCATTCCTCCCAACCCCCACGCTTTCTCTTAAAAAAAAAAATAAGCTACCATAATTTTTGATTATTCTGTTTTCACACGTAGCTTTGGTTGTTTTATATATTTTGAAGTGATACTGTTGGGTGCATATATATTTATAATCATATCTTTTTACTAAGATAAATAAATCTCTTAGTGACATAATGCTTATCAATTTAATTGTTTTAATTAGAATTGCTACTTATTTTTTTTCATGTTTTCTCAATGTATCTTTACTCAAATTTTTAATGAATTGAAAATTATGCCTAACATTTCCTAACAAGCCTCTGTATCTAACATAATATCTGGTAATATTGGTAGTCTTAAGTGCTTATATAGTTTCTTCAGTATAACTCAGAGGGAAACATTAATTCATTTGAAAGTTTGACTTTCAAACTTCAGACTCCAGTTAGATTTGCCCTCTCCCTGCAATTATTAGGCTTGGCTCATTTGCATATTAACATATTCTTTATTGCACATTAATGGAATTTATTATTGCATTATTTTGCTAAATTTCTTTGATAAGATTATAAAAAGTAATTGTTTAAGGTAGCTAGGTCTGTATTTTTGAGCTAGCAGTTGTAAAACACTCTCATTCTAAGCCATTGGTATTAAAAAATGGTGTTTCCTCAATCACTTATACATTAAAGAATACTTTCTCTCTTAATTAAATCTTTTTTTTTGTCACTTTAAGACTTAATTCAGTTGCTATATCCTCTAGAAAAAATTTCCTGAGTCCTTCTCCTGTTCTCTTCAGTAAGAGCTAATTAATACATCTTTTACTTAACATTTACATTTTAACCACTATTTTTTGAAATATTTAGTTTTAACATACCCTTTAAAACAGCATAGTGCCTAGCAGTATTAGACTGTAGGTTCCCACTGCAAGAAAAACTTAAGTCACTATACATTCAAATTGAAAACCTTTCAAGAAAAAACTATTAGTGTCATCTGGATACGAACATTCATTCCTTCCACATTGTGGTACTTTTTTTTAAAAATCTAGTAACCATTAAGACCGTATCTAAAACAGCTTTTGTGGAAATAATAGGCAAATAACAAATATTTGTCATTAAAATAGATGAATATATATTTATTCTATTAATACATGGTAAGCCTATTTTTTGGAGAGTGAACAAAAAAAAGAAACATTAATGATATAAATACGAAATTAAAATGGAGTGCTCAACAACTGCTAATATTTCTATTGCTTTTAAGCTCATACAGTTTATAATTTATCCATATGCTTTTTGTCCATTTTAAAGAATTCTATTCTGGGGCGCCTGGGTGGCTCAGTTGGTTGGGCGACTGCCTTCGGCTCAGGTCATGATCCTGGAGTCCCGGGATCGAGTCCCGCATCGGGCTCCCTGCTCGGCAGGGAGTCTGCTTCTCCCTCTGACCCTCCCCCCTCTCATGTGCTTGCTCTCTCTCATTCTCTCTGTCTCAAATAAATAAATAAAATCTTTAAAAAAAAAAAAAAAGAATTCTATTCTGGCAACTGTACCCAGACAGGTATTACAATAATATATGTAGAAAGTAAATACAACACTGAATTATTATTTTCTATTTAAAAATGGATGGAATTCTAAAACTTTTTCTTATGGGAATTTAAAGACATGCCAAAAAAAGTATAGAAGGAAGAGTGTAACAGGCATGTACCTGTTGCCTAGCTTCAATAATAATTAGCCTTTTGTCAATCTTATTTCATTTCTCTCTGTTCCACTTCTTAAAACAGCTTTATCAGGGGCATAATTGGCCTACAAAAAACTACATAAATTGTACAGTTTGATTCATCTTGGCATATGTATACATCCATGAAACTATCCAAGCAATTGGTGAACATATCCCCTTTACCCTCAGGAATTTTCTCATGCCCTTTTGTAATCCTTTCCTCCTGGCTTCCTCCTCCAGGCAACCACTGATTTGCATTCTGTAGCTATAGTTTAGTTTGCATTTTTTGTATTACGTAAGCGGAATCATACACTATATACTATTTTTTTTTTTTTTGATCTGGCTTCTTTCACAGAAGAAGTTTTTTGAGGGTGTTGTGTGTTTCAAATTCATTCCTTTTTATTGCTGAATAGTATTACATTGCATGTCTGTAGTACGGATTGTTTATCTCTGTACCTGTTCATGGACATTTGAGAGTTTTTTCCAGTTTTTGACTACTATAAATAGAGCTCCTGTGACCTTTTGTGTTTTCCTTTCTCTTGAGTGAATACTTAAGGGTGGAATGGCCGGATCATATATAAGTGTGTTTCACTTTTAAAGCAATGCCAAATTGTTTTCCAAAGTGATTGTACCATTTATATTCCCATGAACAGTATATGAAAGTTTCAGTCCTTCCATATTCTTTGCAACAGTTAGTATGGCCAGTCTTTTAAATTTTAGCCATTTTAATAGGTAGTAGTGGTATCTCATTATGGTTTTGATTTGCATTTCTCTATGACTAAGGATGTTGAGCATCTTTCACTTTTATTTGCCATCCCTGTGTCTTCTTTGGTGATATGATGGTGAAAATCTTTTGCCTGTTTTTAAAAAATTAGGTTGTTTCTTATTTTTTTTTTAAAGATTTTATTTATTTGCCAGAGAGAGAGAGCACGAGAGAGCATGTGTGTTCACACAAACACAAGCAAGGGAGCTGCAGGCAGAGGGGGAAGCAGGCTCCCCACTGAGCAAAGAGCCCGATGCGGAACTAGCTCCCAGGACCCCTGGATCATCACCTGAGCTGAGGCAGATGCTTAACTGACTGAGCCACCCAGGCAACCCCAAAATTGGGTTCTTTCTTACTTGAGTTTTGAGAGTTCTTTACACTGGATACAAATCCTTTACCACATATATGCTTTGCAAATATTTCCTCCCAGTCTGTAACTTTCCTTCTCATTTTAATAAGTGTATTTTGTGGAACAGAAGTTTTTAATTTTGAAGTTCGGTTTCTCAATTTTTTCTTCCATGGATTGTGCTTATTTTTAAAAGAAACTTGTGGGGCGCCTGGGTGGCTCAGTCGTTGAGCGTCTGCCTTCGGCTCAGGTCAAGATCCCAGAGTCCTGGGATCGAGCCCCGCATCGGGCTCCCTGCTCTGTGGGAAGCCTGCTTCTCCCTCTCCCACTCCCCCTGCTTGTGTTCTCTCTCTCGCTGTCTCTCTCTGTCAAATAAAATCTTAAAAAAAAAAAAATGAAACTTGTATTTTGGGTTGATTTTAGATTTATAGACAATATGCAAAGATAGTACGAAGAGTTAACTATATACCTTTCACCCAGCCACCCTGAATGCTAAATCTCACATAACCTACCCACATTGGGGAGGGCGGTCTACTGAGTCTACTGATGCTAATGCTAATCTCATTTCCAAAAAACTCAGAACTTGGAGTAATAGGATTGATTTATGATATTAAAAACAAGGATCTGTTGGTCTTCACAATAACTGTGGATATTAGGAATTATATATACACACACACATAGTTCCTGATGATAAAACTAGTATATGCTTGTGGTAGAAATTTAGAAACTATAGAAAAGGATAAGAAATTAAGGGGGTATCACTACCAAAACGCTAATATCCACAGTTTTGGATATTTGAAACTTTGGTTGTCCCAAATACATACCTACCTTACCTACACACACACACACACACACACACACACACACACACACACCACCCCTCCGCCCCCCGAGAAACACCCCTCCCCCCCCCGAGAAACAATGTAAAAGTCTGTCAGTAAAGAAGTACATAATAAATAATGATGTATCAGTATGAGGTTTTGAAAAGTAATATATTCTTGTGGTTCAAAATTCAGAAGACATAGAGTATTTAGTAAAAAAATGCTCTTGTATTTTTCTTGTGATTCTGCCACCCAGTTTTCCTCCTTGGATGCAACCAAGGTAGTGCTTTTTTAAAAAAAAAATCTTTCAAAGAAATGTATGCACACACAAATACCTTTAGTACACATATATACATGGTAGCCTACTAAGTATGTATATATTATTATGTACCTTGCTCTTCTCCCCCTTTATTTTTTTAGTTTTAATTTTATCAAAATAGTATATCCATATGAAAGTCAGATAGCTCTAAAAGATTTATTTATTTATTTTGGTTTGAAAGAAACCACTTTCATCTCTTGGCTGATTAATTTTATATTCTTTGTCTCTAAAATAATTGCTTTAATGTCAGTTTTAGGTATTCTAGTGCAGATGATCAGATTCTTTTTACTATATGCTGGTAATACAATTCTGTCATAATTTGGGTTAGATCAATATTCATTATTTATATAATTATTGACATATATATGCTATTCACAGCTGAGCCATGTAGTAAAACATGATTACTTTTCCTTTTCTGTACTTCTTTTCTTTTCTCCTGGAACTAATATTTGACTTACTAAGTTTGCTTATTTTTTTATTTAATTACGAACTATCTGGCAGTTACATAGATTTGTACTTAACATTTTCAAAGACCTATCTGATGTGCTGTCAATTTCATCCTCCGAAAGAAGGTTCTTCTAGAGTTTCTGATAACCTCCAGTTTAGACTTGGTTGCTCCCTGTTCTCTCTGTATAGCTGTCATCTTAGGATTTCTGTTTCCAGTCACCAAGGGGATTCCCTTTCCCTCTCTCATCTCAATACTATATTGTTGTGATTACTGTGGTTTCATAGACATGTAGTTCCCTCATATTAAAATCTTCTTGATTATTCTTACTGTTTATATAAATTTTATATCAGCCTACCTACTTAAAAATCTTCTTTATGTCTTCAAATCTTCTGTATATATTAGCTCAAATTGTATAATTTGACTTTTCCATGTTAAAGAATTGTCAAATATTGGCGATTTCGAACAGTTCAACCAAATAGAACATTTCTTGCTAAGTTTGTATTTTAGTTTTTATTGTTCTTTTGCAAATGGGGACTTTTCTTCTGTTTCATCTTGTAACAGGTGGTGATGGTTTGAGTAGAATTGATTTGAATCTAATTTTATACCTAGGAATATAATTTTTATACCCAAGACTTCTTTTAATAGGTGGTTCTTTTTAATTTTCCACCTATATAAAGTAATTATCTGCAATTAAGGATCATTTTCTGTCCCCTTTTCCATTTTTATACTTTTTATCATATTACATAATACTAACAGTAATGGACATTCTTGTCTTGTTTCAGATCTAAATAGGGTTATTTTTAGATTACGTCACTAAGTTTGGTACTGACTTTTAGGCTTGTGTATTGTGCATATATGTTTCCATGGTAAACATCTGCTTATTCTCTATTTTAAGAAAATCTTGATGGATGTATAAGTTTATCAGATGTCTTTCAATGACTGTGGAATAATCATAAGATATTTTTCCTTCATATTTTTGCATGGTAGACTAAATAAATAGATTTTATTATATTGAACCACTTTTGAATATCAGAACTAAACTTTACTTGATCATAACAGTGGTATATTATTTCTTTGGTGTGTTCCTAGAGACTTTCTCTTTTATTGTTTTATTTAGAATTTTTGTGTCTGATTTCAAAGGTTGTATTAACCTGTAGTATTCATTTATGTGTGCTATTTCTCTTAATTTTGGCTATCACGGCTTTGTTTCCTATATCAAAATTATTTGGAAACTTAGCTTCTATTCTTTGAAATAGTTTAGGCAGCTTTAGAATTCTCTGTTCTTAAATATTTAGTAAAATTTAGAATATTATTGGCATCTGATACTTTCTGAGGAGGTTAACTCCTTGAAAACTTTTCCTTCTGTGATAATTATCAGATACTCCTTTTGTGAAATCTTTATTGTTTTACCTTCATGAAATTCATAATCCCTTACTTGGAATGCTGATAACACAGTTTATGGGGGGTTTTTAGGGCATTAAATAAAAATACTTGTCTTACGTACATTTGTCTTCATTAAATTGTTAAGTTCTTGAGGGCATTAGGGTAGGAGCCATCTATTTATTTATTGCCTAAAATTCTAGCCCATAGTAGGGAATATGTTGGCTTAACAACTTTTCCTTCTTTCTTTCTTTTGGTGATGGTGAATGTTTTACAGGCTTCCCAGTTGGCGTGTATGTTGTAAAGAGAGTTCTTCAGCTTCATCATATTACTCTCAAGATGACAATTGTGCACTAGAAAATGAAGATGTACAATTCCAGAAAAAGGTACCTTAAATAAAGTTGACAATGTAATTTGTGTGTCAGCTTTTTAAGACTTCCTCAAAACGTTTGGAATAAAAGTCATTTCAAAAATACTATGACATAGTTTTTGGTGATTTGTAATTCTCCTTGCTGTAATCGGAAGAATTACTCAGGTCATTCTGAAAGTAAGCTATCTTTGAGATATTTATATGTTTATTCTTGGAATGTTGTAACATCGTTAGTCCTAGAGTAGGGAAAAAAATAGTAGCTATTCGGAGAACTGAAAACCAGTGGTTCACTTTTTAATATTCTAAATAGTTCAAAGGTTTCAAAAGAAACCCTTATAAGTAAACACTTAGAACTGAGGATTATAGGGAGACCCTGCAGTCAGTGGCCATGTAGTTTTTTTATATAATTGGGTGGAGTGAATAGACAGAGTCCAAAAAACCAGACCAGATGGTCTTTAAATCATTTATTATTTTATCATTTTAAATTATAAAAGGTGGGGTGCCTGGCTGACTCAATCAGTAGAGCATGTGACTCTTGATCTCAGGATCATGAGTTCAAGCCCCACATTGGGCATGGAGCCTACTTAAAAAAAAAAAGAGAGAAAGTAAAATCAATCAGTCACTCAATAATAGAAGGTGAGTATTGACTAGATTTGGCTCCCCCCCCCCATCAATATATGTATTACAGTTGATCCTTGAATGACATGGGTTTGAACTGTGTGGGTGCATTAATATGCAGATTTTTTTATGGTACAATACTGTAAATGTATTTTCTCTTACAATTTTCTTAACACTTTGTTTTTCTAACTTACTTTAATGTAAGAATACAGTATAATAATACATATAACATACAAAATATGTGTTAATTGACTGCTTATTATTGGTACAGCTTCCGGTCAACAATAGGCTATTAGTAGTTTTTGGGGAGTCAAAAGTTATATGGAGATTTTTGACTGTGCTAAGGCTTGGTACCCCTAACCCCTGCATTGTTCAAGGATCAACTGTATAAAAGTAATTTATACTAACTATAAAATATTCATATTTATATCCTGTTCCCCTCCCCAGAGGAACCACAATTTACTGTTTCTTGTGAAAACATTGAGACTTTTTTTTTTGGTTATCTAAATATGGCACACAAATTAGTATTTTATTTTCCATAAAATGTCATATTATAAATATTCTACAAATGACTTCCCCCTTTGCCCCAATAATATCTCATAGATACCTTTTCATGTTGTTGTATTCTTGTGATGGTTACATTTTTATTTCATTGTATAAATTATGATGTATTTCTTTATTGACAGACTTTAGCATTGTTTCTCAGCTGTGTTTGTGCACGTGGGCTTGTGTGTGTGCATGTGGGCTTATGTGTGTGCATGTGTGTGAACATAAGTTTATAATTACATACTTGGAGGGGTTGGCATGATACTTATTCAAATTTTGGAGTTATGTTGGATTTATTTCTGGGATGGAGCAATTTTGAAGACTGTTGCTGAATATCTCTTTAAAAAGAATACAATTTTATACTTTTACCCACGGTCTGTAAAACTTTGATCTAATCTCTGCTGAAAAATTTGAAGACTAAATGTGAGAATGAATATAAGCGAAGTATTCGGGGGGGAAAACATTCTTTCAGCAAATATTTAAGTATCTGGTATACGTTATAAAGATTTACGTAAACAAAGAATATGAACTTTGCTTTTATGAAACTTACATGCTAGAAGATACATTTAAACTTGAAGGTGTCTGAAATCTTAACTTGTAAGTCAGTGTCAAAAGAGAGATGATACAAAGAGCTGTATGTACATTCATTTATTAGATATTTCCTGAAGTCTTACTGTGTGCCTAATACATAGTGCTGCGTGGTAGGACTAAAGTGCTTATTAAGAAATCAAATGAGGGTCTTCAACTCATTTAGTATACATTTTAAGTGGTGGCAAGGAAGGGAATGCAGGAAGATGGACACATTACACAAATAAAAGTAAGAGTCAAATGTGTTATAAAGTATATAATATTGTTTAGGACTGTTTTCTGAAACAGTTTTATCAGTTACCCTTTTTTCTTTGTTGCAATATAGGATAAAAGAGAGGGACCTATCAATGCCGAATTATCGGAAAAAGTGGGTTCAAACTTACCTATTCCTCCAGAAGAACATAAATTAAAAGATGACTACATTGTGGATGTACAGGTAAGCTATGTTGCTTTGATCTTTAATGATAACGTCTTTTAAAACTGCTTCACAAGACAGAAAACTTCTGTTTGGTCACCATATTGTGTATTGTTACTTTTTCTTTTTGAACTGTTGTGCAATTGGCTTTAATACTATTCACCTGCTAAGAGTACTGCTTTTGAGAAAATGTAAAATTACAGATTTAATAATAAATGTGACTATTTTTTTGTAGTAAAAGTTTGGGTGTAAGTTCTCATGTCTTCATAGATTCCATTTTGGCTCACTATAACGGATCTTTGTCTCCAGATTTTTAGATGTCGGGAAATTTTTTCTAACTTACAACAAAAGAAAGTATTTGTATGTAAAACAAAGTATTTTGATACCAAACTTTTGTCATTCAGTGTGGAGTATGAATTAATAATAGGTTAAAGTATGTTTTATATGTTTCTTATATTACATTCTGAATATTATTTTCCATTTTGTACATCAGATTTTATGAAAGATGTTAAAAACTATAAACTGACCAGAATGCTGAAGCATCTGGAACCCATTTAATATCAGGAATAGCTGAAGGAACTAGGGATATTTGATCTGGAGGACGAAGAACTAAGGAAAAACTAAGTATCTCAAATATTAACAAAAACAAACTTCAGCTCAAAATGAGGGAGAATTCTTTTTTAAAATACAGTTAGAGCTATTTTATGACTTAATTGGGCTATCTAAGTACAAATAGTGAGTTTCATTTTATTGGATCCTAGAAGATGTTTGTCAAATGTTTCTACGTAAGAGTAAGAAAGTGTTCTCTGTAGCCCTTCTAGTTATATGACTATCCCGAACAGTCCTGCCATTGTTCATTTTCTAGAATTTTTATCATGGTATACTCTTGCTCAAGTACTTTGAAGTGCTTACTGCGTCTTATAGATCTTTGCTGTTCAGTATAGTAGCCACTAGCTACATTTGGCTATTGAGCACTGGAAATGCAGTTAGTCCAAATTGAGACTCGCTGTAAGTATTAAATACATATTGGATTTTGGAGACTTAGTAAAAAAAAAAAAAAGTAAACTATCTCATTTTTTTTTAATACTGAATACATATTAAAATGATAATATTTGATAATAATAAAAACTCCTTTTCTCAAGGCCTCCACCATAAAATGCAAACTATTTGTATTCCTTTGTGTATTTTTCATTTCAGTGTAAATAATTCCCCAGATGATTATATTTTATATTCCACTGACTCTATATCTTATGTTTTCTTTCTGTTCTCATACTGGGTCCTTTTTTTCTTCAAAGTCCTAGTTTTTCTAGTCCATAATAGTCTATAGTTTCTCTTTTCCTTGAACTGAGCATGAGTACCTCACTTGATACTCACTTAATAAGCATTAAATGTCTACTATGTGCCAGGGAACATGAAAATCAAGAGAACATAGTTCTTACTCAAGACATTTATAGTATACTTGAAAAAGAGAAGGAGACCTAAATAAGGCAATTGAGGTTTTACAGATGCTCTATTAAGTCTATACAGAGAACAGTAGAGGTATAGAGGAAGAGGAATGGCTAATTCTATTTAAGGTTGGTAGTGGGGGAGAATGTGCTGATAGAGGTTTCAAATATGAGTGGTATTATGTAGATTTCAGATTGTGTTTTGGAGGAGTGAATGGCCCAGAGCATCCAAGGACTGAAGGATCAGTGAGAATCATTTATTGCATTGTAATGTTACTTGTACATGCCCTGTGTTGTTGTTTATTGATGTACATTATCTTCTAAACTGCTCTGCGGCAAGAAGTATGTGTTGTTTTGTATATTTAAATATGATTTCTGTGTTGCTACTAGCATTAATTAAAGTAAGAGGGAAATATATGTAGGTCCTGATAGAAAATAGGAAAGAAGAAAGGCAAGCTCCTTTGTTCTAGTTTGTGAAATGACATGAAAAATGTCTAGAGCTTGTATTTTAATATGAAATATATTCCTTGGGAGGTGTTGTTGGAAGATAGGATTTTTATAAAAGTACATTCTTGATACTGTCACTTTTGAGACATACTTTTATAAAATCCTGTATAGCTAAAGAGATAATTTATTAATCTCAACATTTAATATAACTGACTTTTTTTTTTTTTAAACAGAATATGGAGTCAAAAAAGTTAAGTCCATCTGTAATTGAGACACTCCCTACAATTGATCTACATGAAGATTCTTCCAGTGGAGTTGTGGGCAGTGAAAACATTGAAAATATTTCCAGCTCATCTACCTCAGAGATCACTCCAATCTCAAAGCTTGAGTAAGTTATTACAAAGAAAAAAAGAGAATCTAATTAGGTAATGATAGAAAAATGTCTTAAGAAGATAAGGCAGCTTGAAACTCAGATTTGAAGTTTAGACTGTATAGCAGACTTAAGTTATGATGCCTCTATTTTGCATTTTTATTTTATTTTAATGTAAGGATCTTTTGATATAAGGAGTATTTATTCTGTTTCTAAACCCAGTGAGGTTGATTAGATCTCAGCCATGAAATCTCTGCATCACAAAAAATGAGGTTCTACTTGTTTAAGTAACTACTTATTTGAATAATCTTCCCTATAATTATCAAAGATTCAAATGTCAGATTATTCATTTCTATCAAATATTACTGAAGCATTCCATTCATAATTGTGTCTTTTTGTGAATAGCTACCTTTTTCAAACTTGATAATAAATATTCAGAATATGTAGCTGTAAGAGTTCCTTAATTTAGAAAATCTATTGTGTACTTTCCTAGTCCTTACAGCAACACTACAGAACAAAATTCCCTTCTCTCATACTACATTAAGCATTTCCTTTATCAAATGAGTTAATATATATATTAAAAATGAATAGAACAATATCTGGCACATAATGATAATATATATGTGTCAGTTAATATTATTGTTATCTTCACTACTTTTTAAATTTTTTTTCCCACAGCACTTTTTAAACACTTATTCTTCTCAAGAATGGAAGGGACTGGGGTAGAGGAGTTGTATTCAAAGATGTTAGAGTTGCCATTTAGGGGTTTATCCTAGGTAAGGAATAAAGAAACAAGACATTCTTAGAAGTAACGGTAGTATTTAAAAATTTAAAAATACTTATTCCAGAAAGAATTTAAGGCTAGATATTACAAATCTGAACAGTACATCTTATTTTCCCATTGTACTGAACATGACTGCTTAGTGAATTGGAAGTGAGTAGGACAGAATATTAGGGTAGTATTTTTAAAAATGAAATTCTAAAAGTGCCTTAAGAACTTAGTGAAATGTTTTAAGATAATAGATTATTTTTTGATAACTATAGGCAACAACTCTAATACTGGTAGATTATACTAACAGAAAGGAAACATTAGAGAAGATACAGTTAAGATAAATTTTAAGGGCACCTGGGTGGCTCAGTCAGTTAAGCATCCAACTCTTGATTTCAGCTCAGGTCATGATCTCAGGCTCATGAGATTTGAGCCCCAAGTCAGGCTCCATGCTGAGCATGGAGCCTGCTTAAGATTCTCTCTCCCTCTCCCTCTGTCCCTCCTGTCCCCACTTGCATGTGCTAGTGCACTCTCCTTCTCTTTCTCTAATAAATAAATACATACATAAATAAATTTAAAATCTTATTTTTTATGAGATCAAATACTAAGCTATGATATTTTGTTTTAAAATTTGGTAATTACCTATTTAACAGCCAAAGCCATTAACAGATCAAGAGTCAGCAGTTAACTTTACATGATTTAAAATAAGTAAATTCTTGAAAACAGCCTGTAGAACAGTAAGGCATTCTTCTCTGGTTTAGATTATGTTTTGAAAATCACTAATACAATTTGTAACTTATGCCACATTATGTTCATTAAGTTGCCAGATTGTCTTTTTTGTTTCTATTTTTAGTGAAATAGAAAACCCTGGTACTATTCCTATAGCAAAACCAAGTGAAACTGAGCAATCTGAAACTGATTGTGATGTTGGTGAGGCCCTTGAAGCAAATACTCCAGTTGACCAGCCTTCCTTTGTCAGTCCACCTGAAAGGTGGGTGTGAGCTGTTGTTTTCCTTTTGTAATAATAGCAGTGTCATGTTTGAATGGACTTTGGTGTGTGCCTAATTCCACTTTATGATCGCGAGAAAGCTGCGAGAAAGCTAATCCCTTTGTGCTCTTTTCTTGGTTTATTTTGTACATGATAATTTTAACAGTTTAGATTACATAAACTTGTTATTCAGTTAATTTTTTTTAATATGTCTTTTTGGTTTCAAATAGCCTTGTTGGCCAGCATATAGAAAATGTGTCATCTTCACATGGCAAAGGAAAAATAACAAAATCAGAATTTGAATCAAAAGTTTCAGCAAGTGATCAGGCTAGTGGTGATACAAAATCTGCATTGAACGCTTCAGATAATTTAAAAAATGAGGTAAGTTATATACTTGACTGTTTCCTACTTTATTATATGCATTTTTATTATTAGCTAATCTTGCAATTTGCTAACCATATTTGCCATAAAATTAGGGATTAAGTAGTTAATGAGGAATGTGGAACTGAGGTGAGCTGTACTTCCTGAGAGCAAATGGTTACTTCCTGGGTACTCTTACCAGTATATTATTTATACATACAGTTGTTCCAAGTATGAACAGCCCTTAGTTGTATATAATTAAGTGGTTTTCTGTTACCATCAACTGTTTGATAGCAGATACATAAAGTCCTTACTTAAGAAGTTTCTGGAGAGCTATATAGAAGAAGTTATGACTATTAAATTCAGGTATCTTCAGAATAATAAGTTTAACTCCATATACACTGTTAAATTTAGGCTTTTCAACCAGAATTATTTTAAAGAGACATTTTTACCTTTTGTTATTTGTGTGCAGAATACAGCTTATATTGAAGAGTATGAATTTTACAATTATACTAGCCCCATGTAGCAGTTTTACTTTCCTTTCTCCTTTTGAGTTCTGCTTTGACTTCATATAGAGGCCAATGCAGAATTTCCTGAAGAAATGTTGACAGAGGAGTCTAGGCCTCCTTCAGGTAAGAAATAACTGAGTAACAGAGATGAAGTCCACTCCATGAACTTAACAAAAGTAAAACATGCGGAATCAAAGAGAGGTTCAAAGTACTGAGTACCATGTCCACATTTGTTCCTTTTTAATTTGGATCTTCTGTTCTCCACCTTCTCTGTCATATATTTTCAGTGAATCTGTACTCACAACTAACTAAACTTCCTTCTGGAGACTTTACTATCACTACCAGCTGTTTTTATGATGCTTCTTACAATTATAGGAGCTCAACATTTCGTAGCCCACCATCTTGAAGGAACTAATTTTCCCAATGAAACCAAATCAAGCATATGTTATAGTTCAGTTGTCTACAGCCATAAATAAAATTAGACAAACATTACAAAAATATCTTCTTTGGAGGTATTTAAGATTCATCTGATACTACATAGACTTCTCTGATACTACATGGCAGCCAGTTTTGTCCCAGTTTTGCTTGTTCTCCTTCACCATTAGCAGACTGAAACTGCCCTTCATTACCTAGTATATAAAAATGGTTTCTGAGTTTGTGCTAATAGGCAAAATGGTATAATTTTTAACTATATTAATATCCTGGAAAAATTATCAGATAATAAGCACATTATGAAATATCCAGTAGTTTTATGTGTTGTCCAGTTCAGGATAATTCTTCCCAGTTAAGTTTGTGTGACTGGAGAGAGTTTTTTTTCTGATGCAAAAGATCTTTGTGTTATCCCTGTTATCTCAAGAATCTGGAAGACAGTCTTTGCCATACTGAGAGACAGTACTTTACCATGTGTTTTTATTGTATTGTTTAGTTCTCTTATTTGTTGCTAAGAGGTGATAGTGATTGCTTTGCCTGGATCTCAAAAAGTGTGTGTATGTTCCTCTAACTTTTTGTTGTATTTCTTTTAGTATTTGGGCTTTATTCTTAAGTACTCAGGTTAATTTTTATAAATATATGTTTTTTGCTTATTTTCTCATTGTGCTGAAACTAGGTTTTTATTTAATAGCCACATTATTTAGTCAGTTAGCTTGTTCTGCAAAAGATGGAGGTTGTATGGGAGCCAATTTGCTGTCTTCCTAGAGGGAGATTATGGGTATTTGTATTCGTGTATTTGTGTAATTCATGTAATTCTAATAAGCTAGTGTATTAGTGTAATTCTAATATACTAGTATCAGTCCTTAAAAGTGTGCTTTAGGGGCGCCCGGGTTGCCCAGTCGTTAAGCGTCTGCCTTTGGCTCAGGTCATGATCCCAGGGTCCTGGGATCGAGCCCCGCATCGGGCTCCCTGCTCCGCGGGAAGCCTGCTTCTCCCTCTTCCACTCCCCCTGCTTGTGTTCCCTCTCTCACTGTCTCTCTCTTTCTCTCTCTCTCTGTCAAATAAATAAATAAAATCTTAAAAAAAAAAGTGTGCTTTAATATAGCGAGTATTAGTTCTCAAAATGTGCCCTACACTATATATAGCACACGTACACTACATGAGACTTGTGCTATTTACCGGAGTAAGCTGTCTAAACAGATGTTGTGCACTTCTCAGGGAACTGTTACTAAATATGTTATGCACTGTTTTAGGAATACAGAAATAAATAATGGAATGAGCATCTTTACATATATTATTCAGCTTACGGAAAAAATTACAAATTAAATTGTGTGCCTTTTCCCAGTTATATTTCTTCTCTCCTCTTCAGATAGAACACCTGTGTCAAATTCAGCGTGTCTATGTGTGTGTGTAAGAGTGTGTTTTTAAACTTTTTCCAAAACTGCATTATTATAAACAGTACATACTATTATTTAGCATATTTTGAAGCAATATAAAGTGGTATCATTCTTGCCTTAAATATCATTTTACTCACCATTGTTTTTGAGATTTGTCTGTTCATTGTTTACAATGTTGTATTTCACTACCACAATTTATCTGGTCTTCAATTCAGGTTTTTTCTAATTTTTTGATGTTACAAACAATGCTGCAGTAAGCATTCTCATGCATATTTTCCTAGGCACATGTGCATGTTTTCACTCATATTTATACATGGGAGTGGAATTATTGGGTCATAGGGTATGCACATCTTTACTTAATATGGCTAAGTCTTTTTAAGTTTATTTAAGTTATCTCTGCATCCAATTTGGGGCTTGAACTCAGGACGCCAAGATGAGAGTTGCATGCTTTTCTGACTGAGCCAGCCATGCACCCTTAATATTGCTAAATTTTGAACCCCCTTCAGCAGTCTAATAGATGTCCCATGGTCCAACAGACATGCCACACTTCAAACTCCATCAGATTGGTATAATTTATTCAGCATCTCTGGTTTTCATTTGCATTCCCCTGATTATTACTGAGATTGAGCATTTTGTATTTTCTCTTTGCTGAACTTATTGTTTATCTCCTCCATTATTGATTGTAGGTAGTGTGTAGTTGGTAGTAATCCTTTATTGGTTGCAGATATTGCAACTACTTATTTCAGCTTGTGGCTTATTGTACAATGTAGTTTATGGTCTTTTGATACATTTAATTTTAAATTTTAATCCAGCCAAATGTATCAGACTTTTTTTTATAATTTATTCTTTCTTCACCTTGTTAAATCCTTTTATATATGAAGCTTTTTCTATACTTTCTTTAAAAAGCTTTGTTTTTCTTTAGACTCTTTGTGTTTCTTTATGTTTTTAAATCCATCTTAAATTTTTATGTGAATGGTAATTCGTGTTAAGGATCTTTTAGAAACTATATGCTACATCTAAAATTAGTTCGCTTTTTTTAATGCCTATATTATTTTAACTTAAATTTTAAGATGGTTGCATTACAACTGTAGTATTTATTGATTTGTACAGTTTTATGTGTAAGTAATTGCTTAGGATATAATACAATTTTTTTTACAACCTATACTTATATTGTTAATATGAAGGAATAGATCTTGTGCTTAGGTAGAAGATTTCAATTTTTCAAGAGAAACTCAACTTTTAAGTAAACCAAAACTTTTTACATTTCATTTTTTTTTGAAATATTATCTATCAACTATAAAATTGGACTTTAATTTCACATAAACATTTGTACTTTTATAATTTATTAATCTGTTTTCTCTGTTCTTTCACATTTCTTTAAGAGTTCTGATTATACAAAACCAGGGGAAATTGACCATATATCTGTAACAAGTCCCAAAGATCCAGAAGATATACCAACATTTGATGAATGGAAGAAGAAAGTTATGGAAGTAGAAAAAGAAAAAAGTATGGAAACACTGTGATTCCATTTATTTATTTATTTATTTATTTATTTATTATTACTTTTGGGGGGGAGGGGCCTGGTTTAAATACGCATTTCTCTTCATAGTGGGTAAAATAAAATAAAACCTTTGAAAGCTTTTTAAAGGTGAAAATTACTAAGATGTATAATTATCAACCTATGTAATTTACCTGTGTATAATTATATAGTTTTAATCTTAATTAAAATCCATTTTGTAAATTATTAAATGAGGAAAAAATAAGATAAAGTAGGCAGAGCAGTAGTTTTCATTTCAGTTTATAAGGAAAATTGCACAGAAACTTTCTGTTTGTTTTTTGGGGGGCTTGTCTGGGATATGAATGAAACTTTTGAGTCATAAAGCTTTAAACTGTAAATAGAGTTGGACTGAGGTATTACAGTTTCTTTTTGTAAAGTAAGTCTCAGAGTTAAAAATTCTTAATGCTAGAAGGACAGCATTCATCTTTAATAAAATATGTATATACAATATTTTGATTCTCATGGATAAACTTTATTTTGAGAATTATATTACTTAGACATAAATCAAGTAATGTGGATTTTTGTAGTTAATTTGGTTTGGGAGAGTATTTTAAAGCCAATGAGGTAAAGCATTTTGAATTTAACAGGTTTTTTAAAACATTCTCTTAAGCATTAGAACCTGTTCTTCAGTACATATCAGCTATTGCTTTTGAGATCATTGTTTGTTGGGAGTATTTTTAATCATAATCATCATATATATATGTTTATAATAAGGTTTGTCTGCAGGTCAGTCAATGCATCCATCTTCTAATGGAGGTCTACATGCAACAAAAAAAGTGCAGAAAAATCGAAATAATTATGCCTCAGTAGAATGTGGTGCCAAAATTTTGGCAGCTAATCCAGAAGCCAAGGTACTTAACTATAAAATTCTTCTATACTTGTAGGACACTAGTAACTTTATTAAATCAAGATAGCAGTTTGCTGAGAACTGTATTTTAACATGAGCTACTTTTCTGATTCACTGATAAATGTAAGATTATGCTTTTAAAGACATTTTCTTGTATGAATTCTTAGTTATATTGGTTGATACATCGCACCTTTTTTATTTCTTTCAAAGACTTTGTTTTTTTAAGAACAGTTAAGGTTCACAGCAAAATTGAGAGAAAGGTAGAAATTTCTTTCATAACCCTTACTCTCACACATGTTTAGCCTCCTCCATTATCAACATACTTCCCACCAGAGTGATACATTTGTTACAGTTGATAACTTACACTGACACATTATTATCACCTGAAGTCTATAGTTTATGTTAGGGTTCACTCTTATCATATGGTCTATAGGTTTAAACAAATGTGTAATGACACGTTATCAATCATAGTATCATAGAGTATTTTTACTGCCCTAAAAATCCTCTGTGCTCCACCTTTTCATCCCTCCCTCCCCTCAACCCCCGATCTTTTTACTATCTTCATAGATTTGTCTTTTCCAGAGTGTCATGTAGTTGGACTCATACTGTATGTAGCCTTTTGAGATTGGCTTCTTTCATGCAGTAATATGCATTTAAGTTTCATCTGTGGCTTAATAGCTCATTTCTTTTTAGCGCTAAATGATATTCTGTTGTCTGGATGTGCTGCAGTTTATCTCTTCATTCAATGAAGGGCATTTATCCTGTCTTTTAACTTTTAAAACCTGTTTGAAATTTTAAAAAGAAAATAGCTAATAGAAAATCATTTTTCCTTTATAGTAACAGACATTTAATTTAAAATGTTTTGTTGTAAGGCTAACTTAACACTATAGACATAACCAGTAAATTTTAGCCATTTTTATGCCTTCTTCTCAGATGAGTGTTTCAGAATCTTAGTATTTTAAGATCTAAAAATAGAAATCCTAGAAATCTTTACAGTTGAAATATTTTTCCTTAAGTAATTTATTCCCTTCCCCTTTTTAAAATAGAGCACATCTGCTATTCTTATAGAAAATATGGATCTTTATATGTTGAATCCTTGCAGCACTAAAATCTGGTAAGTAAAGTGCATTCTATGTGTGTACATATTATGTTAAGCTTTTATGTTAGGATTAGATTGATTTGTTCCTATAGTCACTTAAAAAGCATTTATGATTGATAGGTGCTGGTACTGTACTTACCTTAGGTCCTGGGATACAGAATTGAAGACGAAATACCTTTCCTTTTGAGAAGGTCACAGCCACAGGCAAAAAATAGATCTAGCCAAATAATTATGAAATAGTATTAAAAGTATTGCTGAAAGATTATGATAGGAACAGTGATGATATTTAATTGTGAGAGAATAATTCCTGAGCTGAATCTTGAAGGATTCATAGGAAGTCACAAATGAGGGAGAGGTATTCAGGAACTGTAAGAATAAGGGAACAGTGCTAAAAGGAACATATTTCTTATGGCAGCTGTAAGTAGAAGCAGCCTGAAGAGGTTATTTTAGTCATGATAAGAATAAAGGTATAACTAGAGTGGTCGTGGAAGAGGAGACAGGAGATATAGTTTACCAATAACCAGGCCATCCAATGCTGTGTATACTTACAATTTTTTGAAGTTTGTTAAAGACCATGGAGGGAAGTGTTTGTTTTAAGTAAGGAAGTGACATGATTTCACTGGTGTTTTAAGAAGGCTTGTCCTCAAAGGATGGCCTACAGCAGAATGCAATTGGGAGCAGGGAAACCAGTTAGGAACCTGCTTTAATTAAGGCATTGGCAGTGTAGATATAGAAGAGAGGGCGTTATGAAAGATATTTATAGCAGATAAAATTGGCAGCTCTTGGTTAGTAATTGGATGTGGAGAGAGTCATCTAGGAAATCTCCCAGGATTTTGACTCCTACTTGGATCTATAATTCTGCCATTAACTAAAAGAATATAGGCAAAGGAACAGATTTATGGAGGAAAATAATGTGTGATATACCAACAGTTTTATTAGATTATTTGATTTAATTGCTCAAAAGCAGCTGTTCAAAAAAGAATTGAGGTAAATTATTGCCATCATATTGATTTACTAAAAATATATATATTGATTTTTTTTTTTAATTTGAGGAGAAACTCTTTAAACCTTAAAGATAATGCTTATTTTCTATTCTTGGCCTTCACTCCTTTTGGTACATTTACACCACAAATTATTTAAGGGTATTAAGGATAATTTAAAAGTGTATTTTTCCTTATCTCATAGATTGGATTTGAGGAAATGATTATCTGAGATTATAATTACAGTGTTATTTTGAGGTTTTTGTTTTTATTTGTAGGAACCTCTGTAGTCAGTAACAGCTCAAGTTTTAGTCTCTAAAATTTTGTATTTCAAGCAGAGACATGCTGGGATGAAGTTATATGAAGTAGTCATAGCTACCCATTTGTATTTTAACATTTCTGCCAAACAGCATGCATTTCTGTATATATGTTTACTGCATATTTAGTTTTCGCTCACTTACATATGTGTCTTTTCACTGTAATTGAACTTCAGAGCACCTTTAACTGATTTCACTTGATTTAAGTAGGTTAATCCTCCTAAGGTATATTAAGACCACACAGTCTTACTGTAGTTTTATAAGTCTTAATATCTGGTAGAGTAAGTTTATACCTCATCTTCCTCAAAACTTTCGTCACTATTCTTGTTTTTATTTAAATTCAAGTTAGTTAACATATAGTATAGTATTGGTTTCAGGAGTAGACTTTAGTGATTCATCACTTACATATAACACCCAGTGCTCATTACAAGTGCCCTCCTTAATGCCCATCACCTATTTAGCCCATCCCCACCCAAAACACCTCCCCTTGAGCAACCCTGTTTGTTCTCTATAGTTAAGAGTGGCTTACAATTTGCCTCCCTCTATGTTTTTATCTTATTTTTCCTTCCCTTCCCCTGTGTTCATCTGGTTTATTTCTTAAATTCCACATGAGTGAAATCATATGGTATTTGTCTTTCTCAAACTGACTTATTTCGCTTAGCATAATGCACTCTAGTTCTATTCATGTTGTTGCAGATGGCAAGATTTCATTCTTTTTGATGGTTCAGTAATAGTCGAGTGTGTGTGTGTGTGTGTGTGTGTGTGTGTGTGTACACCACATCTTCTCTACTCATTCATCAGTTGCATGGATACTTGGGCTCTTTCCATAGTTTGGCTATTGTTGATAATGCTACTGTAAACATCAAGGTGCGTATACCCTTTTGAATCTGTATTTTTGTAGCCTTTGGGTAAATACCTAGTAGTGCCTTGCTGGGTCATAAGGTAGTTCTATTTTTAACTTTTTTGAGGAACCTCCATATTGTTTTCCAGAGTGGCTATACCAGTTTGCATTCCCACCAGCAGTGCATGAGGGTTCCCCTTTCTCTGCATCTTCACCAACATCTGTTGTTTCCTGTGTTGTTAATTTTAGCTATTCTGGCAGGTGTGGGGTGGTATCTCATTGTGGTTTTGATTTGCATTTCTCTGATGATGAGTGATGTTGAGCATCTTTTCATGTGTCTGTTAGCCATCTGTATGTCGTCTTTGGAAAAGAGTCTATTCATGTCTTCTGTCCCTTTCTTAACTGGATAATTTGGTTTTTGGGTGTTGAGTTTGATAAGTTCTTTATAGGTTTTGGATACTAAACCTTTATCTGATACTTCATTTGCAGGTATCTTCTCCCATTCCATAGGCTGCCTTTTAGTTTTGTTGATTGTTTCCTTTGCTATGCAGAAGCTTTTTATCTTGATGAAGTCCCAATAGTTCAGTTTTGCTGTTGTTTCTCTTGCCTCTGGCAACATGTCTAGTAAAAAGTTGCTACAGCCAAGGTCAAAGAGGTTATTGCCTGTGTTCTCTAGGATTTTGATGGTTTCATGTTTCACATTTAGGTCTTTCATCCATTTTGAATTTATTTTTGTGTGTGGTGTAAGAAAGTGGTCCAGTTTTAATCTTCTGCATATTGCTGTCCAGTTTTCCCAGCACCATTTGTTGAAGAGACTGTTTTTTTTTTCAATGGATATGCTTTCCTACTTTGTCAAAGATTAGTTGACCAGATAGTTGTGGGTCCATTTCTGGGTTCTCTGTTCTGTTCCATTGATCTGTGTGTCCTGTTTTTGTGCCAGTACCACACTGCCTTGATGATTACAACTTTGTAACGCAGCTTGAAGTCCAGAATTGTGATGCCTCCTGCTTTGCTTTTCTTTTTCAATATTACTTTGGCTATTTGGGGTCTTTTCTGGTTCTATCCAAATTTTAGAATTGTTTGTTCTAGCTCTGAAAAATGCTGGTATTATTTTGATAGGGTTTGCATTGAATGTATAGATTGCTTTGGGTAGTATAGATACTTTAGCAGTATTTACTCTTCCAATCCATGAGCATCTAATATTTTTCCATTTCTTTGTGTCTTCTTCAATTTTTTTCATAAGTGTGCTATAGCTTTTAGAGTACAGATCTTTTACCTCTTTGGTTAAGTTTATTCCTAGGTATCTTATGGTCTTTGGTGCAGTTGTAAATGAAATCAGCTCCTTGATTTCTCCTTCTGCTGCTTCATTATTGTTGGTGTATAGAAATGAAACAGATTTCTGTACATTGATTTTATATCTTGCAACTTTGCTGAATTCATGTATCAGTTCTAGCAATTTTTGGGGTGGAATCTTTGAGATTTTTAAGAAGATCTTTGAGAAGATCATATGGTTCTTATCCTTTCTTTTATTAATGTGGCATATGATATTGATTGATTTGTGGTTATTGAACCACCCTTGCAGCCCAGGAATAAATCCCACTTGATCATGGTGAATAATTCTTTTAATGTAGGATTTGATTTGCTAGTATCTTGTTGAGAATTTTTACATCCATGTTCATCAGGGATATTGTTCTGTAATTCTCCTTTTTAGTGGGGTCTCTGTCTGGTTTTGGAATCAAGGTAATGTTGGCTTCGTAGAATAAGTTTGGAAGGTTTCCTTCCATTGCTATTTTTTTGGAACAGTTTTAGAAGAATTGATATTAACTCTTCTTTAAATGGTTGGTAGAATTAACCCCTGGGAATCCATCTGGCCCTGGACTCTTGTTTGTTGATTTTTGATTATTGATTCAGTTTCTTTGCTGGTTATGTGTCTCTTCAAGTTTTCTATTTCTTCTGGTTCAGTTTTGGGGGTTTGTATGTTTCTAGGAATTTATGCATTTCTTCCAGATTGCCCAATTTGTTGTTATGTAATTGGTCATAATCTCTTTTAATTATATTTCTGCAGTGGTTTGTGATCTCTCCTCTTTCATTCCTGATTTTATTTATTTGGGTCCCTTCTCTTTTCTTTTTGATAAGTCTGGGCAAGGCTTTATGAACTTTGTTAATTCTTTCAAAGAACCAGCTCCTAGTTTCGTTGATCTGTTCTACTATTTTTTAAAATTTCTGTATCATTTATTTCTGCTCTAATCTTTATTATTTTCCTTCTCCTGCTGGTTTTAGGCTTTCTTTGCTGTTCTTTTTCCAGCTCCTTTTGGTGTAAGGTTAGGTTGTATATTTGAGAGTTTTCTTGCTTCTTGTGGAAGTCCTGTATTGCTATATACTTCCCTCTCATGACCGACCGACTTTGCTGCATCCCAAAGGTTTTGGACTGTTGTGTTTTCATTTCAATTTGCTTCCATGTATTTTTAAAATTTTTTCTTTAATTTCCTGGCTAACCCATTCATTCTTTAGTAGGATGTTATTTAACCTTCATGTATTGGTGGTCTTTTCCAAATTTCTTCTTGTGGTTGACTTCAAGTTTCATAATGTCGTGGTCTGAAAATACACATGGTATGACCTCAATCTTTATGTACTGGTTAAGACCTGATTTGTGACCCAGTAAGTGATGTATTCGGAGAATGTTCCATGTGCGCTTGAGAAGAATGTGTATTATGCTACCTTAGCATTAAATGTTCTGAATGTATCTATTAAGTCCAGCTGATCCACTGTGTCAATCAAAGCCATTGTTTCCTTGTTGATCTTTTGCTTAGATGATCTGTCCATTGCTGTAAGTGGGGGTGTTCAAGTCCCCTACTATAGTGTATTGTATTATTATCAATGAGTTTAAGTTTGTTATTAATTGATTTATATACTTGGCTGCTCTCACGATGGGGGCATAAATATTTACAGATGTTAGATCTTCTAGTTGGATAGACTTCTTTATTATGATATAATGCCCTTCTCCATCTCTTATTACAGTGTTTGGTTTAAAATCTAGTTTGTCTGATGTAAGTATGGATACTCCAGTTTTCTTTTGATGTCCATTAGCATGATAGATGGTTCTCCACCCCTTCACTTTTAATCTGGAGGTTTCTTTGGGTATAAAATGAGTCTCTTGTAAGCAGCATATTGATGGGTCTTTTTTTTTTTTTTAAATCCATTCAGATAGCCTGTGTCTTTTGATTGGAGCATTGAGTCCATTTACATTCAGAGTAATTATTGATATGAATTTAGTGCCATTGTATTACCTGTAAAGTCGCTGTTCCTGTGGATTATCTCTGCTCCTTTATAGTCTCTGTTGCTTTTTGGTCTCTCCTGCTCAAAGGGTCCCCTTTAATATTTCCTGCAGAGCTAGTCTAGTGTTCATGAACTCCTTTAGTTTTTGCTTGTCTTGGAAACTCTTCATCTCTGCTTCTATTCTGAATGACAACCTTACTGGATAGAGTATTCTTGGCTACATATTTTTCCTATTTAGCACGTTGAATATATGCTACTTTCTTCTGGCCTGCCAAGTTTCTGTGGACAGGTCTGCTGCTAACCTTATGTGTCTACCATTGTAGGTTAAGGACCTTTTGTCCCTAGGTGCTGTCAGAATTCTCTCTTTCTCTTTGTATTTTGCAAGTTTCACTGTGATATGTCTGGTGTTGACCTGTTTCTGTTGGTTTTGAGGGGAGTTCTCTTTTCCTCTTGGACTTGAATACGTTTCCTTCCCCAGATTAGGAAAGTTCTGAGCTGTAATTTCTTCAAATAAACCTTCTGCTCCTCTTTCCTGCTCTTCTTCTTCTGGGACTCCTATGTTACGGATATTATTGTGCTTCATGGAATTGCTGAGTTCCCTAAGTCTGTATTCATGATCTGCTAGTTTTCTTTCCTTCTTTTCGTCTTCATTATTTTCCATAATTTTATCTTCTGTTATCACCTGTTTGTTCTTCTGTTTCTTCCATCCTCATTGTGATTACATTCAGTCAGTTTTGCAGCATCTCATTTGTAGCATTTTTTTCGGCCTGACTAGTTTTTTAGGTCTTTTATCTTTGCAACAAAGGTTTCTCTGGTGTCTTCTATGCTTTTTCAAGCCCACCTAGTATTTTTTTTTAATTAATTTATTTGAGAGCGAGAAAGAGAAGGCACAGGGGAGTGGGGCGAGGACAGAGGGAGAGAGCAGACTCCCCACTTAGCACGGAGCCCAATGTAGGGTTCAATCCCAGGACCCTGAGATCATGACCTGAGCTGAAATCAAGACTTGCTGCTTAACTGACTGAGCCACCCAGGCGTCCCAACAAAATACAATTTTTTAAAATATATTTACAATTGCAACAAATAAATAGCTGCTCAGAAATGAATTTAACAAGATATATATTACTTTCATGAAAATTTTTAAAAATAATCTTATTGAAAGACATTAAAAGACAAAAGGATATGTCCTATTTATACATAAGAAAACTCAATATCTGAGTCATCTGAATATTCAGTAAAATTCCAAACAAAATTCGACATGACATTTGGGGAATTCAACAGGCTAAGTCTGGGATTAATAAGGAAAAAGCAGAAGCAGAAGAATAGCCAAGATGGTCCTGAAGAATATGATGCAAAAACTTGCCCTTCCTGATACTGTGATCCATAAAGCTAATGAAAGTGTGGTGTTACTGCAGGTGGTGATAAACTGAAAAGTGGAACAGAACAGGGAGTACAAAAACAAACCCATGCTTATAAGGAAACTTTATGATAAAGGTATATTGTAAATCAGAGGTAAAGTGTGGAACTACTGAATAAAAATGTCCGCTCTCTCCGACATTAAAAAAAAAAAAAGATAGCTTAAATTTTTAAATTCTAGAGAAAATTTGCCTTTCACCTTTAGGTTTTTGATCCCAGTGGAATTTTTTCTATATGGTGTGTAGGAGGGATTCATTCTTCCCTCCCCATTTTTCTGTTAGATAATTTTTTTTTAAATCAGGCTTATCTTACCAAACAAATCAAAGCACACACCTAGTTAAAGGTCCAAGCACTCCCCACTGCAAGCAAGAAGGAACTCTGCAGAGGACTGACCTGTGGGAAAGAGCAGCCAAACACAGCAGCAGAGTGCACACAGCATACACCACAAACACTTCCTGAAGTGCCAGGCCCCAGACAGTGTATGACCCCTTCTTAATAGAGCATTACTCTCAGGAACAGGAAACATTACAAGCTTTCATAATATGCAAAAGACAGAAACCTAGACAAAAGGAAATCACAGCCAGGGATTTGCTCAAAACAGTTAACAAGGAGTGTATCTGAACAAGAATTTAGAACAACAGTCATAAGAATACTAGCTGGGTTTGGGGTGCCTGGGTGGCTCAGTCAGTTAGTGGCCAGCTCTTGATTTTGGGCTCTGCGCTCAGCTGAGGAGTCTGCTTGTGGATTCTCTCTCCTCTCCCACTGCCCCTCCCCCTGCTCACACTCATGTGCACGTGCTCTCTCTCTCTCAAATAAATCTTTAAAAAAATTACATTTTAGGGTGGGGGGATGGGTTAGCCTGGTGATGAGTATTAAGGAGGGCACATTGCATGGAGCATTGGGTGTTATACGCAAACAGTGAATCATGGAACACTACATCAAAACTAATGATGTAATGTATGGTGACTAACATAATAAAATAAAATTTTTAAAAAAATTACATTGTATTTACAATTACATTGTTGTATATAGATGTCTAGTTTTTTTTAAACGAATCTTATATCCAGCTATCTTTTTATATTCTTTTTCTAATAATACGTAGATTTTCTTTGGGATTGCTATGTAGAAAATTATAGCTTCCCTACAAATTTTTCTTTTTAAAAAAAATTTTAATCCTTTTCATTGTATTTTGCTTTCTTTTTGTCATTACATGCTGGCAAGGTCCCTGAGAAAATCGTGAATAGAAACAGTGATAGTAGTCAGTGTCATCTTATTCCTTATTTTGGAGGTATTGCTTCTAATCTTGTACCATTAGGTATCTTCTAAGTTTGGAACTTAGTTAGAAAACCATCTGGGCCTATGGGAAGATACTAATTTTCTTTTAAGGGTATAATTTAAAAACTAATACGTTCACATGGTTCAAACCCAAAAAGGTATTTCAAAAGGGTAGGGGAGTTACAGTGAGAGATATTCTTCTAATCTCTGTCATCCATCTTATTCAGTGTTAAATTTTTAGTTATCTTTTTAGTTTCTTTATGCAAATGTAAATGTAAATTTTTATTGATCTCCCTCTTTTCACAGAACTTAGTATATTATACACACTATTTTTCACCTAGAGTTGAATTTTAACTTAACAATATCTGGTCATCTTTCATCCTTTCTTTCTTTTTTAAGATTTTATTTACTTATTTGACACACAGAGAGGGAGAGAGTAAAAGCAAGCAGGGGGAGCATCAGGCAGGGCAGAAACAGGCTCCCCGCTGTGCAAGGAGCCTGATGTAGGGCTCAATCCCGGGACCTTGGGATCATGATCTGGTCATCTTTCTATTTTGTTCATAGAAAACTTTTTCATTCTTTTTGATAGCTGTATAAAATTTCATTATATGGTTTTACCAGTATTCAACTAGACTTCTGATGGTGGATATTTGGTGTTTTAATCTTTTGCTATGGCAGACAGTATTACTTATAAATAAGCTTGAGCATGTACTGTTTTGTACTGGTGTGAGTAGATGGGAATGTTTTTAAACTACTTTTAAAAGAAATAGGGTTTTTTGATAGCTGCATAATATTCCATTGTATATATATACCACATCTTCTTTATCCATTCATCTGTTGATGGACATCTTGGCTCTTTCCATAGTTTGGTATTGTGAACATTGCTGCTATAAACATTGGGGTGCACGTACCCCTTCGGATCACTACATTTGTATCTTTGGGGTAAATACCCAGTAGTGCAATTGCTGGGTCGTACAGTAGAGGTTATGTGGTATGGTGAGCACTGTGAATTGTGTAAGACTGATGAATCACAGACCTGTACCTCTGAAACAAATAATACATTATATGTTAAAAAAAAAAAAGTAGGAAGGGAAAAATGAAGGGGAGGAAATCGGAGGGAGAGATGAACATGAGACTATGGACTCTGAGAAACAAACTGAGGGTTCTAGAGGGGAGAGGTGTGGGGGGATGGGTTAGCCTGGTGATGGGTATTAAAAAGGGCACGTATTGTATGGAGCACTGGGTGTTACACGCTAACAATGAATCATGGAACACGACATCAAAAACTAATGATGTAATGTGTGGTGATTAACATAATAAAATTTAAAAAAAGGAGTAGTTATAAGACTAGGTTTACTGTTCTTGAGTTAGTTTTAGTAAATAATATTTTTCTAGGAATTTGTCTTTAATCCATTTTCAGAGTTTTTGTAATAAAGTTGTTGGTAGTATTCTTTTATTGTTTTAATGATTTTTTTAAAAATTCCTAATATTTTAATTTATGTCTTCTCTCCACAGACCAGTTTGACTTTATTGATTCCCTCTATCACGTCTTTTTTTTGTTTTGTGGATTTCTGCTTGAAACTTTATTATCTTATATTTTCTTTAACTTCAGCCTATTGAACTTAATTTTTTTTCAGATATACACATTAAGGTTATAAATTCCCTTCCTAATTGTATCAACTAAATTTTGATACATGGTGTTTCATCACGCTACTCTTGTGTTTAGATCTCTGTCTGATCTTTTAAAATTCCTGACTTATAAATAATTAAAAAGAAGCATATTAAAATTGGATTTGTCAACTTTTATATGTAGTTCTATTAATTTGCATAGAATATTCTTTGCTTCTAGGAAAACATAAAAAATGAGGCAAAAAAAATGAAAGAGCATTTTATTTTATTTTATTTTATTTTAAGATTTTATTTATTTGGGAGAGAATGAGAGACAGCACGAGAGGGAAGAGGATCAGAGGGAGAAGCAGACCCCCCGCTGAGCAGGGAGCCCGATGTGGGACTTGATCCCGGGACTCCAGGATCATGACCTGAGCTGAAGGCAGTCGCTTAACCAACTGAGCCACCCAGGCACCCTGAAAGAGCATTTTAAAATCAACTAACTGAGGAATAATTACATACCTGCTTATATTTTATATATTATGAGACTATTTATTAGGTGCATACAAGTTTTAGAATTGTTAAATCTTGGTGAATTCCCTTTTTTTTTTCGTGTTTTTTTAATTTAAATTCAATTAACCAACATACAGTACATCATTGGTTTCAGATGTAGAGTTCGATAATTCATCAGTTGCGTATAACACGCAGTGCTCATCACATTGAATTCACTTTTTATACCTGGTAATACATTTGTTTGAAAGCTCATTTTTTCTGATATATAGCTCATGTCTTAGAAATGGAGAACATTGTATGCAAAAGAAAGGTGTGGGAGAATTAGCATTTTATTTTCTTCTTAATGCTCTTTTAGATTTATTTTCTTTGTTGTTAATAACAAGCAAAGTCTGAGTTCGATTTTCTTTAGTTCCCTCCCCCAAAGGTGTTTTGGTGGTATGGGATATGTTTAAGCTTTGGAGCCAGATAGATAGAACACTTAAAGGACCCACACACTTTCTGTCATGTTCCTTTGGCTCCTCTAAGGTGTTGTCCCTGCCTGCATTGCTGAAACGATTTATTCCTACCACATTCTCTTTCCAACCTGTAAGGTGGGAGAAAGCAAATGGAGAAGTAGCAGCTCCCTTTTAAGGGCTTGACCTGGAAGTTGCACTTGACACTTCTGTTCACAGCCCTTCTTCACCCCAAACTAAATAACACAGCCAAGACTGAGAAGCACAGTCTTTGAGGTGTGGCCATAAGCTAGCTACATTTGGGGTGGTGGTGGGAGGGGGCCTCTTATTAAAAGGCAGACGAGGAGAATGTGAAGTAACCAATTAATGTTTATTGAATTGTTTTATAAAATGGAGATAATGTTCTTTGCAGTTTGGTTGTACGAATTAAGTCAAAGAGTGGATGTAAATCATCTAACATAGTATCTGACCCAGAGTAGGCATTCAGCAAATGTTAGTTTGCTTCTCTTTATGAGCTTTTCTCTGAAACCTGATTGTTTTTGCCATCTGCTAGAACTTGGTTCTTTTGCTCTCATAAATTAAACACAATATGTTAATTTTAATGCTCTTGATTTATTTGTCAAGATATTGGTATAGTAATTACTTTTTGAAAGTATTGATTAGAGTGCTAGATGTCATGAGTATTTTTTTGTTATTATTTTACATTTTTAAAATTTTATTATGTTATGTTAATCACCATACATTACATCATTAGTTTTTGATATGAGTATTTTTTTTCCCCAAATGCCACGCTGTGTGCAGTTTTATTTTACACACATGGCACCATATTTGTAATTCTTCCTAAGAAAATGTTTTATGGCATTTTTCTGTGTCCATAAATATAGGTCTCTGGCATCATTTTTATAGAATAGCTTTATTGAGGCATAATTGACATAAAAATATATATACACACATGTAAAATAAGCTGCAACATGTCAAAACGTACAGTTTCATAATATTTGACATTTATACATCTATGAAACTATCACCACAATAAAGATAATGAACATATCCACCTTCCTAAAATGTTTTTCATCCTCCTTTTCCTTCCTAACTCCTGTGCCCCTACAGCAATTACAGATCTGTTTTCTATTACTATAAATTACTTTACATTTTCTAGATTTTTATATAAATGGAATGTATAGTTTTTTTTTTTTTTAAGATTTTATTTGAGAGAGAGACAGAGCACAAGCAGGGAGGAGGGGCAGAAGGAGAGGGACAGGCAGTCTCCCCGCTGAGCAGGAACCTGAGATCATGACCTGAGCTGAAGGCAGATGCTTAACGGACTGAGCCACCCAGGTGCCCCGGAATGTATAGTTTCTAATAAAATTTTTAATGCCTGTTGGTATTTCATTGTTTGGGTGGACCATACTTGAATCGTCTATGCTAATAAATATGTAGGTTGACTATTTCTCCCTGCTCTTATAAACTGTGCCTTGCTATATTACAATGTATATACAAGGGTGAAAATTTATCCTATATGTCCTTAGGATAAATTTCTAAAAGTGTATTGTTAAATCAAAGACTGTGGTACCCTTTGAGACCATGTATATGCCAAATTGCCCTCTAGACTAGTCACTTTACATTTTTGCTAGCTTTCCTTAGTGAGGTCATTCCTTCTCCAAGAATTAAAAAAAGAACCTTTAAAAAAATATTGTAGGACAAAAGCAATATCTTGCGTTATTATAGTTATCCCACCCCCCCAACTAATAATATGCTTGGGAAATAATGAGTGACTTAATGGAAGTCTAGTTTATGCAAACCGTTTATGTTTAATATGAACTATTATTTTGGTTTGCTTATCTCAGTAATTGTCTTGTGTTCTTTTTAAAGGTTTGTTATTGAACTTTGTGAACCAATTCAAGTAAAACAGCTTGATATTGCAAATTATGAATTATTTTCTTCAACTCCTAAAGACTTCCTGGTTTCTATCAGTGACAGGTAAATGCTAAAGCTGCTTTCTACAAGTTTATGTTGGATCTCCAGAATAAAAATTTTAAGATGGGTCACTTTTTAAAACTTCATTTTATTTTTTATTTTAATATATCAATTTGTAAGAATATAATAATACGGTAGTATTAGGCACTTGCTAATCAACTTACTTTCATTAAATCATATAGTGTTTATAATCATATGATATTATTCCTTTATAAGGTGAGGAAACAGACAAGGAAAGGTCACATAATTTGTGAATTGGAGAATCAGAATTCAAACCTAGATCTGTCCTTATTTTTAATTATTATGCTCTGTTGCTGCCAAACATTTCTTTAAAAAGTTAGTAAAAACTTTCATGAATACTTCATTTTATATATCATGAGGTATATTTTTGTTAAAGTATAATTTAAAACTTTGTTATGTGTGTGTGATTATGAAAGAATTAACATAAGGAATTTGATAAAGAATCACAATCCATTCAATCAAAGATAACTTATTAGCATTGTAATATATTCCTTCCAGGCTTTTCTGTATATTCATATATTTACTAATTCTATTTAAAAAAATCAGCTTTTACTGCTTATATCCTGATAATATCCTTTTGCCTTTTAAACACCATTTAAAAATTTTTGAGTATAATTAACATACGATGTTACATTAGTTTCAGGTGTACAACATATTGATTCAGTAATTCTCTACATTAAGTATACATTTTTAATGAATGGTTTATATTTTTCCCCCACTGGAGGTGTTTACTCATTCAATAAATACTTTTTGAGTGTCTCTGATGTGGCATGTAGAGTGCTGTTATTTATTTAACCATTCTTCTGTTGTTGATCATTAATGGTTTCTCATGCTCTTCTCCCACCTCACACTCTGCACTGCATATATGCAGTTATTGAAATTAATTCTCAAGACCTCTTGAATTCCATCCATTTTTCACCTAATAACCTTGCTCAGATCACTTCTTTTTCTCTAAGCTGTTATTTTCTTACATGTCAAGTGGACATACCCAGCTTTAACAAGTAAAGTGTTTTTTTGTTTTAATAGCACTCCATTACTTTGAGGTATTTTTAAAACACTGTAGTAAACAAAAATAATACTTTAAGGCTTTTATGTTTGATTTTCTTTTAAAGATGGGGAAACAGCTATGTAAGATCTGTGAAATTCTAGTCTAATGGTAAAGGATTTTTTCTGTTTCCCTTTCCACCAGCACTTTTATTTTTATTTTATATCATCACACACTTCTTAGTACATGAAGAGTAGTACCTGCTTCCAAAACAATCTCTTGGCTACTCTGTTTTAAAACCTCCAGTTTACTTGGAAGCCCAAGAAGCCACTTTGGTCCTACTTTTTGTCTTCTCCTTTAGTTGTTTTCTCTTTGATAATGGTGTGAGTTTTGCAAGATATTCTTTCCTATAAAGAGGAACTTGTCACAGTTTAGTTGGAAAAGAAAATGCATTTCTTCAACTCAATATTTTACTATTTAAACTATGTTAAGTGAGTGTGTGCACCTGGAGAGGAAAAAATTAAACAGGATATATTTTGAAGATGTGATGGAACCTCTCAATATGTGGTTTATAAATTTTAAAAAGAATGTTTATATTTATATTTCCTAGATATCCCACAAATAAGTGGATTAAGCTGGGTACTTTTCATGGTAGAGATGAGAGGAATGTCCAGAGTTTCCCTTTAGATGAACAGATGTATGCAAAATATGTGAAGGTAATGTTTATAGCTACAGGACTATGTTTTATAATGAAAACATACCTATTATTCATACGTTTTTATACCTCACCCCACCTTTTTAGAAATCATAAAACTTAAGAGGAAATTTAATGCAATGTTCTTTTTGATAAAATGATTCTCACTTGCATTTATTATTTTATGAACAAATATTAATACATTTCCTTTTGTATAACTGGAAAGTTAGGCTAATCGTTTTGATATTTGCAGCTCTGATGAAATTTCAAATTTTTAAAAAAATTTTATTTATTTTCTCAGAGAGAGGGGGAGAGAGAGAAAGAGAAAGAGAGGACACAAGCAGGGGGAGCGGCAGGCAGAGGGAGAAGCAGGCCTCCCGCTGAGCAGGGAGCCTGATGCAGGACCCGATCCCAGGACTCTGGCCAGGATCATGACCTGAGCCTAAGACAGACACTTAACTGACTGAGCCACCCAGGCATCCCTGAAATTTCAAATTATGTCTTAATATTTTTTTGAGTCTTAATGTAAAATGTCATCTTCATAGTATCATGTCTTTCTGTATTTCAAAGTCCAAATCATTGTTAGTCACTGAAGTCTTTAAAGCAGGTCTGATTTTTTTATTAGAATCTGGTTCTTAGATCGTTTTAATTTTAATATCCAGTTATTTGTCTTACATCTTTTGCCTTTTCTGTTGTATATTCAAGTGAAATATTCTTTGTCCAAATACCAATTTCAAGTAAACTTTTAAACACTTTTATTCAGTATTTCTGCTGCTTCCTCCACCAATGTAGAGAATGAATTATCTACCAAAGTAGAATTATTACTCTTGAATTGGATTTTAGACAAAATACAGGAATTTCCTACTCCTCTCCTCCCCTCTTTTTTTCTTTAAAATAATAGCACACCTTAAAGTACCACTGTGTTTTGGAATAATAGCAGCTCTGATTTCTGTCTTTTCTTCTTTAAATGTGAGGACTTATAGCTACCTGATCGTCCTCAGGGATTTTACTGTCTGTCTTTTTTAAGCATGTATTAAATTGGCTTCTATGAATGGGTAAACTTGTAGTATTCCTAGTCTCAATATAAAAATGCTAAATTCTATTTTTAAAATACAGTTGATATTCTCAGTTAATGGTTCAGCAGTGTTCAGAAAAATGAAGGTATATTTTCCATTTCTTTTTTTTTTTATTTTTATTTATTTTTATTTTTTTTTTAAAGATTTTATTTATTTATTTGAGAGAGAGAGAATGAGAGAGAGCACATGAGAGGGGGGAGGGTCAGAGAGAGAAGCAGACTCCCTGCCGAGCAGGGAGCCCGATGCGGGACTCGATCCAGGGACTCCAGGATCATGACCTGAGCCGAAGGCAGTCGCTTAACCAACTGAGCCACCCAGGCGCCCTTTCCATTTCTTTTAAACAATTGTTTAATGACCTTTTTATATAGCAGTTTCTACACTGTGATAAGGAAAAATTTTATAAATTATTTGGCAGGTGGTACAATTAATTTTACAATTAAGGCAACCCACCTGTTAATGAAATAGTTCCAAGAATTATTCTTTATACCATCTACTTTATTAATAATGGCAGAACATAATTTATTGGTGGTATAAAAAGTGTCATTTCCTACTTGGTTCTTCTTATGGTGGGACACTATAGAGCATCTTGATGATGACTATTCTAAAAAGTTCTTTTTGGTAGCATTCTAAAAGCAAAAAACATTTAATTCTAATTCTAATATCGATAAATATATAAATTTACGTGGGTTTTCCTTATCCCAAAACTAAACCCAGATATACGGTCTACTTTTAATAGCCTATATTTTAAAAGTGGATTGATATATATCTTTTAGTTCTGTAAGTTATACTTGAAATAACATAGCATCCAAAAAAATTCATGCTTTCCCTAAAAAAATTTGTATACAGTATGGTACAAGAATAAATGCTGTTTTATATTATGCTAGTTAATCTTTTTATCAATATGTATGTACATGTGTATATCCACATATGTATCTATATATAGGTATATACATGATACATATCTATAATAATTGAATTAATATAAGACACAGGTTGTTTCTAGATACTCTTTATTACTTTTAGAATGTTTTTATCCCTGACAGATAAATAAAACAGCAGCAATGAATTTTAGGTTATTCAGCTTAACCTTAAAGTTAATTTCATTACAGTTAGATTATACTTTCTAGCTGTGATGGTAAAAATTTAAATCACTGATTTGATTTCTGCAAAGAAATAAGAGTACTACAATGTTATCCATCACAGTACATTGCTTTCTATAGTTAAACAATATAATTTACAAATATTAAATGTTGCTTATGGCATGTTATCCAGACTTTGGAACTGATTTCTTTTTCTTTTCCTTTCTCTTGCTTCAGATGTTCATCAAGTACATAAAGGTTAGCAACCTTCTCTTTTGCAATATTGAATAACAGGGCATGGCATATTACTGCATGGCAAAAAAGCAAAACTTTACAATTATTGATTTTTGGGGAAATGAGGACTTTATTTTTAGAAATGTTATAATGAAAGAAACTGCATATTTTGTTAGATAATCTCATGTGCGCTGTGCTTTTATTCTTTAGGTAGAGTTGGTATCACATTTTGGATCAGAGCACTTTTGTCCATTAAGCCTTATAAGGTAATACCGAACAACAGACATTTATTGAGTGATTTTTTTTTTAAAGTGATACACAAAAATCCCAGCATATTTAAAGTGAAGAAATAATTTTCTCCTATGTGAAGTTAATACTATAGAAACATAAGCTCTTAAGCCCTTCTTGTCCTTGAATCCGTTTTAGAAAAACGTAAAAATTAGCTCTAAGAAAAAATAACCATTATGTGGGTCTGGCCTAGCTTGCTTGCTGTTTTGCTGTGATGATAGTATATGGAAAATTCTTAGACTGATAAAACTGGCCGTCAAATTTTAAATACCTTAAATAGATAAAATTTTAAGGGAAACAGTGGATGGATGACTACAGTGTAAGAAACAGTCATTATTTTGGAGTCCAAAAGCTAATGGCCCTCAAAAAAATGACCAAAGTTAATGTATTTTGTCATGTATTATGAAGAGATGAGTCTTAACAATTTAGTTTTATTTTGAAAGTCTTTAATGCAATTGTTGTTAATAGGGTATTTGGCACTAGCATGGTCGAAGAATATGAAGAGATTGCTGATTCCCAGTATCAGTCAGAACGTCAAGAATTATTTGATGAGGACTATGGTAAGTGACTTTAAGACATGTGACTATTATGTATATTTTTTTGTTTTTTAAAGTCTAATAGCCTGAAGGGATAGGAGAAGGTTTTATGACACCCTCCATTTCTACTTTATTAAGTCCTTGTTTTAAGAGATCTTAAATCATAGCCTGAAAAAGAGAATTTTTCACTTCCTTAATTTTCCTATAAGTGAAATGAAGACATTTAGCAGGGGTTGGTAAAGTACATGGAAAACTTAATAAAGTCTCATAAATGTGATTAAAATTCTGGTAAGCAGTGGAATTATTTTCCTTGGCTTAAAACATCTGTTTGATAAATGGCTTCTGAATCTCATTTTCTTTTTGTGAACATATTTTAGGTGTATAGTGAATATTTATTATAAAATATGCTTTAAATGACAGCTGACTTCGACAGGACATAATTTGAGCTTTTAAACATATTACTGAAGGTAGTTCACAGTGTAATTACCTTCATTTTCTCTTTAAACAGATTATCCGTTGGATTATAATACTGTGGAGGATAAATCCTCAAAAAATCTTCTTGGTTCTGCTACAAGTGAGTATTTGGGATTTTTCTAGACACTATTAAAATATTTCCCAACCTTTTTTTCCCCCTGACATATGTGGATATTTTGTTGTGGTATATGGTTTGGGAAGCTCCTCCTCCCAATGTTTAACTTGAGTTGAAATCAAAGATACTAGCATTGAAATGTATTTCCTTAGGGATAAAATAGGAGGGGTGAATGAAAAGAAAGAGGAGAGGAAAAAATGCAAGCACAAGTTGGTTCTTCTACCCTAACTAAGTGCTTATATTTTTAAGCAGATTCTTTAGAAGAATAGGCTATAAATTTACTTTGGGAAAGAATTATTAAAGAGCTCCAGACCATATGAGTAGAAGTATCTGGGTAGTCATTCTAAGTGGGAAGGGAATTCGAATGGTAGTTCAGAGGTAGTAGGCATCAGTGAAATCTTAGCAAACAAGAAATCGTTGATCTATGGATGTGGTTAGTTTCCTAATTAATTACAAATATAAAGGCTGTTCTTACTCATAATAATGATTCTCGAGCAGGACAATAATAATAATACACTCTTTGTAAACTAAAGAAATAATGACTAAGATACTAGTAGTTTAGTTTTTGTCATGCCAGCCTATTAAATTCTGAACCTAGTGGTAAGCTGGCTAAGGAGACTCTTAGAAAGACCATTACCAACCGACACTTAATTTTTATTGTTATAATTCAGGTAGGTATATTTTAATGGTGGTTATTTTTGGTTATTCATAAAGAACATAAAATACTGGAGGGAGTTTTGTTTTTATTTGGAGATTAATGATTGATTATAATAAAAGTAAATCTTTGTAAAATCAATGACCAATTTCTTGTGCCTTTCCCTTGTTGCCCTTAGTGAGTTGAGTTGCTTCAATCCCAGTCTCATGGTGTACATTGTCTTTATACCTTTTTAAGTTAATCAGTCAGTAGTATATATACTTAGGTAGATATTTTGTATAGCTACAGTATATGGAGCTAGGAGTTACCTCTGGTTTTTTTCATCTTTTATTTTTTCTGTTCCCTTCTTCCCCTTTTCCTCTCCATAGAAAACTAGTCTTCAGTGGGCTGTTTTTTTTTTTAATTTTATTATGTTATGTTAATCACCATACATTACATCATTAGTTTTTGATGTAGTGTTCCATGGTTCATTGTTTGCGTATAACACCCGGTGCTCCATTCAATATGTACCCTCTTTAATACCCATCACCAGGCTAACCCATCCCCCCACCCCACCCCCTGCCTCTAGAACCCTCAGTTTGTTTCTCAGAGTCCAGAGTGTCTCATGGTTCATCTCCCCCTCCGATTTCCCCCCTTCATTTTACCCTTCCTACTATCTTCTTCCTTTTCTTTTTTTAACATATAATGTATTCAGTGGGCTTTTTAAGGCATAGGGGGAAGAATGCTAAAAGTACCTGTAGAAGAGGAACCCTTTATATAATATGTAACTTCGTTGCATATTAGCTCAATATATTTTGTTTCACTCTATTGTTAGTCAACTGACTATATATTAGTGACTACTTTTAAGTAGGATTCTTAGCTATCTAGTTGATAATAGTATTAAAAATAGGTTCTTCATTCACTGCTATGGGATATAGTTTTTTAGGAGTGAAAACATGATGCTGTGTTATCTCTCTGGATATTAATATTATTGTTCATGTCCTTAAATATGTATTAAAAATTCTGTGCTATGTAATAATCATCATAGCTCAATGATGTTGTATTAGTTAGCTGTGTGGAAGCATTGTTATTTTATGGAGTCAGAAAATAGCCCCAGACTGAAAGATCTCTAGCTTCTGATAGTTGCTGGAGAGGAAGGGGCACCTTAGGGAAGTGTATGCCTTACCATAGTTGTAGGCAAAGGAAAATCCTGTTAATATTCTTGGTTTCTTTTTCTGTATTCTTACGGTATTAACTCCTAGACAAAACCTAGTTTATATCACAGTGGAGGGCATTTCCCTGTTTGTAATCACTTCTGTGACCAAGGTATTATTTGTATTAATTAGATAAAGAATCTTCTTTATATCCCACTTTTGGGATCTTTTTCCTCAAAGATGTGTTTTTTGGTAACATATCATTTATTTTTCTTTTTATGGATCTCTCTATTTACCTTTCAGTGTTCTAGTGTTGACAAAATTTGTCTAGTGAGAGGGAGGGAGGGTGGGAAGATGTCAGCTAAGCCTAAATATAGTAGGGTTTAAAAAGATCTCCATCTCTTGAAGTTTCAGGAAAAAAGAGAGGCCATAGTAGCTGGCAGTGATAAGACTTTGGGTGTCATAAAGATTATAGACATGACCTAACACAGCTGTGTTCTATACCTGTCCTTTTGAAGAGTCTGGGACTGTTTCTGAGCCTGACTTTGCTCCCACCTCTAAGGTGGTATAATATTTAAGGAGTAAATAACAGAGTGGAATCAGGCCAAAGAGCTAGTCTCTGGCACTGAAATATCTGAATTTTACTATCATCATCACACTTTATGAATTAGCTTGAAATTGACCAATTTTGAACCTGATTTACTTTTTAAATTTAGATAGTGGCACCAAAACAGAATTCCGTGGCTTGGGGTGGCTCAGTTGGTTTAGCGTCTGCCTTCGGCTCAGGTCACGATCCCAGGGTCCTGGGATCGAGTCCTGCATCAGGCTCTCTGCTCTGCGGAGAGCCTGTTTCTCCCTCTCCCTCTGCTGCTCCCCCTGCTCTTCTCTCTTTCTCTCTCTCTGTGTGTCAAATAAATAAATAAAATCTTTAAAAAAAAAAAAAAGAATTCTATGGCTTTAATCTTTTTTTTTTTTTTTTTTTAAGCCGGGGCAGAGGCAGAGGGAGAGGGAGAATCTTAAGCAGACTCCATGCCCAGCACAGAGCCTAACATAGGGCTCAATCTCACAACCGTGAGCCAAAATCAAGAGTCGGACACTGAATTGACTGAGCCACCCAGGCGGCCCCCACCCTTTTTTTCCCTGTAACTTTAATATTAATAGAAACTCCCTTTTCCTTTTGGTATTGAGCAGTTAGTAGTTACAGGAAATATATGTCACCAGAGTACATTGATTCTGTTGGAACTTGGTTGTCAAAGAGCATACATACTGAATGTTTGGACATTCTTGACATTATATAATTTTCTTAACTACCAAAAAGGGGGAAACTACGATGTTGGGGAAAGCAGCATTCTTGACTTTGTATTCATGCCAGTTACGGCAGCTCTTCTGCTTGATTCTTTTATTTACATTCTTTAACCAGAACATTTAAATATTTTACTTACACAAAAAATTCTTAATATCATTCTGCTTTCCTTGTACTTTGTCATGTGGATTTTCCAGACCAGTCTCTACTTGGATTTTCTTACAAGTCTGCCTTTACTTCTAAATATGGTTTGCATTTTGTTAGAATCGCTTAAAGGCCAGGTTTCTGTGTATATGTTTAAGACAAAATACAGTTTTTGTGTTCTCTTACATCAAAGTATTTTTTATGAATGTATATATTTTATAGATCTAGAAGGAGAAGTGAGAATGAGGGTGGGTATGCAGCAGAGGTATCTAAATACAAGTGGTAGAAAATAGTTCTGTTGGTTTGTCTTGTTATGTTGTAGCATAGGTAGTTTGTTTTCCATATCAAAAGGAGCCTTAGTGGCTGGAGACTGAGTATAACATGTTGATGGTCCCTGGGGAGAATTTCATTCCTAAAAGAATGAGATTGGATGAATAGTGCCCAGCTCAAAGATAAAGGAGTTGGCTAATCTGGGAGAAATTAAGGACAAATGTCTAGTTTGGTACTATATTCCAAATTATTACCTTAGCCTATTCAGAAGGTCTTTTAGTGGCCACATTATGATTGTGTCAAACTATCATGTGTTTGGATGCAAATTGGGAATGGTCAGAATAGAATATACACAAAGTTGCTTTCTCTCAAAAGACAAAATAAGACTACATTTGGCAGTGTTCTGTGAACAGAAGCAAAATTAATTTTTAGATGGACTGATAATGTAGACATTTGCCAAATTTTGCTTTTGTTACCAAGTAGCCTTCTGAAATGATGATAAATAGTATTTTTAAATGAAGGATGGTGTAAATCTTTTTTATTATGTTTAGGTTAAAAAGTAATACTCTAAAGCTGCTCTCTTTACACAGATCTGTAGATGTGTTCTGTTCTTGAATTCTTTAACAATAAATACCCCAAAATTTAAATGCCAAAAAATTTGTTATCTGAGGTCAGATTGCCCTTTGAAGCACAAGAACTTCAGACTATCGATTTGATTCCATAATTTGGATTCTATGAAGCAGTCCATTTTGACTGAACTTCAGCTGGCAGGTCAGATACTATTGCAGTATTGATTGACATTAAAAGTGGATTTATGTGGAAATAAAAGAGTTTCCATTGCTACTTTATTTTGGTTTGTGTGGAAATATGTGTTTCCATTCTTGTTTTTATCTCATGCTTTAGCCTAAGAATCAACGCTGCTTCTTTGTTTACCAGTTTGTCTGGTCAAAGGAGGGGCAAGGTTGACCTGTAGTCCTAGACATTTACAAAGCAAGTGCAAAGCTTTTGTGTGTTGTACCAGTGATTGGAACAAAGTACCATTCCTGTACTTTGTAAATATCGAAATTTATGACTACCAGTTATCATTTTAAACTGTTTAAAATTTCTTAGTATTTTCTCCTACTATAAAACATGTATCTACAGGATCAGCTCCAGGTGACAGTGCTTGGCTTCCTCTCAATTTTCTGAATAGGGTGTTAGCTTTTCCTCCCTTAGAGCCTTTCCTACTTTTCACATCTATGATTTTCACTGAAAGTGTGATGAAAACCCTATGGATCTCTTGGGAAAGGAAAACAAGACAGAAATAACTGATGAGACTTAATATGTAGCCCTTGCCAGATATTAATATTTTAATAGGAGAAATACCTGATAACTGGTGAGTTAACTTCTAGTGGAATGTTAGAGATTAGATTGGGGATGGAAATTAATTTCCCTTAAAATTACATCATAGAAGGAAGCCACCTATTCTCAGCACCAGCTTTTTATGGAGTCAGGTATTTTGTGATACTCATGTGCCTTTGGCTATTTATTCAGATGTTAAAGTTTGTACCACTTTACTCATCATCCAAGTAACCTCTTTAGAAAGAGGCAGAATTTGCAGGTATGCAGATTGCTTTACCTACAGCACTGAGAGTTTTATGACTTTTATGACTTTTATGACCTGCCCATGCCCATACCCACCCAATTCACAAAAGATTTTGTGTCATGTGTTATCCATTAAACATCATTAAAAGTTACCAAAGAAATTTGATTCTGTGCAGTATCAAGTTGGGATTTAACCATATTATCAATAAATATGTTCATAGTTGAAAATAAAATTTTCCTGCTCTCCTAAGATATGTTCATAGTTGAAAATAAAATTTTCCTGCTCTCCTAAGATATATGTTCATAGTTGAAAATAAAATTTTCCTGCACTCCTTTGGATAATAATCTTCCCATTTTGTTTATATCTATAAAAATCACCTGTTTAGGAAAAACTACTTCTTCAGACTTTTTTGTTTTTGTTTTAAATGGTAGAAACTTTTAAAGAAAAACAAGCTTTTCTGTAAAATACTAATTTTGGTTGTCACGTATTTTTCCCTGCCCCAGTAGAGGCTATATGTTGAATTTTACTTGAATTTTGTAATATGCTGAAGATAGTGTTTTAGCAAAAGGTTTGGGGAAGGCTAACCAAAAAAGTATAATTAAGTTTTAAATTCCTTCTGAACATAAAAATTCAGATTTATGTTTTATACTTTTTGGCTGAAATTTGTGTCCTATATTGGACTTACATAGTAAGATGAACAAAAAGGTAATTAGTCCAAAAAAAATGCAAAAAGACCATTATAAATGGTTTTTTGGCTATCTGATATTAAGCTATATAAGAATTTTTAGGTGTATTGGTATTTTTTTCTGATTGAATTTTGTTTTAGATGCCATTCTAAATATGGTGAATATTGCCGCTAATATTCTGGGAGCAAAAACTGAAGACCTGACAGAAGGTACCTAATCATTTTATGGGTCTTTTAAATATCTGATACTCCAGGGGTCATTCTAGTTAGGAAAATTAATTAATAAGCCAAGGAACTTAATTTTCATTTAGAAATATATAAATGAATCAAAGGGACTTACCAATCTTCTATTATTCATTGTTTATTTGAATTTCACAAGTTCTCTCTTATAATACAATCCTGTCTATATAAAATTCATGAATTTCTTTTTTGACTCTTCCTGCTGTAGAAGTAATAATTTTATCCCTTATCTCTTTCCTGAAGTTTTCTAGTAGTACTTCATGCATGCTTTTATTTATCAAATAACTACTCAATTTACAAAGTGATTTTTTTTTTTTCCCTCTACAGAATGCCAAATAAGAGTATTAATAGCAAGGAGAAACCACCTGGCCTTTTTTTGTTCTTAGAAAATACTTAGTTCCAAGTGCGAACTTAAAATGACCCATACATTTCTTCTTATTCTCTTTAGTAACTCCTTTAGATGTCTAGAAGGCATGTTAATCATGTAAGATTACACAGAATTTATAGTCATTGACTTGCTTTAATTATCTGAGAAGTTGAGAATATGAGAATATGAGAAGTTATTTGTAGTTCTGACTTTGTATGATCATTTCTTTCTAAAAGAACCTTGATGAAAGAAAATAAAGTCTGCAGTAGCAAACCTATTTGACTTTTTTTCTCCCCCAGAAACTAAAGTTCTTTATTTGCTATAGTGAAATATCGTCATGGCATAGCTTTTTAAAATTAAACTCAACATGGGTATCTTTCTTAAAATAGGAAATAAAAGTATATCTGAGAATGCCACTGCCACAGCTGCACCTAAAATGCCTGACTTAGCTCCTGTTTCAACTCCTGTTCCATCACCTGAGTAAGTTATATTGTGATATTAGAGTTCTGTTAAAATGGAGAGCTAAATGTACTAGTACATAGAAAGGTACTTGCGGTTTATGTGTGAAATGATTATCTATAGAAAGCTCTGAATCATAGGGCAAGCATTCCACAGCCACTTAAAATATCTTTGAGTTGCTTCTTGGGTACCAGGAATGCACTTCACTCCAGACCAGATGTTTGTTGTTTTGATATTATATATTACTTCTATTATTCACAATACTGAATCTTTTTCTTATTGCAAAGAATTGGCCTAATTCTGCAGGTATAGGTTTGAGGACACATTTTAAAAGCTTGCATTTATTCAGTTCAAATTTAAAAGCATTGATTAAGTACCTGTGCTGTGCCTCAAAAGCTACAAAGGTGCCTGATATTCCTAGAGCAGTGATTCTTAAATTATGTATTTGTCTCAAAACAAACTCTTACAGTGTTCACTTTCTTAAATTGAATTAGATAGACGTCTTCTCCTGGATTGCAGTGGGGCACTTTGGACAGGAATGTCTGTCATGTAGTTAACATAAAATATCCTCATTTCTTTAGTCTTTTCTACCAGAGATGATTAAGGTTTTTTGCCACTTCTTATCTATAAGAGATAAGCTCATAGACTGGATAATTGGGTATAGTTATTGTAAGTTTATGTGTATTTCATTAGATATACTCTGTAAAATGTTGAAAGCCTTTTGTCTCAGAACTCTGCTTGACAGGATGAGATATTTGAACAGGAAATATGTAATGAAATGTGCAGTGGGTATGGTTTGAGCTGTAATTCCTAAATACCATACTAAATAAAAAATGAGATTTTTGTGCTTTGAAGGGCACAGTGACATACTTGTATTCTGTGTTTATTTGGAAAGTGACTAAAGATATTTGTTTATTGGATGACTAGAGAGAAAATATAGCATTCTATGTCATTGAGTCCTCGAAGATCCTAAGAAATCTATTTAGGATAGGGACATTCTTGGTGTTGTTTCTAATTATGTGGAGCTGTGCCTGCTAGTCCCAGTTTTAGGACTAGGCTTCTTCAGTTAACAACACATAGTATGTCTTATTTTTCAAAACTAAAGGAAACTGATTTCACTTTATATATGTGCGCACACACATATATACACACTCCTCCATATAGACATATATTTATTGAAAGATACCACATCAGGCTTATATAGTAGTTTTTACTTTTCTCTATTAGTTTGATTTTAATAGATTTTTTAATATAATTGCTTACTTTTTAGTTTAATGTTTCTTTATATTTGTTTTAAATTCTTTTTGATTACTATATGCAATCCTTTGAAGAAGATAAATGAAAATGAAAGAATCCATGATAGGGTGTCACTGTTAAAGTTCCTATGAAAAGATGACTTATTTTCTTTTCCCACATTTGAGTTTTTTAAAGTATAGCTCTGATTAGGGTATATATAGATGGTATATAACTTAATTTGTACCAAATTCGCTCCCTTTCTTCAGACACTGCTCCTTTTTACTGTCTAAATTTATGTTGTAGATAGTAAGCAATAAAGATGTAAGAAATGTTATTAGAGACTATCTATCTATATATCATCTATTTACAGAAGCGTAGTCTAATTGTGTTTTAGTTTTGTCCATTTACTTACTGTCAACAAGATGAAAATCTAGCTTTTAGATACTATTTTATTCCTACCTTTGCTACTATGATATTAGTCTTTATTCAAAGACATTTCCTGGCATTCTTAGTAATTTTTCAGAGTAGGAAAACTATATATGAAGATGTTTCTTTTTGGTATTCAAGTGACTTTATTTTTTCAGTTTGTACCTTTTGTACTGTAAGGGTTGCACCTGGAAATTTATTTTTATCTTGGAATGAACCACAGACATTATAATTTACAGCCTATTCCTACCAGCTCCATCCCCCTACTCCCCTACCTTACATACATACTCTAGATCCTACAGATGGTATTAAGTTATAGATGGGGCACTATTTATTATTAGCCAGGACTTTCATTAGAGTTGTTAAGTATTTGGCTCTAAATAATAGAAAATTAGTCCAGATGATGTTAAGACTATTTTGGGGAGGGAGGGATGCAGATAATCGTGTGTGTATGTGTAATGCTACCCTGGAATTCCTCAAGTCATCCACAGAAAAATTTTCTTTGAGAAATCTAGCTACCTTTTAAAAGTATGATATTCAAATACACAGTGCATTCATATATTAAGAATCCCAGATTCTAGTTCCTAGACTCCACATATAAGCAATTCTTAAATAGATATTTTTAAAAAGCAAGTTTGATTTAGTAAATAGTGATTTGAGTCATCTGACTGATCACTTGATAAATGGTCTTTCTGTTACCATTTCTGAATAATACTTGTTTTTATAATAAAACTGACTTAAAGGGGAAAAATTCATCCAAAAAAAATTTCAGTTTCTTCTATATTTCTAGTCTTCCTTTTATTTGATGTATGATACATTGATTTTTTAGCATAATTTTAACTTTAGATTTCTAATTAAAGTGATATGTAATTATCATATGTATTTCTAGGTTTGTAACCACTGAAGGACACATACATGATACGGAGCTATCATCACCCGATACTCCAAAAGAGAGTCCAATTGTACAGCTGGTTCAAGAGGAAGAAGAGGAGGCAAGTCCATCTACAGTGACCCTTCTGGGTAGTGGTGAACAGGAGGACGAATCATCACCCTGGTTTGAGTCAGAGACACAAATATTTTGCAGTGAACTGACCACAGTTTGTTGTATTTCTAGTTTTTCGGAATACGTATATAAATGGTGTTCAGTTAGAGTTGCTCTTTATCGGCAACGTAGCAGAACTGCTGTGAGTAAAGAAAAAGATCATCTCATGTTGGCTCAACCACCATTACCACTTCCTGCAGAATCAGTGGATATTTTAGTATTGCAACATCCGAGTGGAGAATTGGACAGTAAGAGAAAGGAAAAGGATACTGAAACTATTGTTCTAGGTGACTTAAGTAGTATGCACCAAGGTGATTTGATTAATCACAGTGCAGATGCAATTGAACTTGAACCAAGCCATCCTCAAACTCTTTCTCAGTCTCTTCTCTTAGATGTTACTCCAGAAATCCATTCATTACCTAAAACAGAAGTGTCTGAGCCTAGTAAATATGAGGCAGGACCTACACCATCTCAAGTGATCCCTCAAGAGAATTCTGTTGAGTTTGATAATGAGACAGAAAAAAAGTCTGAGAGTTTTAGTCCTATAGAGAAGCCAGCTGTGATCTATGAAACAAATAAACTTAGTGAAGTAATGGATAATATTGTAAAAGAAGATATAAACTCCATGCACATTATCACAAAGCTATCTGAAACAATAGTGCCACCTGTAAACACAGCTACTATGCCAGACAGTGAAGATGGGGAAGCCAAAATGAACATAGCTGACACACCAAAGCAAATTTTGACTCCTGTTACGGATTCTTCTTCATTACCTGAAGTGAGAGAGGAAGAACAGTCTCCGGAAGATGCCCTTTTAAGAGGGCTACAGAGGACGGCTACAGACTTTTATGCTGAATTGCAAAATTCGACAGATCTAGGGTACACTAATGGAAATCTTGTACATGGATCAAACCAAAAGGAGTCAGTATTTATGAGACTTAATAATCGTATAAAAGCCTTAGAAGTTAACATGTCTCTCAGTGGCCGCTATCTGGAGGAGCTTAGCCAAAGGTAAGCTTTATTATCAATTAGCACATTCTCCTTTGCAACGTGAGTAGCATGGTATGTTTTCTGAGTAGAGGATTAATTATCTCATGATATAGTAGTAATCAGTACCATTTTAGCTGGAGAGAGTGTTACTTAGATGTTGATCAATGACTTAAAGAATTGATTTTCTTTTTTAGAAGTACTAAGTGATGTAATACCTTTAAATATTAGGGTGACCACAAGTTTGAATTATCTTTAATCAGTTTTTCCTATCTTCTCTTGTTTAACTTTAGCCACTTTTACTGTTTGGCTCCCACAGTACTCATGTGAAAATTATAGTATTATATAACATATATATATATATATATATATATACACACACACACATACACACACACATACACACACACATATATATATACACACACACACTGTATATGTAATATCTATAAAAAACATTAGATATTGAAGCTTTTATTGGAATTAGACAAGAACAAGTAAGAGTTTAAATCAGTGAAGACTAGGGGCGCCTGGGTGGCTCAGTCGTTAAGCGTCTGCCTTCGGCTCAGGTCATGGTCCCAGGGTCCTGGGATCAAGCCCCGCATCGGGCTCCCTGCTCCGCGGGAAGCCTACTTCTCCCTCTCCCACTCCCCCTGCTTGTGTTCGCTCTCTCGCTGTGTCTCTCTGTCAAATAAATAAATAAAATCTTAAAAAAAAAAAAAAAATCAGTGAAGACTAGAGTAGACTGAACTGGATGATTAGGCAACATTTGCAGTCTTTCAAAGAAGTCCTAGAATCCTAGTTGTAGTTGTGATAATTTATGCTATTGTGTTCATAAGTGCCAGTGTGCTTATGCAGTGATTAGGGACCCCAGGCACAATTCTCCATTTTTTTATACCTGTTTACTCTTTTTATTCCTTAAGTGTCCAGTGTCCTCAGGGCTTTTCCAACATTTTGCAACCACCTAGGCACTAAGTGTCCAGAATGTGTGAAACACCACCTTTCCCTACTCCTTTTAAATTAAAATGCTACTACTGAGATGTCACTAAGGTCATCATTATATCCTAATGAGTTTTCTCCTAATCCACACAATTTATTGGCAAATTGTGTGTGCATGTGCATGCATGCCCACTTAAATACCTCCTACCTGGGGCGCCTGGGTGGCTCAGTTGGTTAAGTGTCTGCCTTCGGCTTAGGTCATGATCTCGGGGTTCTGGGATCGAGCCCCACATCAGGCTCCCTGCTCCGTGGGGAGTCTGCTTCTCCCTCTCCCTCTGTCCTTCCCCCTCCACCCCCACTTGTGCTCTCTCTCCTCTCAAATAAATAAAATCTTAAAAAAAAAAAAAAAAAAAAGTACCTCCTACCTGCTTCTCCCTACCCTAATTGCCCCCCTAAGGGAACCACAGAAATTACTGATTCTTTTTAATTTTTTTTTTTTTTTTTTTTTAAGATTTTACTTATTTATTTGAGAGAGAGAATGAGACAGAGAGAGAGAGCACGAGATGGGGGAGGGTCAGAGGGAGAAGCAGACTCCCTGCCGAGCAGGGAGCCCGATGCGGGACTCGATCCAGGGACTCCAGGATCATGACCTGAGCCGAAGGCATTCGCTTAACCAACTGAGCCACCCAGGCGCCCCTCTTTTTAATTTTTTATTGAGATATAATTGACATTAATTTCAGATATACAACATAATGATTTGATATTTGTATATATTGTAAAATGATCACCACAATAAGTCTAGTTAACATTCATTACCACACAATTATAAGATTTTTTCCTTGTGACAAGAACTTTCAAGATCTACTCTCCTAGCAACTTTCAAATATAGAGTATTATTAACTATAGTTACCATGCTATACATTACATTCCCATTACTTATACATTCTATAACTGGAAGTTTGTACCTTTTGACCCCCTTTGCCCATTTCTCCCATCTCCCATCCCCTGCCTCTGATAACCACCAATTTGTTCTCTCTATCTCTGAGTTTGAGGGTATTACTGTCATCATTATTATTACTATATTCCACATATAAGTGAGATCGTATGGTATTTGTCTTTCTCTGACTTATTTCACTTAGCATAACGTCCTCAAGTCCATCCATCCATGTTGTTGCAAATGGCAAGATTTCCTTCTTTTTTTGTGGCTGAATAATATTCCATTGTGTACAGATACTGCATTTACTATATCCATTTATCATTCGAAGAACACTTAGGTTGTTGCCATCTTGGCTATTGTACATAATGCTGCAGTGAACATCGGGGTACATACATCTTTTCAACTTAGTGTTTTTCATTTTCTTCAGATAAATACTCAGAAGTCGAGTTGCTGGATCATAAAGTAGTTCTATTTTTAATTTTTGAGGACCTCCCTAACTGTTTTCCAGAGTGGCTACATCAATTTGCGTTTCTACCAGCAAGGGTTCCCTTTTCTCTACATCCTTGCCAACATGTGTTATGTCTTATCTTTTTTGATAATAACCATTCTAACAGATGTGATCTCTCATTGTGATTTTGATTTGCATTTCCATGATGATTAGTGATGTTGAGCATCTTTTCATGTACCTGTTGGCCATCGTATGACTGTGGAGAAGGCCTGTTTAGATCCTTTGCCACTGTTTTAATTGGATTCTTTAATTTTTTATTATTCAGAGGTATACGTTCTTTATGTATTTTGGATATTAACTCCAATCAGATATATGATTTGCAAAGTTTTTCTCCCGTTTGGCAAGTTGCCTTTTCATTTTCATTGATGGTTTCCTTTGCTATACAGAAGCTTTTTAGTTTGATATGTACTCGTTTATTTTTGCTTTTGTTGTCAAGTCCAAAAAGCCATCACCAAGATCAATGTCAAGGAGCTTACCACCTGTGTTTTCTTCTGAGTTTTATGATTTCAGGTCTTACATTCAAGTCTTTAATCCATTTTGAGTTACTTTTGGTGTATGGTGTAAGATAGCAATCCACTCTCATTCCTTTGAATGTGGCTGTCCAGTTTTCCCAACACCATTTATTGAAGAGACTGTTCTTTCCCCATTTTATATTCTTAGCTCCTTTGTCATAAATTGATTGATCATATATGTGACTAATCTTACATAGTAGTAAGGTAGCAAATACCTCAAGGGATCTCTTTATTTTACCTTTGTAAGTGTTCCAGGCCTCAATAAGGGTCATTTTCAAAAAAGTAGATTTATCTCCTGTATTGCAATCAGAAGTGTTTCCAGTAATAAGTTAAGAAATAAGAAATTAAAGCTAATTTAATAAATTCTTTCTTACTCCATAGGTACCGAAAACAAATGGAAGAAATGCAAAAGGCTTTCAATAAAACAATAGTAAAACTTCAGAATACTTCAAGAATAGCAGAGGAGCAGGTTGGTCATCTTCAACCCTTATTTACTTTTTATATAAATTGCTTTTGAATTTTGTAGGCTCTTGCTGGTAAGAAGGATAAGTAGTGTTGGTTCATTTTTTTCCCCTGATAGGTGATGATAAGCCTACTATATGATGTCATGTTTGGAAAATTACCTATTAGCATCTATATCTCCTCTAGAGAAAATTTTCTTGAGCATTATTCCTATTACATTTCTAAGTTTGTGTGTGTATATGTGGTGGAAAGGCAGTGGCTTTTTTTTTAAGCAGCTTTGTTAAACTCAAATCTTTTGTGGTTTTCTACACAGATAATCTAATTGATTGCAAATAAGTACAGTTCTGTTTCTTCTTTTTAATCCTTATACCTTTTCATTTCTTCTTTTTTCCCCCTCTGTCTCTTGCCTGTGATGCAGTATGACTGGTAATATTGGCCATTACCCTGTCTTCTTGATTTTAAGGAAACAATTTCAGTATTGCACAGTTTCAGTATTGCAATATCCAGATGTTTATTAAAAGTTTTTACAGTGTGTTACTATGATGAAGAAATTTTATACTTTGCTAAAAGTTTTTCTGGGACTAGGGGATGGTGAGATGAAGTGAGGAGGCCTGAGGTTTCAGAGTTTAGTTGCATCTTATTGCTAGTTCCTAACACAATCCAGTCGTGGTTCCATACAGATTTCCTCCTTTAGTTTTTTTTTTTTTTTTAATTGAAGTTTGAGAGTTATTTAAAATGTATTCAGAATACAAGTCCTTTATTAGAGATATACTTTGCAAATATTTTCTCCCAGTTCATTATTTCTTTTGTCATTCTCTTAAAAGTGCCTTTTGAAGAGAAGTTTTTAATTTGTTAAAGCCTATTTATCTATTTTCTCTTTGCTCTATAAAATCTTTCCCTAACCCAGAGTCACAAAGAATTTTTCCTCAGTTTTCTTCTAAAAGTTTTATAGTTTTCATTTTACATTAGATTTATAATCTATTTTAATTTTTACATGTTCTGAAGTATGGCTCAAAGTTTTTTGGTGGGGAGGGGGATAGAGAAACATGAATAAATTTCCCTTTATTCCGGTATCATTGTTGAAAAGACTACCCTTCCCCCCTGAATTTCCTTTGCACTTTTGATAAATACAAATATAAATCAATTCTCTCTCTCTCTCTCTATATATATATTACATATGTCTGTTTCAGGGCTTCTCTTTTGTTCTGTTTATCTATTTTTATGCTGATACCAGACTGTTGCGATTATTGTAGCTTTATAGGAACTCTTGAAATCACATAGTGTGAATCTTCCAACTTTGTTCATCTCTTCCAAAATTGTTTTGGCTAATATTGATTTTAGAATCAGCTTGTCAATTTCTACAAAAAACAAACTGTTTGCATCTTGATTAGATTTTATTGAATTTATACATCAGTTCGTAGAATTAACATCTTAACAATATTGTCTTCTGACCCATGAGCACAGTAGTTATTTAGTTCTTCATTAATTTTAATGGTTAAAATGATTTCCCCTCTATATTTTCTCATCTCAAAGACTTATTTAAATACTTGTAAATAATTTGTGTGTTATTAACAGTATTGGAGGTAAACCTTGCTTAGAAGTGTTGACTAACTTATTAAATTTCATAGTTTTTTCTTTAAATGATTATAACTATCTGGAATTTATCAGTATTTGTCAAATGTGAGTCAGAAGAAACAGTTTAATGAGTCAGGTTCAGCATTTGAAACAGATGAAGTAGGATAGAAAGTACCACAGAGTATTGCAGTAAGGGATGTAAGTGAAACTTTTTGTTACAGTTTTATGTATCCATACTGCGCGCGCGCACACACACACACACAGAGTTGAGATTTAAAACTTACTTATTTTAAGATTTTTATTTATTTATTTGAGAGAGAGAGCACAAGCAGGGGGCCTGGAGGCAGAGGGAGAGGGAGAATCAGGCTTCCTGCTGAGCAGGGAGCCCGATGTGGGGCTTAATCCCAGGACCCTGGGATCATGCTCAGCCAAAGGCAGGCGCTTAATGACTGAGCCACCCAGGTGCCTCTAAAACTTATTTAAATCTAAATTTGAAAAACTTAGGTCTAAAGTGATAAATGGTTATATAGCTATTTCATAATGATCCTACATAGAGTGTTAGATTTTCTTTACATCTGCCCTCTTCCCCCCTCCCCAAATTCAGTAGTAAGTTGAAATTTTCAATGCAGTCTTCCTATTAATATAGGTTCCTGACCATGAGTATGATGCATAATTCCCTAAAATACGCATGCAGATATTTTACATAAAGGCATATTTGTTGATTATAAAAGTTTTAAAAATCTAAAGCTGGAAAGATGGATGTTTTCGATTAATTTATTTTCGTTGATGATATCCAACGTTGACTAGATAAACTGTTGCAGGTTTTTGACTATGGGACATCCTAAGTTCCATCCTAGTGTACAATAGACTAGAACTTTTAAAAGCTCCTTGGTATGAGCCTGCTTTATATCCAAAAACATTTTTCAAAAATTTTCAACATGTTTTTGTGCTGACTGCTTTGGTTTAAAAATACATATTTGACAAAGTGATTGTTTTGCATACAGCTGACTATATGCTGGTTTATACTTGTAGAGCCCATATTAACTTGAAAAGCAATTTTTTAATGTCTATTAGATGGTAATCCAAATGGTAGCAGTAAGTGGCAAAATGGTTTTTTGGAGGGGTAGGAGAGGAGGGTTCAACAGTCTCAGATTCATTTTTTGTTTTTTTTTTTTTAAATTTCTGGTCACACTTTATTCATTCATTAGAAGCTTCCTATTAATATTTTTTTTTCTTAAGGAACTTAGTAATTTTACTGGAACTTACAGTGTATTTAATGTACAGATGAAACTTTCACACACACAAAAATAATATTTCTTCCTTTATGATAGGATCAGCGGCAGACTGAAGCCATCCAGTTACTACAGGCACAATTGACCAATATGACACAGCTTGTTTCAAACTTATCAACAACAGTGGCAGAATTAAAACACGAGGTATTGTTATTTGCTGGTATTGTAAGACACACTGCATATATAGAGGTTGTCATAAAGGCAGGCTTGTTAAGAACATGGTATCTAAGAACTTCAACCAAACAAAATGGTCATTTATAGAGAACTTGTTTAGAATACCAGAATGTGGCATTTTAAAGTTTTGGAAATAGACTAATTATGATAATTTTTTGGAAAACAAGGCATTCATAGTTTAGGTCTTACCTAAAATATGATTATAAAGCAATTCTATTAGGCCTTTTGCAAACCACTGATACTTCATTTTCAGTTCACAAAGGCTTATTGAGTTGTTTAACAAAGCAAAAAATTTTATTGATTTAATAAGTATTTATTGAGCATCCATTGTATGTGAGTGTGAGCTGTACAGTCCTTGGGGCATACAACAATGAGTAGTCCCTGGCCGCACAGAGCCTCTCTTCTGGGGGAGTGAGGGAATAAATATAGTAAATATATGTGAAGGACAGTGGGATAGAAAATGAAATGTGTGTGTGTGGAGTGGTGTGGTAAGAGTTGCTCCTTTAGCTAGAGTGATTTTGGAAGGCTTATCTGAGGCAGTGGCATTAGAACTTGACTGCTCAAGAGGAGAGCAGCCACATGCGGCCTAGGGTCAGAACAAACCTGTTAGCAGCACTAGGGCAAAGGACCCACGATTAGAAACAGTGTAATACATCTGAGGGCAGAAAGAAAGTTGGCATGGCTGGAGCAGAATGAGGGGAAGGAAGGTAAGAAGTACCTTCAGGATATCATGGCAACTGGGTCTTGTAGGCCTTTGTAGGCAATTTAGAATTTGAATTTTATTCTAATCATTGCAACTCATTGGAAAGAATTAAGAAGTGACAGGGGTCATCTCATTGATAATACTTGGAGAAACTCCCCATTTGTCGCTCTGTGGAGAATTGCCTCTTAAGGAACAGCAAAAGCAGAAGTGGGGAGGAGACCAACTAGGATACAGTCGCAGTAACCTGGGTGAGGTGATGTTGGTTTGGACTAGGGTATTAGAAGTGGAGAACAGTGCAAAGTTGTTGAATTCAGGAAATATTTAAGAGAAAGACAAGCCTTGATGAAAGATTGGATATATGGGATGTGGAACTAAGGATGACCCCCATGTTTTTGGCTTAAATAACTGGGTGATTGCTGGTTCAGTATTAAAAGATGGCAAAGACTAGGCAGGAGCAAGATTTTTTTTTTCTCCCTAAGTAGGAGATAGTACAGATGGAAAACACAGCAAATGTGACAAAATGTTAATTATTGGTCAACATAGGTGAAAGGCATGAATATGTTCATTGCTATTTTTAAAAATTTTCTATAGGTTTGAAAATGTTCAAAGATTTGGAGGGGGAAAGGAAGACAGAGTAAGACATTACCTCAGGAGTACATTTTCTAAGAGCATGCCCTGCATTTTATGGTTTTGAAACACATGAAAAAATGTTTAAAATGATTTGTCCTTTGAATTTTATATCCCACTGTATTTTTCCTAATATAATTTTTAAATTATAATAACAAAATATAATAATGTAATATTTAATATTACTATAATATATAAAATATATAATAATTAAATCCTTTTCTCCTCTCAGGTTTCAGATCGACAAAGCTATCTTGTCATATCTTTGGTTCTCTGTGTTGTCTTGGGACTGATGCTTTGTATGCAACGCTGTCGAAACACTTCTCAATTTGATGGAGATTATATTTCAAAACTTCCTAAAAGTAATCAATATCCAAGCCCTAAAAGGTAATATCAGCATTTTATTTCACATTTTTTACTGTTTTTTTATATTTTTGAGAAATTTGACTGAATAAGGGAATACTGAGATAATTTCTTTTCCCCATATGATATCTTAATATTGCAGTGTTAAAACATTATTGGAACTAGCAAGATAGTCCTGTATCTGGGAGGTTCTGTAGACTGGAATAAAGAAAACATTAATAGGAAGTGCATAAACCCTTGAAATATTTTGGTTGTGAAGGATGCTTGAATGTGGAGTTCAAAGGGAGAGGATAATAGGTATTTTAATATAGCACCTTTTAGAGAATGATCCTTAATTTTTTTTTTAACATGTAATAGTAATAATTGGTGTGTTACATTAGAGGTTAGTATTCTGTGGCATGTTCAGTTCTCAATAGCTTCCATCAAGCCCCAGCTGCAGAGTAAATTATATGTAGTTTACTCATTGTGCCCGATGTTGATTTTTCTTCATGTTTTAGATGTTTCTCTTCCTATGATGATATGAATTTGAAAAGGAGAACTTCATTCCCACTCATCAGATCCAAGTCTCTACAGTTAACTGGCAAAGAAGGTAGATTTTTATGCAATATACATATATATAAACAGGAATCCAGCTTCTGGCAGAAGTAGAATGTCAGTGTTGTGTTCAAAACCATCTGCAACAGAATAATGGGTATAAGTAACCTTTGTGTTTGTGCTATGCCAAAACCACCTTATCATTTTCACACTTTATATCTATCTTTATTCCTGAAAGCCCAGAGGGTGGGGAAGGAGGGCTTAGTTTAATTAGCCATTGGTGGCTTTGTTTGCACATGCTCCTGTTTAGAAGTATTTCTTTTTAGAAAGGGATGTTTGAGAAAGTTCAACAGATTTGGAAAACCTGAATGTGCTCCCATAGCATCCTGTGCTTATCTGCCTCCTCCTCTTGTACAGGTAGGACCCCTTTTGTCTCTAGTTTAGGACTGTGAGGCACTTTCTGAAAAAAAAAAAGATCTAGTCTCTCTCTTTTTTATAGGCCAGGGTCTATAATAGCATTCCATCATCTAACACTTCAGTGAATACTTAAATTTAAATGAATGAATTTGTACCGAGTAGCTATTTTTCTGTATTAGTTTTTTTATAATTAGCGCTTACTAATTAACTAACTTAACTTTATAGCAGTATTAAAATAACCAAGTTAATTGTATATTTCAATTAGGATTGCTTTCTTTAATAATTGTTAGCTTCTCTTTCTTCAGGATTTACTAACAGCAGCATGTTCCAATTGATTAAATAATTCAAGTAATCATTGCTGAGCATTGCTGGTTTACTGTTATCACAAAGCTTCACAAATTTAACCCATTACATGTGTGCTTGCTTAGGACTAGTAAATCTCTTCTTCCTTCCTGCTTTTTTCTTTCTTTTTTTCTTCTTTTGGCTGATTTTCTTTTATAACTGAAATTTTTAATTGAAGTGTTACATGTAAGAAAAGTGTAATCGTTATATGTAAAGCTTGATGAATTTTCATAAACCAAATGAGCACACCTGTGTGGCCAACACCCAGACTGAGATAGAGAACATGCTCCAGCATCCCAGCAACTTCCTTGTGCTCTTTTAGTCACTGTCCACCCCCTCCCAGGATAGCCACTGTTTTGACCTCTGACTTTGACATAGTGATGTTGAGCATCTTTCATGTGCTTGGGGGACATTTGTAAATCATCTTTGGAGAAATATCCTTTTTAAAATTTAAAAGATTTTTTATTTAATTTTTTTGTTGTTGTTAATTTCTCCAATGTCATGAAGTTTCCTCTGTTTTCTTATAGGAATTTTATAGTTTTACATCTTACATTTAGATCTTTAATCCATTTTGAGTTAACTTCTGTATATTGTGTAAGGATAGGGTTCAGCTTCATTCTTTTGCATGTCAATATCCAGTTTTCCCAGGACTGTTTGTTGAAGAAACTGTTTTTCCTCATTGACTGGTCTTAATACTTTTGTTGAAGATTATTTGACCATATGTGTGAGGGTTTGTTTCTGGGTCCTTTATTCCATTGGTCTACTTACCAGTCTTTATACCAGTACCACACTGTTTTGTTTTGTTTAAAGATTTATTTATTTATTTATTTGAGAGAGAGAAAGAAACAGTGGGGGGGGGGTGGCGCAGAAGGAGAGGGAGACAGAAGCTTAAGCAGACTCTGCTCAATGCAGAGCCCCATGTGGGGCTCGATCTCACAACTCTGAGATCACACCCTGAGCCGAAACTAAGAATGAGAATTGAAAGAGATAGTGGTGGGGAGGGACAAAGGGATAGGGAGAGAGAGTCTTAAGCAGACTCCACACTGAGTGTAGAGCCCGACACCAGGATTGACCTCATGACCTGAGCAGAAACCAAGAGTCCTACGCTTAACTGACTGTGTCACCCAAGCATCCCAGTACTGCACTGTTTTGATGACTATAGCTTTGTGACATGTTCTGAAATCAGGAAGTGTGAGTCCTCAAACTTTATTCTTCTTTTTAAAAATGGTTTGGCCTATTTGAGGTCCCTTGAGAATCGATATAAATTTTAGGATGTATTTTTCTATTTCAGCAAAAAAATACTGTTGGGATTTTGATAGGGATTGTGCTGAATCTGTATATCATTTTGGTAGTATGGACATCTTAACAGTATTAAGTGTTCCAGTCATGAACGTGAGATGTTTTCCCATTTGTGTCTTCTTTTATTATTTGTTTGTATATTCTTTAATTTCTTTCATCAATATTTTGTAGTTTTCCTACACTTTCTTAGGCTTATCCCTAAGTATTTTATTCTTTTTGATACTATTGTAAATGGAATTGTTTTCTTAATTTCCTTTTTGGATTGTTCATTGTTAAAAGTATAGACGTGCAACTGAAGTATAGACGTGCAACTGGTTTTTTGTGCTTTGATTTTGTATCCTGCAACTTTTCTGAATCCATTAACAGTTTTTTTAATGCAGTTCTTAGGTTTTTCTACATATAAGATCATGTCATCTCTAAACAGAGATAATTTTACTTTTGTCCAATTGACGGGGGGAGGGGTGGGGGAGGGGAGGCAGAAGGAGAGGGAGAGAGAATCCCAAGTAGGCTCCACGCCTAGCATAGAGCCCAACACAGAGCTCAAATCTCTGAGATTGGAATTCCTATCTAACACCAAACACAAAAAAATAAATTGTGAGACAACCCTGAGATCATGACCTGAGCTGAAATCAAGAGTACAACGCTTAACTGACTGAGCCACCCAGGTGCCCCCCTTTTGTCCAATTTGGATGCCTTTTATTTCCGTTTCTTGCCTAATTGCTCTGGCTAGGACTTCCAGTACTAAGTTGAATAGAAGTGATGAGAGCTGACATCCTTGCCTTGTTCCTGATCTTAGTGGAAAGCTTTCAGTCTTTTATCATTATTATATTAGCTATAGGCTTTTTCATAAATGACCTTTTAATATGTTGAGGTTTCCTTCGGTTCTTAATTTATTGAGTATTTTTATCATGAAAAGGTGTTGAATCTTGTCATATGCTTTTTCTGCATCAGTTGGGATGATCATGTGGCTTTCGTCCTTCATTCTTCTAATGTATAGCACATTGATTGATGTTCATATGTTGAATCATCCTTGTTATTCTAGGAATAAATCTCAGTTGGTCATTGTGTAATATCCTTTTAATGTGCTATCAAATTTGCTTTGCTTATATTTTGTTGAAGATTTTCATGTCAGTATTCATTAGGGATACTGGTCTGTAGTTTTTCTGTACTGCCTTTGTCTGGCTTTGGTATCAGGGTAATTCTGGCTATATAGAATGAGCTTGGAAGTGTTCCCTCCAAATTTGTGGAAGAGTTTCAGGAATTGGTGTTAATTCTTCTTTAAATGTTCCGTAGAATTCTTTGATGGAGCTGTCTAGTTTGGGGCGTTTCTTAGTTGAGAGGTTTTGATTATTGATTCAGTCTCCTTACTTGTTATTGATCTGTTGATATTTTCTCTTCGTGATTCATTCTTGATGTGTGTTGCTAGGAGTTTACCCATTTCCCAATTTTTTGGCATACAGTTGTTCATAGTAGTCTCTTATAATCATTTTTCTGTGGCTTGGTTGTAATGCTCCATGTCTTATTTTTATATAAAGCTAGGACTTTTGTACAAAGTTGATATGAATTAATACAAAATTGACAAATTACATAATCTGTTGCCTGCTAAGTATTTGAGGTAATAATGGGGCTTAGATAATCCATGTTGTAACTTACATTAATTCATTATAAGTTTTCTTTTCTTAGTGTCCTTCTCTCTTTTCATCAGGTTTATACTTTGATTTGCAACTCTCATTTTTGTTGACAAACTAGGTGGATCAAAATTGTTTTGATTTTTGTGACACATTTTTACTGTGAAATATAAGGGAAACAAAAAAAACCAAAAAGTGCATAAAACTAGAATGTACAACTTGCAAAGTAATTATAAAGTGAATGCCTGTGTAACATTCAGATCAAGAAGTAGAACAAGATCAGCACTCTTGGTATTGCTTCTCCCAGAGGTAGCTATCCTGACTTTTGAAATAATCATATTCTTGATTTTCTTAATAGTTTTACCATTGGTCTTTGGATTTCTCACAGTGTAAGTTTTGCCTGATTTTGAGCTTTTGATAAAATAGAATCATACCACATGTAAACTTTTTGTTCTTCTTCAGCGTTCTCTTGGGAGATTCATATACATGATTGCGTCCCATCCTATTTCAGTAGCTCATTCACAGTGTATTTATCCATTCTACTATTGCTTACAATTTGGGGCTTTACAGATAATGCTGCTGTAAACATTTGTTTGTATACTGGAACATAGTTGTATGAATTTCTCTAGGAATATTGCCTAGATGTAAAACTGCTGGTTGTAGAGTATGCTTATCTGCAAGTCATTAGATAATGGCAGGCTTTTCCAAAGTGGTCATAAAACATTTTGTGCTTCCACCAGTGCTGTGAGAATTTCCATTATTCTGCATTCTTGCCAACAAACACTTAGGATTCTCAGGTTTAAGGTATTCATTAACCTCAGTGCAGTTGTAGTTTGCATTTACCTGATTACTAATGAAGTTGAACAAATATACTTATGCCTTTTAGTCATATGACTTTCCTGGGCAATTTTAAGGTTTTTGCCTGTTCTTCTGTTGGGTTGTTTATCTCTTTTGTACTGGTTTATAATTATTTTTAAGATTTTGATCCTAGTCATTGATTAAGTATGTTGCAGATATCTTATTTTGCTCTGAAACTTGTGTTTTATATAGAGTTTTTTAAATAAGAGAAGCTCCTGTTAGTGTAATCAAATGTATAAATTTTCTCCAGTTATGGTTAGTGCTTTTTATCTCCTGTTTAAACAGAATTTTTTGCTCCAAGTTTATGGATGATATTCTCTTATATTTTCTTTTAAATGTTTACTTTGGTTTTTATTTTTAGGTCTTTAATCTACCTGGAATTTATTTTTTTGTGTTTGGTGTTAGATAGGAATTCCAATGTAAAATTTTAAATGAATTTTCAGTTGCTTCAGGTTTCTTGGCCATTATTGGCTCTTTATTAAAAGTGGGCAGAGACCCTGAATAGACATTTTTCCAGAGAAGACATATAGATGGCCAACAGACACATGAAAAGATGCTTAACATCACTCATCATCAGGGAAATGCAAATCAAAACCATAATGAGATAACCACCTCACACCTGACAGAATGGCTAAAATCAAAAACACAAGAAACAACAAGTGTTAGGATATGGAGAAAAAGGAACCTCATGCATGTTGTGTGGAATGCAAACTGGTGTAGCCATTGGGGAAAACAGTGTGGAGGTTCCTCAGAAAAATTAAAAATAGAATTACTATATGATCCAGTAATTCCATCACTGGCTATTTACCCAAAGAAAATGAAAACACTAATTCGAAAAGATATATGCACCTTTGTGTTTATTGCCGCATTATTTACAGTTGCCAAGATATGGAAACAAACTCAAATGTCCATCCATAGATGAATGGATTAAGATGTGGTGTATATATATACATACACAATGGGACATTACTCAGTCTTAAGAAAGAATGAGATCTTGTCATTTGCAACAACATGAATGGACCTGGAGAGTATAATGCCAAGTGAATTATTAGTCACATAGGTCCAGAATTGTTTTTGTAAGAGGAGTTTTGGTTATAGGAACCTGATTTTTTTTAATTAAAAATTAAATTTTTTAAATTAAAAATTTCCATTAATTTTTTCCATTTCATCTAAATGTTAAGGGGCGCCTGGGTGGCTCAGTTGGCTAAGTGACTGCCTTCGGCTCAGGTCATGATCCTGGAGTCCCGGGATTGAGTCCCACATCAGGCTCCCTGCTCGGTGGGGAGTCTCCTTCTCCCTCTGACTCTCCTCCCTCTCATGCTCTCTGTCTCTCATTCTCTCTCTCTCTCATTCTCTCTCTCTCAAATAAATAAATAAAATCTTTAAAAAAAAAAATAAATAAATGTTAAAATTTATTAGCATAAAGGTATTCACATATCTTTTACCTATTAACTCTTTTTATTTTTCCTCCCTTTCCTAAAGAGATTTTTTGTTGGAGCTAGGAAGAGATTCTTCTCTTTTTCTGTCATTAGAAGTTGTGCATTATCTTTGACATCTTCTCATACTTTAGAATTTACAAATACTTGTCAAAGTCTGCAGTTAATCCTTTTCTCTTCTTGGATAGTACCAAGATCTTTTATCCCCAACTTGACTTACATGTTAATGTTTTGTGTATTTAAATTCTGTTTTTTTGCTTAGTTGTAATTCAACAAGGTATACTATTATTATTTTTTACACTAATGTTCATTTACATTTATCCACATATATACTGATTTCTTAATTCTTCAGGTCTGCTTTCTGAGACTTTCCATATGCCATTACTTCCCTTCATACTGAAACATTATCTTTTTTTCTTTATTCCTGTTTAAATTTGTTGGGCTCTTTGAATTTCTCAGTTGGTATATTTTATCAGTATTGGAAAATTCTTAACCATTATTTTTTCCCCAAAAACATTCCCTCTACCTCGTTCTAAGAGTCCCCATTTAATTCAGTATGTTACCATCCTTCTCACTTTATCCTCCTAAACTCCTATTTCCATTCTTTTTGCCTTTCTGTGCTGTATTTGGGTGATTTCCTCCGAACTGTTTTCCAGACCACACATTCTTCAGCTATCTGTAGTCTGCTATTAAATTCTTCCATTGAGGTTTTAATGTCAGTTACTACATTTTCCATTTCTAGGAGTTCTTTTAGTATTTTTTTAAACATCTGGGTCCCTTTTTTGTTTTATGTTTCCTGCAGATATTTTCAAGCTTTTTATTAAACATAGTAGTATAACTGTCTTTATAGACTTCTGTTTGATAATTCTGATATCTTAAGTCTTTTTGAATCTTTTCATTGGTTGTGTCTGCAGGCTCTCGCTCAAGATGCCTTGTGTCTTTCTGTGCTTGGTTACCTTTGTGTGTTGGTCCTTCTCTTTGAAAAATTATTTGTAGAGATAATTAGAGAGCTAGGAGGTGTAGGTCCTTATTCCAGAGAAAATTTGTGTTTGCTTTATATTCAGGAATATTTTATGTTTGTAGCATGAGGTTAGTTGGACCACCAGATGATGGGAATTTGGACTGTAAGTTCCTGCATTGCATGGGTTAATTCTTTCTCTGAGGGTAGTTCTTTAGAGTCCTAGCTTACAGAGGGGAGAGTGAAGGTTTCTTATTAGACTACTACTTTGGGTGGGTCTGGAGATTTTATTTCTGACTCATTCCCTTGATACCATCAGAGCTAAAGTTCGCATACTCCTGCTTTGGCAAATGCTGTCAGGACAAAAATGACTTTTGTGTTCCATTTCACTGTCTGGCTTCCTACTTTTACTTCAGATTTGGCCTAGAGATTACCTACTTAATCTTGGCTGCTCTTCAGTGCTTTTAGTGATTTTTTAAAAAATTAAAATCAGTTAATTAACATAGTGTATTATTAGTTTCAGAGGTAGAGTTCAGAGCTAGAAGTGATTCATCAGTCCTATATAACACCCAGTGCTCATTACATCACGTGCCCTCCTTAATGTCCATCACCCATTTACCCCATCCCTCCATCCCCACCCCTCCAGCAACCCTCAGTTTGTTTCCTATTATTAAGAGTCATTTGGGGCGCCTGGGTGGCTCAGTTGCTTAAGCGTCTGCCTTCGGCCCAGGTCATGATCCCAGGGTCCTAGGATCAAGCCCCGCAACGGGCTCCCTGCTCTGCGGGAAGCCTGCTTCTCTCTCTCCCGCTCCCCCTGCTTGTGCTCTCTCTCCCTCTGTCAAATAAATAAATAAATCTTTTTTTAAAAAAAAGTCATTTATGGTTTGTCTCCCTCTCTGGTTTCGTCTTGTTTTATTTTTCCCTCCCTTCCCCTATGCTCCTCTGTTTTGTTTCTTAAATTCCACATATGAGTGAGATCATATAATAATTGTCTTTCTCTGATTGACTTATTTCGCTTAGCATAATACCCTCTAGTTCCATCCACATCATTGCAAATGGCCAGATTTCTTTTTTTTTTTTTGATGGCTGTGTAATATTCCATTGTGTATATATATCATATCTTTATCCATTCATCTGTCGATGGACATCTCAGCTCTTTCCATAGTTTGGCTATTGTGGACATTACTGCTATAAACATTGGGGTGCAGGTGCCCCTTCGGATCACTACATTTGTATCTTTGGGGTAAATACCGAGTAGTGCAATCGCTGGGTTGTAGGGGAGCTCTATTTTCAACTTTTTGAGGCATCTCCATACTGTTTTCCAGAGTGGCTGCACCAGCTTGCATTCCCACCAACAATATAAGAGGGTTCCCCTTTCTCCTTATCCTCGCCAACATCTGTCATTTCCTGACTTGTTAAATCCACATTTAGTTGCTTTCAGTAGAGAGGGTGATCTGAGTAACAGTTAACAACCATTCCTAGAAGTGTCATTTTTTTTTAAAATCAATTTGAGCGAGATTAGTACCCTGGTAGAAATGGCTATTTAGAGGAATGTTTAGATATTTTTATATATTTGATGACTTTCTCAACAGATTTCTAGTACATAATGCAAAAAAATTATAATTGGTTGAATCATGTTACTAGTAAATTTGCAGCATAAAGTTTTATAGTGAATTTTGCAGCTTTTATAAACTTCTGGGTCTGTGAGACCACATATTGTTTACTTTTAATGGGTTCAGTAGGACTGAAATCTCATTTATCTTGTCAGTCAGATGTCTTGTCAAGACATTTATCTTGTCAGTGTGGGAGTGGTATACAGCTGTCTTTAATGTGCTTAAAGTAATGAAATCTTAGAAACCTAAAGCGAATATTTCTAATTTACTCACCTTGCCAGCAGTGTTTATTCATTATTGCTTTGTCATTTATATTGCGTGTTCAAGCTGTTTTTAGATTTTGGCGTTCATAGTTTTGGTCACAGTAAAATACAATTAGAAAAAACTTCTTAAATCTCTTTTTTATGTGTATGTTCCTTTAACTGGCTTTTGTACCTGGTCACAACTGCTTGTTGCACATATTAACCCACATTTGTGACACAGTGTAGTTTAGTTTGAGTATTTCTCTAGGGAAATACTCAGATGATCTCTAGGTTTGTTATTAGCTTACCTGGTGGTGGTGTCTTTCTCATCAGGTAAGAGGGTAGGGCTGGGCCCAAAGAAGGATGCTTACTGTGTTGGCTGATGGCTAGCTGTCAGTTAAAATCTTAGGGAAATTATTTGAAGGAGACCAGGCAAGCCCAAAATAAGAACCACCTTGTTGCTTTTCACTAATTTAAAATGCATAAATATATGCTTAATCTATTATTATAAATTCATTGGATCTGTTAGGAAAATAATCACTAAGGGACAATATATAATATTTTCATAGTGTTTATCATAGCATAACCTACTTTACATTTTACATCTGCTTTTTACTTTCTCTTACTTATAGTAGACCCAAATGATTTGTACATCGTAGAACCCCTCAAGTTCTCTCCAGAAAAAAAGGTAATATTTTGATTAAGTGTATTGTTGTGTTATGTGATAGTAGATGAAGAACTAAGTAGAAAGGTTTGATATGATCTTTAAGTGGTCCTTAAATTTACTGTTTATTTCCAATCATAGTAATGATGATAAATAAATGTTACAGAGGTTAGCAAACTATGACCCACAGGCTGTATCTGGCCTGTGGCCTGTTTTGTATGAGCCTGGAGCTATCGTTAAAGGGTTGCAATATAAAAAAGAATATGCAAGAGAGACCCGCAAAGCCTAAAATATTTACTGCCTGGCCTTTTACAGAAAAGGTTTGCTGAACTCTGGCTAATAGTCCTTACTTATTGAGTATCAGTGTGTGTCAGGCACAGTGTGTGTGTGTGCTGTTCCTGTATTCCTCACAGCAGCCTGGAGATGGTAGTGTCCCCGAGTTGATATGAGAAAACTGAAACTCAGAGGGTTTATGTCGTCCGTCTTTGAATGATTCATTAAATCAATGGTAAACCTCAAAATATACTTAGGCTTTTTGGTTACAAAGTCTGTGCTTTTTCCATTTTGCCTCTCAAAGTAAGTTGTACTCATTTTGATTAGAGGTAATGATCTCTAGGTGAAAGAACTTGGACTTTTAGAGCCAAATAGCCCAGGATTCAATCCCAACCTGACCACTTACTGTTTTGTAACTTGGGCAGGGAACCAAACCTCTGGACCTTGGTTTTCTCATTTAGTAACCAGGGATAAAATACTCACTTCTCAGGAAGTAAGATACACATGAAAGCAACTAGTATAATACCTGGTGCGTAGTAAACTAGTACTCAGATGTTAGTTATCACCCCCTAAATCTGTTTTCAGAGGTGGCAGCTAAGTAAAGAGTTTTGATTGAGTAGCATTTACAAAATGGGAAGGTAATGGTAATATCTATACAGAACATAACAGTATGTATGCTGTTCATAATACTGTTTTACTTTTCACTGGGAGTTTGCACTTTTCTCCATTAGCTCAGCTCTCTAGATGTTTTGATGAGGTAACTGTTGGAGGTCTCATTACTACCTTGTTTTAATGTTATAGAAGAAACGCTGCAAGTACAAGACTGAAAAAATTGAAACCATAAAGCCAGCAGATCCATTGCACCCTGTAGCCAATGGAGACCTAAAAGGAAGGAAGCCCTTTATGAACCAGAGAGATTTTTCTAATATGGGAGAAGTTTATCACTCTTCTTACAAGGGTCCTCCGTCTGAAGGAAGCTCAGAAACATCATCACAGTCAGAAGAGTCTTACTTTTGTGGCATTTCCGCTTGCACAAGTCTGTGCAATGGACAGTCCCAAAAGACAAAAACTGAGAAGAGGGCTTTAAAACGAAGGCGATCTAAAGTCCAAGACCAAGGAAAATTGATAAAAACTCTAATACAGACTAAGTCAGGATCATTGCCGAGCCTGCATGACATAATCAAAGGAAACAAAGAGATCACCGTGGGAACATTTGGTGTCACAGCGGTCTCGGGACATATCTAAAATGAATAGAACTTTTCATACTGGAGACTTTTTGTTGTTGTTCTTTGAAGAACAGTCTGTGGTATTTGAAGGGTTTGGGGGAGGGAGAAATATTAATGGGAAAAGTATTCAGAAATTATGGTTTCTGCCTTTTTAAAAAAGTAGGTGGGATTGTGTCAATCTTGGTTAATGAGCTGCAGTTTTACAAGGCTGATCACGTCCTACAAGGACAATGGTAGACATTTTATAAAGATGTTTTTTCACAGATTAATTACTGGGACAAACGTAATTTGGAAGCCCAGTTCCTTTGGGTGGGATAGGAATGAAAGCCTAAACCTCTTCCTTTAGCTTTGTTCCTATTTCTTGCACCTTCCCATATTTATGTGCCTTTTGTCTATTTATAATGCCACTGGAAGAGGAGGGAGAACTTTTTCTGTCATTTGATTTCTTTTATAACTTTGTTAGTTTTTTGAAGCTGCAAACACTACAAGGCTTTAAGGTGATCTGCACCTGAAGTTCAGTAATGTGGGTCAGACAGTATAAAGATCCTGCAGACTTGCCAAATAGACTTCTGCGTAGCAAACTCACTTGAAACAAAAACTTGCTGGAATTTTTTCTGTTCTTTTGGGTAAACGGCAATACTGATATTTTCATTTAACTTATTCACACTCATTTTTCTCTAGTTACTGACTCAATGAGAAAAAAGCCTACAAGATTTTTTCTTGCAAATGACTGGTATTTGCAACTAAATTTTTTTATAAATTCACCTTTTAAACACATTTAACCACTTGTTGTAAGGGTTTTCGTTAGCTACATTACATTTTAAACATTCACAATAAGCACTAATCCTCCAGACTTTTAGGTAATTGTTTCCTGTTACTACAAGTAGAACATTTGAAGGTTTGTCAGATGAGTCCAGGTCTCATATGGTAGAATCACTGCCTATGTACATAAGCACGGAACCAGTGAGTGAGTTTGCCAGACCTCGTCTAATTGGTCAAGTCTAAAGGGATCATTATTCCTTGATGTTTGCTTTGTATTGGCTACAAATGTGCAGAGGTATACATGTGATGTCAATGTGTCTGTCTTCATTTGGTCTTTTGTTTTCTTTAAAAATAATGGGCAGCGACTGTATTTGAGTAAAATGATTTCTTAGTGTGTGTTTGTACAGTAATGAGTGAAAGTGGGAAGTTTCTTTTTGAAAGGGAGAGAATTGACCATTTTGTGTTGTAAGATTTAAGTTATAACTTATTGAGCACTTTTAGTAATAACTTTTTAAGCTTGTCTAATACCTTTCTGGGGGTATTGTTTGTAATGTGACCTATTTAAAGCCTTTTTTTGTTTGTTTAAGTTGCTGCTTTTAGGTTAACAGTATGTTTTAGATGATTTAAATTTTTTTCCAGTCTGTACAATTAGCCATTCAGAGCAAGAGGGCCTGATTGTATGGATCATTGAGAAGAGGTCCAGATGAGAGTGGAGGGAGACCGGGAGTTACACAATCTGCGTGCAGCACCCAGGGTTGTGGAAAGATGACTTTCAGTTTGTAACTACGGAGCTGTAGCGCCATTAGAAACTGTGAATTTCCAAATAAATCTGAACACTTGTCTTTATTAATTACTGGCTCTTCTGTTCTTTGAAGGAGAACTTACAAATATATTACTCGGAACATGGGAATGAAGTTTTTGCCACTTTAAAAACTACAGCAACATCTCATTACATAATTGATCACATTTCAGCCAACTCTAAACTGATTGAACTTACACGTAAACATTTTGTTCCCTATACAATTGTAATTTCACCATTTCAAACACTAAAATGAGAGTTTTTGATCTTTATTTAGTAGAATACATGTAAGTATATTCTTATCAGGTGTCATCTTGAGGACTACTAATTTTTAAGTTTTTCCACATCTAAATAGAGTGTAATGCTTTACAATTTACTTTTCAACTTTTAAACATCTAACCAGAGCATAACATTTTACAATTTGGGGCTTATTTTTCCTCTCTGAGATTATACTTACATGAGGAAAAAAAAGAGTTCTTGCCAGTTGTAGACGTGTGCCTGGTGGGAAGCGAAGCTGCGTATGCAGAACAGGCTTTCAGTGTGGCTTGATAGTTGGCCTCATCTTCTTTCTTCTAAAAGTTAGCATTAAAACAGCATAAAATAAAAGGAAACTGAGGGATCATAAGAGCAAAGATGCCAAGTAAAACAGTTCTTTCAATTGGATTTTTAAAAGTACTGTGTTACATACAATTTGTGGAATTAAATAGCTTTTTGATAAGCCTTACATGGGAAAACAGGAGTTCTCTACTGTCTGCCACTGCCCCCGGGGGCCCCTCCAAGGACTGTTTGCTCCTCAACAGCAACCTGCAACTCCTGTCCCCAGTTGGTGTGCTGCTTTTACCACCTGCTGGTTTTCCAGTTTTAGAGGTGTTCCCAATTTGAAGATACAAGCTTACATCTATGAAATACAAAATGGGTATTTGTTAACCTACTTGAACAGATCTACGTAAGAGCATGGCATATGAAGTAATGTCAGTCATCAGATTTATTAAGAACCTCATGCAGACCCTTTGTTTGAATTGTCCAGTTTGTGACAAGACCTTCCCAGCAAAAGAGAAGCAGATCTTTGAAGACCATGTATTCTGCCACACTCTCTAAGTGTCCCAGCCTCCTGGATCTATACCGTACATTGATTTTTATAGAGTAGAACCTATAGCTTCTACTTAGAGCTATGACCCACGATCCTGCCTAACATGAAATTACTAGGATTTAGTCCTGTTGCCCTAAGGATGGAGTCCTGTCGATTATCTGCAGAATAGTGGTGCGGGCTATTACTTCATCCCTGTGGGTTACTACCTTTTAAATCACATAACTAGCTGCGTCTTCCTCACCTCTGGTGCCCATTCTTCTGAGGGTCTCCAGTACAAGGGCCCTGGGCTGCAACTGAGCTGGCCCTTCATTCACAACAGGCTTGACTTGAGTACTAAGTGATTCGTTTTCCGAGTTGTCCCAGTGCCCTTCAAGGTCAGGCCTTGAGTGTATTCGCAGTCGGTTCTCAGTCCTAACCCTGCAGCTGGTGATTTGAGTAGAGGTTGAGAATTTCTTCCTCCAGCTCCTCAGGTCTCTTTCTCCCACTGTTTGCATTAAACTAGCCATAAATAACCACCGCAGAGAACTCCGACATCCAATTGGGATGCCAAAGGTTTCTCATCTTGATTTCTCAGCTCCCGGCAGAAGCATCTTATTCCCGAACCATGGACCCAAAATATTTCAGTCACAGAAAGCCTTCTTTCTCTCTGGATACTTCTGTTTGGCATTTTCTACTCTTTGATCTTTCCTATGTACATAACCTTTATTGTAAGTCCTTTCTTAATGATTAGTATGACTTGTTAGAAACTGGGCCTGCAACTTTCTGAGCAGGTGAGTTTGAATATGGGTAAGTCAGAATAATGAGAACTATTGTTAATCTCATTAATACTGAAAATAAACTCGTCCTATTTAGGGAAAAAAAAAAAAACACCTCATGCTTTTCCCCAGCTTTTTAATTTGAAAAATTTCAGTTGAATATCTGTGCAGCTTTACCCAGATTCAGCAGTTAACATTTTTAGTTTGTTTTTTTTTTTTTCTGTGTGTGTGTCTATTTGCATACATAACACGCACAATACACACATTCTTTTGGGTGAACCATTTGAAAGTTAGTTGGGACAGTAAGACCCTTCACCCCTAAATACTTAAGCATGTGTTTTCTTTTTTTTTTTAGTTTTAATTTAAATTCAATTAGCCAGCATATAGTACATCATTAGTTTTTGATGTAGTGTTCAATAATTCATTAGTTGTGTAACACCCAGTGCACATCAGATCACATGCCCTCCTTAATGCCCATCACCCAGTTACCCCATCCCCCCACCCCCCTCCCTCCTGCAACCCTCAGTTTGTTTCCCTGAGTCCAGAGTCTCTCGTGGTTTGTCTCCCTCTCTAATTTCTTCCCATTCAGTTTTCCCTCCCTTCTCTTAGGGGGAAAACATGCATCTTCAGCCATAAACCTTGGGAATGCTGCTCAGTCCCAAAGATTGCAGACTCCTTGCTCATACCATCAGAGTACTTAGCAAGCCAGCCTCTCAACTTTTTCATTTTCTAGGTGGGAATCAGTCACCAGTCTTTTGTGCTCCTTCTTCCCCCAACTTCATGGGCACATACTCCTGGGGGAGGTGATCTTATTCCTAGATCAGATGTAAATCTTGGTCAGTGTAAGTCAATCATGGTAAATTCATTCATTCGCCTTACTGGTGACTGGTTTAGGTATGGATATGTGGTGAAATTCTGACCAGTGGCAAATGAAGAGAAGTCTGCCAAGAGAGGGGCTTCTTTGTTGTTAAAAATCAAGTTGTAGTAAGAGAAAGATGTTTTCCCTCTGGACAATTTCTTGTCTGGATGATATACATAAATTTCTCACACACAAGGGCAGCCTGAGGAAAATCTGACATGGTGAAGAGGGTAGAGTAGAAAAAGAAGTTGCTCATGACCTCACGCTAAGCCACTGAACCAACCAATCCAGGATCCACCCTACCTTGGGACTCCTTGTTAAATGAGATAATAAATCCTTCTCATGTTTAAGCCATTCTCAACTGGTTTTTGTGTTACGTATTTGTGTTACGCCAAAAGCATCCCATCTGATAGAAGTTGCTCTTACTGGGTGCCAACACCATGCGAACGCACTGTATACGTAGCTCTTGTTTAACAATCTATGAAAGTGCTGTTATTGTGCCAGTTTTAAAATGAATAAACCGAGGCACAGTTTGTTCATTCATTCATTCATTCATTCATTCATTCATTCAGTAAACTGCGCCTCAGTTTCTTATTTATTTATTCATGGTGTTTATTCAGGTCACAAAATTAGTAAGTGGAAGAGCAGGGAATTAAGCCCGTATCTATCTGTAGGGCTTCAGTGACTAGGCTCTTCACCATGCTGTAATGCCTCCTGGTGGAGACATGGGGGACACTACCTGAGAATGCCCAAGAGCCCTCCGAGGAACTCACAGAAGCACCACTTCCTGGCATTAGGCTGGTTGGACCTGACCTGTAAAGTCCTTATTTTGTAGTCACACCCTGGTGAGACCAAAGACTCAGAAATGCATTAACTATACATATTTGGGACAGAATGTTGCATTTAGTATCTGTCCTCTCAGTGTTCCTTTAAAAAATTTTTTTATGATAACTAAAGTAGTTACCATAAAAGTTCCAAGGTTATGTTTTGCAATAGTTCTTGGGGGGAACAAATCCATAATACTCTTTGAAAAAATTATGGGTACCAAATTTCCTAATGGAAAAGTTGTAAAATTTTTTATTTATTGTAACTATGTAAGGTGACAGACATTAATTTGACTTATTGTGGTGATCATTTACAAGCATACGAACATCAAATCATTATGCTGTACACCTGATATTAATGTTATATGTCAAGTATACCTCGGTTTAAATTTTTTTTTTATTTACGCCAGGGAATTGGGGGCCCGAAGTAAGTTCTTTAAGAGAAAGTTCCAATTTAGAAAAAAAAAAAATGCCAAGAATATGTTAGCATGTAGTTATCAGGTAAGAATATGTGAATCCTTCCTTTAAGGAGGTATTCTGTTCAGTGAGGTAAACTAATATTCTATGAACACGATTCATTAGGCAGGGACTGCCACAGCCCTTAACCTTAAGGGGTCTGGAAGTCTACACAGTCCGATTCCAAGAACCAGGGAGCAATGAGGAGAAATGAATAGTATTTATATCAGTGGTAAAGTCTGTTTTCTCCAAGAGCTGGCAATCAGTATTCTTTTTTATTGGGGTTTAAGGAACTTTAAAAGAGGAAGTATAAAAATGACTCAAAATCCCCACATGAAAAAGAATATTGAAGGACCATGAAATGCTAATGTACATCACATCAAAGATGCTCTGCTTTAAAAATAACAACTACTAGCAGAGAACGGAAGCTGTGGCTCTCCTTTTCCCCCAAGACTCCCCCCACTGCTCCAGAACACCCTTCGCATGTATTGTGTGAGCCCTACCCAGGCTTCATTAGCTCTGATCGTTTTGTCTCTGTATCCCAGAGCCACTGAGCTCATTGAGTCGCTCAGAAATACCTGAAATATTTACCAAGGGCCATATGGCCTATCCAAGGCTCACTCTGTCACATTGCTGATTTGCCTAATTATAGTTCTATCAAATAACACTGGGCATTTTAGAGTGTTTATTATGTTCACTATAGCATAGATCGATTAGAGCTGTCTCCTCTGGTTCTTTGATTGTAAAGATTAGTGAGCCTCTTCAGATGTTATCAGGAGCGAGAGTTCAAGCCTTTAGTCGATCCTATGGTGACTAAATTGATTCACAAACTGTTATTTATGACAAATTGTCAACCCATCTTTGAAAAGTGGCTGTGGTTTGTATTTCCATTCTGCAGTATTTGTGAAAGAGGAGTCACATAACTAAGAGACGATGAAATTTAAGGAAATGATTCCTTGTTCTCAAGATTTCTACTGAGGAACATTAATTGCTAACAGATTTCATACCTCCTATAAGAGGAGTTACAGATGAACAAACTTCCACTAGTAATTAGGTGAACTAGTTTCCCCCAAATCTGTCATTTGCTGACTTTCATCATGTGTTTTATAGGTCCTAGAGCTCTTTCTCTGGGGGATCCAGTAACTGTTACCTGTTAGTAACTCATTTATAACCCTGAGTTCAAAGGGGCCTAACAGAAGATCTTTGCCTGACCCATTTCAAAACTTTTCCTGAGTAGCACAACCCAGTCCTTTAAAATCTTCACAGTCCAATAAAACATTCTCACATACAGAGACCCTCGTGGTAGCAGTGGTGGTAGGGGGACCAGCAGCCGCTGGGCTGTGTCAAGTCTTGTTCTGTTTTCTTCAAGGTGTGGCCTGAGAAGAAGAGCAGGTCAAACCTACTTGGCCTCCTGCCTTGGTCTGGTTCTGCTCCCATCTCCCAAGGCACAGTTTGGACAAGTTCACACGTGTTTGCACACACACACATTCACCCACATGCTTGTTCATGTACATATGCCTTCCAAAAAAACAATCCATACCTCTCAAAGACTGTCAAATGCACATTAAGAAAACAAGTTCTAACCATCGTCCTCTCTCTACTCATATCCTATTTCACATTAATCATAATATTATAATGATGACCATTGGCTTATGTCGACTCCTCCTTACTACAACTGTAAAGTTCCTGAGAAATTGAAGTTCTAGAATAAGGCCAAAAGATATGCATAGTTCACTCAAAAATCATAGCTAATGTATTCCCAATTAAGATCTCTGTTAGAAACATCTTCATTTGGGTTACTTTGCAGTTACAAAACTTCCCCAAGAACAAATTGCAGATGCTCCAGGCCAAGCTAATTTAAGTGTTACGTTACATGGAAAAAACAGAGTTCCTAATATCAGGAACTTCATGGTCTATGAGCAGAGTGGACAAAGAAGTGCAAACATATGGCCATCAGTATAATATCATAGTATTCTAGCAGCGGTATGATGAACATCTATAGGAACGAGGAGGGTTTAATTCTGCCTGAGCAAGGCACATTTCACAGAGAAATTGCCTTTATAAGCTAGGTTGTGAAGAGTGAGTCGGAGTTTACCAGGCAAGAGAAGCAGGGGTGATAGACATTGTCAGGAAGGGTAGGAGTTAGGACCAGGCATCAGAAAGGTATTTCTTCCAGAAAGAGCCCTAAAAAGCCCAGAGGCATAGAGGGCAATGATCTTAGTAGCCACAGCTGGTGATTGATCAGATGGATTTCAATTTCTTTCCCAGGATAAAGGTCATCAGAGTCTTATATCTCCTCTTGGCTTTCTCTTATCATATGACTAACCACCATCATAGAGCTTTCTGCTCTTGGAGATTAATTAGTAGGTGTGGGGCCTCCAAAGTATCGTCTAGTCCTTGTTGTGACCGTAGACTTATGTTTGAGAGGATGGTTGACTGGGGATTAACGAAGGAGCCTTGGCTGTGATTGTGGACCCCTATGAGTCCTTATTGGTTCTATTCTGGGTGAATCAACTGAATTAACTTCTGTTTCTAAAATCTTTGGGTGCTGTAGGAATTTTAAATCCCTTTTAGGCAAAGGATGGAGAAAAGTGAGTCACTTCTCATTTTCTTCATTGCCTTTCTCCAGAGAGGACAGAGAAAAAAATTCCAAAGTAAATATAAGAGAAAAACTTAGTTTTTAAATAGTGATCAGCATGCAAGAAACTAAGGACACAAATGACCAAGGAGATTGAGTTCAGAAGTCTGAGTCAAGACAGGATCAGTCCTGATAAGGTGAATTTATCTCAGGAAAATTTTCATCTTCTTAATGACTCTACAGAAAGAAGATTTCACATCAAAGAGGTAAACCACCTGGAGGAATTATTTTCCTTGAATAATGCGAGACTGAGGACACACATGGGATCTCTTTCTTGTTGTTCAAAATGTTTTCAGCTGGTTGTGCTGGGTGTGTGTCTCAGAGTGGGAGAGAGTGTGGTGTAGAACTTGAACCTCCTTGCCCAAAGATCGGAGGGACCTCCCAAGGCCCCTAGACTTTGTGAATCACTGGTCAGGATGGAAGTTCTTAATCTGGGCCTGGCAGAGGGTATCTGAGAAACCTGAAACTCTATGCAAAATGCTGAGTTTGTTCTTTGTCTAGGGGTCTTTGATTTTCATCATTTCACAGAAGGCTCTGTCATTCCTAAAACCTTGAGTGTGATACAGTGTGTTTGAAGTCCTTCCATCTTAGGGGGCAAGCAGGGTTGGGGGAGGGGAAGAGAAAGGTGAAACCTCCCTTCGATGCTGTGTCACATCTCTCTCAAGAGGGATCCGAAGGACACAGGAAAAGTCACATCAGAACCCTTTCCATCTGGCTATTTAAAAAAATTCTGGCAATCAATCACAGATTACTCTTGTGAGGAAGAAATGGGAAGACAACATCTGCAGAGACCCATCCTTCTCCACTGGCTCAGATACAAAGAAAGCTTGTGGGGCAGGAGGCTCTGTGCGGGGACAGAGAAGAATGGCACAAACAAGGATACTTATTAAGAGAGAGACCAACGGAAAGAGGAAACCATGAGGCCGAGCTTGTAAAACTGCAACAGGGAATTACAAGGACCTCTTTTTTCCTCTAGAGGAAGATAAATAAGAGATAAGGACGTCAGCCACATCGTTGACTGATATGAGAGAGCAGGCAGGATAATTCCCCTTGTCTCGGCCTTGGAGAAGGGGGTGGGTAAGAAAAGCCATCCCTACAAGGGGGAGAGTACTGGCTCCCAAACTGGTTCAACTGGCACAGTCCCTGGACAGTTTTATCAGCAGGACAGATGACCATCTAGGTCACCATTTCTGATTCAGATCCTGGGGGCCGAATGTGCCTCAAAATTTTGAAACGTTTCCATTTTACAAAGATAACACAGTACATATCTCGCTATGATGTAATACTCACTCTGGATCAGCTTTTCATGATCGAACTAGTATTTGGTTGTGAAAGGTGGAATGAAACAGGGTCACTTATGTCAAGGGGTTTTACAATGGAGCCGAGAGGCCATCAAGGAGGTGGGCCTTCTGCATGTCCTCGCCGGGTGGAACCATGAACTTTTGAACTGGGCCAAACCTCAAAAATTACCAGGACTCAGCCCGAACACTTGCAACTTGCTACAGTAAGAGACTTTGCTTAATAGATAGCCTTAGCAACCAATTACATTCAGTCTAAGTCAGCTTTCTGCCGCCAACGCCAATCAAAAATTCTTTGTAAACAAGGTATGCAAGCATTCCCTTTTTGCTTTAAAAACCCTTGGCTTTTGCTCCCTAATGGGACACTATTGGGGTTGCTTCCCAAATCTGTGTACCCCAGACTGCAATATTTTGATACAAAATAAACACTCTTAATTATTGCCTCCTGATAATTTTAGGTTGACGTGATCAAAATTCACATTTTGATCGTTCTATGAATATTCACACTAGTAGAGGAAAAAAAAGACTCTATAAAGACTCTTAAGTAGCCTCATGACCATTTAGGTCAAATATTGTCACCAAATGAATTCAATTTAGGGCCAAGTGAGTTTTGAAAAATTTCCAGTTTGGAAGAGGGACTGTAGGTCTGTATTATATATACATATACAGATCTCCACAACTCAACAAGTGAAATATTTCATAGAAACCATGTACACACTGTAGAGGTTGCTTTTAGGCAACAGGCTTGAGCCATGGAATCCTGAGCAAGGCAAAAGGGCCCACTGCACCCACAGAGCTGAATGCAGTCAAGCTCATTAAGCGGCCCACCTCGAAGTAGCCATAGGCCCTAGCTGACCAACAGGCTACTTACAACCAGGCATAGTTACCAAAAAAGGGAGAATTCCATATGTCGCCATACCTCCTCATCTTCCCCCTTTAAAAACAGCCCCCACCCACTGCCTCCTAGCCTCTCCTCTGCTGTATTGCCAGTGACTCCCTAACAGTGTATACAGTACACTGTTATCTCTTTCATTCTGCTTTGGGTGAATTCTTTTACCATCCGCACTGCTGGCCCCCATCCGACTGGGGCACCCCAGATACACCACCTATAAAAAATCATTGAAGTTTTCCAGGTATTAATGTCCAGTTTCAGTAATTTCCGTTTTCAATTCCGTTGAACAACTTTTTTTTTAAGACTTATTTATTTGAGAGAGAGAGAGCATGAGTGGGGGGAGGGGGAGAGAGAGAGAGAATCTCAAGCAGACTCCATGTTGATCACGGAGCGCAATGTGGGGCTTGATCTCACCACCCTGAGATCAGGACCTGAGCCAAATCCAAGAGTTGGATGCTTAACTGATTGTACCACCCAGGGGCCCCTAATTGAATAATTTTTAAAATTTGTTTCTCTCAGACATCTCCCACTCCTAGTTTCCTTTTCTGGAGAGTTACAAATTATCTCCACATTCAAAGCAGCAAGTTTGGGATATTTTGGAATAAAATTAGTCTAAGCATGGTGAATGTAGTATGATAAAAAAAAAAATACAGATCCTTCTCAATTTATAAAGGGGTTACAGCCCGGTAAACCCATTGTAAGTTGAAAATACCATTAAGTGGAAAATGCATTTCATTCACTAACCTACCGAACATCATAGCTTAGCTTAGCCTACTTTAAACGTGCTCAGAACACTTAGATTAGCCTACAGTTGGGCAAAATCATCTAACACAAAGCCTGTTTGATAATAAAGTGTTGAATGTCTCATGTAATTTATCGCAGACCAGACTGGAAGTGGCGAATATCATGGTTGTACAGGCACAGAATGACTGTCAGGGTGTCTGTGTTTCCCCCTGTGACCTTGTGACTCACTGGGAGTTGGGTCCCTGCCACCACTCAACATTGTAAGAGAGGGCTGTACTGTATATCAGTAGGCTGGGGAAAGATCAAAACTCAAAATTCGAAGTACACTTTCTACTGAATGCGTGTCACTTTTGTACCATTTTAAAGTCGAAAAATGGCAAGTTGAACTGTCATAAGTTGGGGATGATCTGTAAATGTTTGGCCCTGTCCTGGGTTTCTGGCGTGCAGCTCCTAAACCTTTGGAATCTCCAGAGTGATAAGAATATCTCTTGTAGGGCACCTGGATGGCTCAGTCGGTTAAGCATCTGCCTTTAGCTCAGTTCATGGGTCCTGGCATCAAGTCCCAAGTTGGGCTCCTGGCTCAGTGGGGAGCCTGCTTCTCTCACCCTCTCTGCCTCTCCCCCTTGCTCCTCCTCTCTCTGTCATTCACTCTCTCTTGCTCACTCGCTCTTTCTCTCAAATAAATAAATAAATAAAATCTTTAAAAAAAAAAGAATATCTCTTGTATGCTAATGAGGTGACTGATTAGAGGGTTGAATTTTTAGCCCCCACCCCAACCTCCGTCCTGGGAGAGGAGAGGAGTTGGACATTGAGTCACCAATGGCCCAATGATTTACTTCATCATGTCTACATAATAAAACCTTCATAAAACCCCTAAACATCAGCGTTTGGAGAGATTACAGGGTTGTAAACGCTTCAAGGTGTTAGGCAGGTGGTGTGCCCCACCAAGGCATGGAAGCTTGAACCCCTGATTTATAGCCAGTCAGAAGAACGGGATCCCAAGCTTTCCACTGGCATCTGATGTGGGGGGCAGTCTTGTGGGGCTGAGCCCTTAGGCTGTGAGGTCTGCACTAACTCTGGAAAGTTAGTGTCAGAATTGAATTCACTTGTGGAACACCAAGTTGGTGTCTGGAGAACCGGAGAATTGGTTGTTGGTTTTGGGAAATACCCTGGAGTCTCACTTTCATCTTAGTGATTCTCAGACTCTGATCCCACGAAACAGTAGTGTTTGCTGAGCTGACTGAAGTCCTTTGTGGTGATAGTTGAATAATGATAGTTTTATAAAATTTGCTGGAAAAAGAGCAGAGGTTCTCACACTGTGCTTCATGAAAACAAAATTCAGAGAAACTTAACACCCAGTCAGAAAGGCACATTCAGTTGCTAACATCTGACAGGATATCAAAGAATTCCGTTCAGTGCCATAGATTCCAAGCAGTCTCACTGGGGTTAATTTGAAATTCAAAGGAATCTGGGTTCTGATCTTGACTTGGCTATTTATAAGCTGCTTGACCTTAGGCAAATTGCTGAGCTTTCTAAGACTCAGTTTCCTTTTATTTACTTTCTCTCTCTCTCTCTCTCTATTATTTATCACTACTATTATCTATCATTTCTATCTATCCAGGTATCCATCTATGGTAGATATTAAAGTATTCATTAATATTTATTTCCTTTTACTTCTAGGCATTTAGGATGATCACACACACACACACACACACACACAGAGCTACACATGACCTGCTCTGGTCAATGAAATAGGAGAGAAGTAGTGACCTGTGTCTTCCAGCATTTTCCATCTTCCCTCCTCCCTGCTGCAGTGATTGGCAACATGGCCACTGTGCCTCAGCAGTCAGGGTCCCTGAATGAAGGCCCTGTGGAGTCCAGCCACTAAGGACTTTTGTGACCAAGAAATACACTGTAATTTTGTTAAGCTAATGTGCTTTGGGGATTATTTGTTACTTAACCTAACTTAACCTGACTAATACATCACCTTCCCTTGTTCCAAAAAGAAGTTAAAGTAACTTGAAGAGATATATAGCACCATAGGATAAAAAAGTGACTAGTTAAGGATAACATTTGTCTTAGAGAATCACTGGGAGAAAACATGTATACCCATCCATGTGACTGATGATCATCAGGTATAACAATATGAGCCTCTAGGGTTTTGTTTTTGTTTTTGTTTTTGTTTTACCTTTGGATCCTTCTGTATGGTGGTCCTTCCGAACCCCAGTATTGTCTTTCACCTTCCACCATCTCGGGAAAGCCTTCTTTGATCTACTTACATACAATTACAACCTAGTTTCTTCCAGGTCACACTTATTATCACTCTTACTTATTTTTTTCCATTGTATTTATCACCACCTGCCATACTACATATTTTACTTCTTATTTGTTTGGTATTTGTTCCTCAACACAAGAATCGAAGTTCCCCGAGGGGTCTTTATCTGTTTTGATCACTGCTGTACCCCCAGATCACCTAGAACAGTGCCTGACATATAGTCAGTGCTCAATAAATATTTTCGAATGGGGTTTGAGTTAATCGATCGTAATTTGATAGGAGTTCCCAGAATCCTTAGTATAGACATAAAAATGAAGGAAATGGCCAACTGCCTGGTGTCTCAGGGTTTAGGATATCAAGATATATGCACCACACGGTCTTCTGCGTGGACACCCTCCTTGCCCCTGGTCTGTCCATCAGCACCTGCCCTGCCTCTGCTTCCTTTTTTGACATGCTGGTTTTGAGAGATAACTACCCACTATAGAGACTTCAGCAACAACAACTTTGACATCTAAAACAAAATAATGATTAGCATTTATCAAGCACCTAAGATGTGCCAGCTTTAAAGCTAAGTACATTCCATTCATGATCTAATTTGAATTTCAAAAAACTCTGAAGTCAGTACTGTTACCACCATTATTTCAAAGATGAACGAATTGAGGCTTAATGGTGCTAAATAATGTACCCAAAGCCACATTCCTAGTAAGTGGTAATGTGGGTGTTTGGCTATCTATTGCTGTGTAACAAGCCACTTCAAACATGGTGGCTTAAAATAATTTGTTATTGTTTGTCATGATTCTGTGGGTTGAATGGGCTCCGCTAGATGGCTCTCTCTTGGAGTCTCTCACATGGCTGTGGATGGTTGCAGGTGGGTGGCGGCTGGGCTGGGTGTCCCAGATGGCTTTCACAGGTCTGGCATCTCCGAAGGGAGGGATAGAACACTTGGCGACTGTCCAGCCATCTCTCCGTCTATCTGGTCTCTCCACATTGCTAGTGTAGGGTTCCTCACTGCGTGGAGGCCCCAGAGTGGTCAGACTTCTCGTGTGGTGACTGGCTTCTTATGAAGTGGCCTTGGAGGTCACACAGTGTCACTTCCCTCGCACGCTATTAGCTACACAGGACCAGCTCGTAGTCACTGTGGAGGGCATAAATACATAAATAACATTGGGGGATTATTTTGGAGACTTGCTATCGTGGTGGGATTTTTAAACCAGACATTCTGAACCTAAGCTAGTAGTTGCAAACCCAAGTATCTAAACGGAGCAAGCAGGTGACATATGAGGAAGGAAGGCCTGATGCAAGACACGTGCCACTGGAGGAGACAGAGGGGAACTGGAGAGCACAGGCCTGACTTTCTATTTTATTTATTTTCATTTTTTTATGAGTTTCAGAGGTAGAATTTAGTGATTCATCAGTTGCATATAACACCCAGTGCTCATTACATCCCATGCCCTCCTCAAGGCCCATCACCCAGTTACCCCATTCCCCCAACCCCCTCCCCTCCAGCAACCCTCAGTTTGTTTCCTATAGTTAAGAGTCTATTATGGTTTGTCTCCCTCTCTGTTTTCATCTTATTTTATTTTCCTTCCCTTCCCCTTTGTTCATCTGTTTTGTTTCTTAAATTCCACATATGAGCGAAATCCTATGGTATTTGTCTTTCTCTGATTGACTTATTTCACTCAGCATAATACCCTCTAGTTCCATCCATGGCATTGCAAATGGCAAGATCTCATTCTTTTTGATGGCTGAGTAATATCCCATTGTATATATGGACCACATCTTCTTTATCCATTCATCTGTTGTTGGACACCTTGGCTCTTTCCACAGTTTGGCTACTGTGGACATTGCTGCTATAAACATTGGGGTGCAGGTGCCCCTTTGAATCACTACGTTTGTATCCTTTGGAGCACAGGCCTTATTAAAGGACCACCTGCTATCAGCACCAGCAACTTTGTCTTGCAAGACTTCAGGGCCCGAATTACCGCGTATTAAGGGAAGCCATATATATATATATATATATATATATAATGTCCTAATTTTAAAAACATGCTATAGGTCAAGCAAAACACTCATGTGTTTGGTCTGTGGGCTTCCAAATTATAAACCATGTGCTGGATCTCCAAGGTAATGTTCACCGTCTCCAGTGCAGCACACGATGCCCTTGTGATTGTGGGGGCCAGCTTACCTGACTCCCCAGCTTCATTTCTCACTCCTCTCCAGCAGTCATGCATTCACCAAGATTTATCGATTCCTACTAAATGCTAAGCAAGTTCTAGATGCTGGGGATATAACAGAGAACAAAACAAAGTCCCTGCCCTCCGGGGGCTGATATTCTAGTTGGCAGAGACTGCCAATACACATATAAAGGTATAAAATGTCAGATGGCACTGAGTCGGCGAGAAAAATAAAGCAGGCTGGTTGCCGGACATGCCTTCTTTGTCATGCTCATCTGTCTGCCTTGAATGACTTTCCCTCCCTTGCCGCCTAGCTGCTTCCTACCTACCTATCACTGGAGGCTTGGCTTGAGCATCACAATCTTGCGGTATTTTCTCTGACTCCGCATTCTGCCCTGTAAGGTTGGTGACCCTCCTCCTAGCTCCCAAGGCACTGTGCCTACTCTTACTGTGAGGTTATAACTGTTTGTTAAGCTAGTATTCACTTTCTGGTATCTACCACCAGATAGTACTAAATTGAGGGCTTCTGTATTTCCTTAAATTTTCTATAAATCTTTGTCGATCAATGGAGCACCCTCTTTGTGAAGATCTTTAGGGAGGAAGCTGCTGGGTGGGAGAGAAATGCTCCCCACCTGTTTTCTTCTTTCCCTTTCCAGTAAGAAAAGTGCTTCCCTCTGCTGTCCAAGCCCAGAACTGTGCTTGTGGTTACTTGGGAAATGAAGTTAAAGGTCATCGTTTATATCCTTTGGTTTAGGGGCAAGATATTAATGAGTGTGAAATATTGTCTTATATTATCAGTGAGTCAAAGAGCCAAAGCTAACTTTACCTGGTCATGAGAAGATACTGATGTACTCATTCTCTTTGCATACTCATATATTTATAGTTGCAATTCGTGTTTGCATAGTCACGCACACATTCATACACATCAGGTGAAAAACACATCCCCTGTGTGTACAGACTGAACCATGTGCACTTATGCTGGGCCACTGAGGCAAACAGGATGCAGATTTACGATTGACCAGCATCAAATGCCAGAAGCTGCTTCTGGCACAGCCCCATCTCAGATCCGTATCTCTGACTGGCTCTTCGCTGTGCTTCCTCCATCTGGCTCCTCTGCCTGAGTTTCCAGTGAGAAAAACCTCCTTTGGCTCAGATTCTGAGGACACCGGCAAGTGGGCCTGGATGCTGGCTCGGTTTTCTAGAAGACCCGGGGCAGGGGCTCCCTCTGCACGCGTGTGGCCGCCCTGTGGAACAAGGGGAGGGCTGGCTGACTGTCTTTCACTGGCGGGCGGGGCATACGTGTTCCACTGCGCGTGGAACGCTCGAGCTCTCAGCCCAGCTCGCACAGCCATTTCCAGAGATGAGATGTGTCTCATCTCTGGAAATCCTGAGTTTCAGGCTGTGTCAGAGCCGCCCCAAAAGAAAGTGACCGGGCTTGGAGCCGCGTGGGGAGAGGAAACTCCGGGCAGCAGGCAGCTGCTGGGGAGTGTGTGCCCTGAGGGGCGGCTGTGGGGAAGGGCCCCTGGGAGCAACCCAGGCGGGTCACCTGGAGGAGGAGGACCATGGGGCTGTGGCTCAGGGACAGTTCCCTGGAGCTCTGAGCACACTGAGCAGTGGAGATTCGGTCACAAACCTGATTACAACTTCTCATGACTTGTTTGCCAGCTTCATTCCTATGCCTGTGTGTTGTTAAACATAAAGCTAAGATAAACAAGAGGGGCTGATTCGTCAAGCCCCCTCACTGTCCATTCCCCCAAACTCAATCCAAATAGGACTTTTCTCCCAGTACTCATTTGGAGGTCCCCAGAGTGCTTGTCACCCTTGGTCTTGCAATGCAGTGACTGTCACATGGAGACTCTTCAGCTTTAGGGCCATCTTTCTGACTGGGCAACCAGCATGAGGACTGGCCTGCTCTCTGCCTCCCTGATGAGTACAGCACAGAGCTTGGCGCCAGGAGTTCAGGGATTGAGGGTAGAACCAAGGACACTTACGCTCACCCCTTTCCCTTGTCCACTCCTGGTGACCGACAGCCCGCATTGGTCACATTGTGGGAAGGGAATTGCCAGATGCTGTACATGTGTTTTGAGTAGATCAGGTCAGGTTGGTAGAACACACAGCACAGCATGAGCTGTGTTATGTGTTATGTCTTTAGCCTGCCCATAATTTTACAGCCATTTTGTAATCTAGGAGCCACAACCCTCACTGATGGGTTGCTGGGTAGAATCCTTGAGGACCAAGGATCTCTTGTGCTTCATTGCATCCCCACAGTGGTATGCAGGGCCTGATGCTCAGCAGAAGTTGGGAGAATGACTGGGTAGCTCCTGGTTTGGTGGTGGCGCATCAGTCTGTATCTTGCTGCCTCTCTCCAACTCCAGATGGGAAGGGAGGACTGATGATTTGCAGGAAATGAACCAGAAAGGCAGCAAGAAATCAAAGCATCTACTCAAAAAGTAGGACCTGCAGTCAGTTATGAAGGTCTAATACTGTGCTTTTGTTAAAGAACTGATGTCCTCCCTGTTTGTGCCAGGTGAACACAGGGAAGGGCAGCCGTCACGGAGAAAGAAGGACTTTGGATCAGATGTCTATTATCAATGGAGGAAGCTTGGGTTTCAGCAACAGAAAAAAATGTGGCTGGTCGTGAATCCCAATTCGGGCATCTTTGGGTGCCTTTAAATTAAAAATTATATTCTGAGGACCTGGAAAGCACTGTGGGAGTCAGAGGAGGCAAAACCTCATCAAAAGCAGTTTCATATTCTCACACTGAATCTCACTGGAAAGTTAGGTGGGTGGAGAACTAGATGTTAGCTCTGTTGTCTGGGTGAGCTCTGCTAGGGCACCAGGGCACCCCCTTAGGGCCCACACCCCCGTTTGGGTGGGGCTGACCTTTCTTCTTCTCAGGAGCCGCAGGACTCAGGCCAGGTGCCCAAAATGTTGTCACTGCCCTTTACTGAAGCTCTCATTCTCCTTGAGCAGTGACTCAGTGTCCTTACTATGGGTTCATTAGGTCTCTTTTGGTTGCAAGTGACAGAAATCCAACTTAAATAGGCTTATACTCAAAAGAAAGAAAGAAAGAAAGAAAGAAAGAAAAGAAAGAAATGAAAATGAAAGGTTATGGTTTCCACAACTTATAAAACAGGGGTAGAACTCCAAGATTAAGGCCCTGCTGGACTCAGATGATGTCACCAAATATCTATCTTTGTCCATCTCTCAGCTCCAATCACTGGGGCCAGCAGGATTCGTGGTTTTCATGACTGAGCAGGAGGGTATCCAGGTGGGATTAGCTGTGACTGAACCACATAGACAGAGAGGGAAGGCAGGTGATCCACCAAAGAAAATTGGACTGTTGTTACCACATATGGGGCAGGGGTGGTAGGGCAAGATTCCACTGCAGTGAACAAGTGCAGTCACTGATGAGGATTTTGGCATCCTCCCTGCGTTTAAGTGTTCATATAAAAACACTCATGTCTATCTAAGCCTTAAGGGCTGGGCTCCCAAATTGGGTCCCCCTTCCCAACTCCCTTCCGGTTCCATATAGGAGCTGGGTTTTTTTGGGGGGGGATGTCTGTTTTGTTTTATTAGAAAGTTGGCTATTTTCTTGTGGAGGACAATCGCCAAGGGGGCAAATACCATTTCACTATTTCTAGTCCAGCAAAGCAATCAAGAAGTGCAATCTCTGCTCTTAGATGGGGACAAAAGTTGGATTGAATGAAAGAAAAAGACTTTCTGTCTGATTCAAGAAGAAGAGTGTCAGTGACAATAACGTCTAACCTTTGTTTCAGGATGAGAGATGTCACTTAGGACGTGGTATATATCTTCAGTGTGGACCAGACTTCGTCTCTTGGGAAACAGTCAGCTATCAGGTGTGCCCTGACCTTGTGCACAAAGCTGCTCACCACCAACCGCAAGCAGACGCCCCTTGCGTGCCTGACTTGTGGAGAACAGGAGACTGGGAAGGACACATCCATGCACGAGAAACCTCTGAATATAACACTTGTAATATGTAATTGCTCTGACATAGTTTATTTTTGGAAATGATATGCTGCCAGCCAAGATGCTCAGCGCATCTGGGAAGGTCTTTCACCCCAGACTTCCAGCTGGACAGACGATGGGGAGGTTATAACTGGATGGCCACACTGCGTGAAGGCCAAGGGCAGGGTCCATGCCTGGCACAGGGGCGCGTGGATGCAGAGTGAGTACGTGAATGAACACATAGCCCAGTGCTGAGAGGCATTCCAGTGCCAACTCCCCTGACCGTGAACGTGAACGCAGGGATCCCCCACCAGGACGGCAACCAGCACGCCACGGGTATCGGAGAATGTGAAAAAATGCCCATCCACTAGAGAAAGGGGATGCGGGCAGGAGAAATTTTTGGAAGGAGATGTGATGACGCTTTGCTTTCTGCCGCCCACTGACCACTTCCTCAGCACCCACCTCACTCTGTGGAGCTGCAGCCTGAAGAGAACCAGGCCAAGGAGTGCTGGGAAGACTGAGCTGCTTTAGCGACCGCAGTCATCTGTGGGTCATCTGTGTCCTTCTTCTCTGCACCCGTCCTCTCCAGCCTCCCTGCCCCCCGCCCCGCGTGGTGGTGTTGGTTAACTGAGCACAAGGAGTGGAGCAGACCTGTGCAGGAGGTCACACACGCGTGTGTGCACACGTCAGGCTGCTGGTGTGAGAGAAGTATTCGGCGTGCAGCAGTGAGGAAGGCCAGGAGCCGAGAAGTAAGTGAATTCAGAGCTGCGAGGTGAAGGGACCTTTGCTCCCTTGGCTGAAATCCGCCCCCCACCTCCGCTTAGATCAGAGCCCGAGGAGTGCCAGGCCCGGGGCTGACATCTCCCTTTCCTTGCTGTCAAGTAACCTTGACAGGTGAACAGTGAGACATGCAAGGATAAGGGCAGCGTAGGATCAAGGGCACTCACGGGTTAGATTACAGCAAAGAAGCAGCTGATTCAGCCATTTGTCGGTCGCTCTCTGGAGATGCGTTCAGGTCTCGGTGTGTGTTCAAACCAGTTCTGTTGGGGGAAGGACAGACTAGACATGGACAGCACGAGGCAAAGGTTAACCTCTGTAGTGGTGGTGGGGGCGGGTTTCTGAGGCTGACCATAAAAGGGCAAGCAGGCTGGCCCCCATAGCAGTGAGGCGTGGGACAGGAGACGGCTGGGAGGCACCTGGGTAGGCCGGTGGGGCACCTGTCAGCGGGCTGCCTCGGGGGGGGCTCAAGCACAGGGGCCAGGGAGGAGAGCCTGGGGCAGGGGAGCGGGCCTCGGAAGACAGCAGGGTGCAAAGCAGGGTCTGAGTGTTTGAGGACAGAACATGTGGGCAGGGACTCTGGGATCAGGGAGCAAGTCTCCATTCCTGGATGGCCCTGCATCATGGGCCCTGGAACTGGTTTAAATCCAGGCTCTGCCCCTTAATAGTTGTGTGTGTGATTTTGGAAAAACCACTTAACCTTTCTGAGCTTTAGTCTCCCGATCTGCCAAGAAGAATATTTAACCTTATTGGCTTGTTTAGAGGAATCAACATGAGAATCCATGCAGAGGATCTGATTCAGTATCTGAACATAATGGGTACCCCGTAAACGTGAACACTCGTGATGTTTGCAAACATCCCTGGGGGCAGCAGGGGGCTGTGTGCTGATAAGAACCAGGCCATGAAGTTAGAACCGGACCCATAGCAAAAGTGACATGAGTGCCGGTCTCCTATTCTTGCTGGCCTAGGAAATTGGACGGGTCCCAGAGTTTGTTGGCTCGGGGCTGGCCAGGCTGCAGCCCGTCGAGTAGGGCCAGATGGCACAGGGCTAATATGTTTTGGAGAAAGGGGATGGATGGGGTACGGAGCCAGCGGGTGGCCAGAGCTGGAGGCAGGATGCCCTTTGCAAGTTCTGTTGCTTGAGGACCGAGGCTCGGGCGTGTTGGCTCGGGGCTGGCCAGGCTGCAGCCTGTCGAGTAGGGCCAGATGGCACAGGGCAGAAAGGGCGTTCCCGTGTTCCTGTGTGGCTTGGTTTTGTTCATTGCAGCTGATTTTCTAGGATTTAGTTCCTGCCTGGGTGGAATGGGCATCAAGTCCATTTCTGGCTGGTTTCCAGGAGCAGCAGCTTTCAGCATGTCAGCTTTAATACTCTCTACAACTCCGGCCTCCGGGCTAGCAGGGCTCTCGTGAGTCTGGCCATGCTGGTGTGCAAGCACTTCCCCATGGTTAAGGAGCCCCGCCCTCCTGCGTTCCTCTTCTTGCCAGTCCTTCCAATGTCCTCCCTTTCTCCAGGACTCAGCCTGCCTTTCCTCACTGACCCTTTATTTCCCACCTTGTGCCTCTTTTACTTCCATTCCTCTGTCCTCCATTTTTCCTGTTTGTCTTTTGAGCTATTAACCAACCTCTTGCTCACCATGGAACCATGCTCTTTGGAGCTACAAGGGAGCTCGGATCATCTAGTGCAGCCCCTTGCCCCAAATCTCTGCCAAGGCATCATTGATCCAGTGCTCAGCTAGCTCCTGGAACCGGGAACTGATGGTAGCCGGCGGCCACTCCTTCTGTGTTTGTAGCTCTTTGTCGGCACAGTGGAAATCCACCGATGGAAGAAGCTGTCTCCCTGCCTTTGCAGAGCTCAGAGTCTAGTGGAGCAGAACCTTCCACTGTTTGGTTCTTGTTTTACCCCATAGTGTCTCTTCGGTTGAACAATACTCAGAAAATATTTATTGAGCAGTTCCTGTGCGCCAGCCTCCGGGCTAGAGATTGTGATTGCAAAATGGACACGAAAATATCCCTGTAGTGAAGATGTTTGAGTTTAGGAAATAGGAGAGATTTCCAGTGACTTGGTGGGTTAAGGGCTATAATCAACAGGCCACAGGAACCTTGAGGAAGGAAGCATTCATTATACCTAGGGAAGGTTTTCACAAACGGGGTGTTGTCTGAGCTGACTTTGGTAGGAAGAGTTCATCAGGAAGACCAAAGGACATTGTGGGCAGAGGCTATTCCCAAGTGTGATTTGGGGATACTGGGCTAAGCTAGAAGAAGATGACTAGGATTAACTGTGAAGGAAGGCACAAACCAAGCAAAGGGCTGGAACGATGTAGCGATTCCCAGGAAAAGGGGATGAAAATCCCATGTACCATGATGTGGGAGACCCGCACATGTGCGGCGCAGTGAGGTCTAGGATCAGGAGCCCTGAGGATGCGGTCGGGGGGTGGGGGGGGCTGGTCCGGGCATTCTGGTGGAAGGACAGCCTGGCTGGGCTCTCATGTCCTCTTCTGTCAACAGAGGAGGTGGTAATACCTGGGCTGCCTGTCTTGAGGTGCGGGTGAGGAGAGGGGGACGGTGGGGTCTGTGAAGCCTCAGGGCCTGGAACACAGTGCCTTTAGGGAGGTGAGGATAGTTAATGGCTGAGAGTGAAGCAGGTAGGTGTTATAAAAACAGGAGGGGCAGGGAAGGGGGAGGGGGGTGGTGTGGGGATGGAAAAGTGTGAATGAAGACCTTCAACTTAGAACTCAGGTTCCCTAGAATGACAGGAAGGATTTTGAGGTTACGTGTTGGGGGAGGGGAACTTACCTGTCAAAGGTTCTCCTTTAAGCACTCTTGTTTCCTAATCATTTTCACATTGTGCCTTTTTTGGGTTAGAATTTTGGCTCAAACATCAACAGGCTTTGTGACCCAGGTGCCTGAGCCTCTGCAGGACAAGAGGATGGCTGTGGGAAGAAGAGAAAGCTAAAGAGTGATGGTGTGGTCTGGTGGAAAGTTGAATTCAAATCTGAGCTCAGCCACTTCATGAGTTTTTCAGCCTTTCTGAATCATTTCAAAATGCAGATAATACTTACCTCAGAAGGCTGCTTGAGAGTCAAGTAAGAGAATGTATAGAGTGCCTGGCATATAGTGGTCGCAAAATCAATGTTTCTTTCCTTCCCCCCTCCTCCCCACCCAACCCAACAGGACACTGAGTCAGCATTTTGACTGCGAGGGACAGGAAAGGCCTGTGGATTTGAGGGCATGTGTAGAAGATACAGGGACACCCCACCCAACCGGGAGCTCCTTAAGGCATGTGCCATGGCCAAGGGCGTGTCTTTGCACCCCCCATGGTGCTTTGCATGAATTGGTGCTCGAGAACGTAGAGATGGACTTGGACAGAAATAAATGCTGCGTTTTTCTGTCCAGATACTTACGACGTGGTGGGAACACACTGGGAGACAAGATAGGTTTTCTTCCTAACTCTTCCACACTCTGGCTGTGGCCTTGGGAGAATCCTCTCACCTCTCTGGGGCTCAGGTCCACATCTGTGAAATAAGGGGTGCGGCAGGATGATCTCCACATTATTCTAGCGATGAGGTTCGAGAGCCCGGGAAGGTGTGAGGTTGATACGACAATATTGCGCCTGGTTTGCAAACAAGGCTCAGAGGTGAGAGCCTCATTTGTTGACTAACAAACTGGTACAGAGCTCTGGACTCTTCACTCATTGTGCTGAGGCTGTCCTTTTCCTGTTGTCCCAAGGCCCGTGACAGCAAAGCATATCCCAGACTCAGAGGCTATGCGCCCAAAAGTTGATTCTCGTGAGACCCCCAGGCTAGAAGGCTCTCGAGGCATCCAGATGCACAGCCCTCACCAACATCTGCTAGACACTCAAAGGAAACAGTGGTTGACAAAGACACAACGACTTTGACATTTGAGTCAGTCTTTGGTGCTTCTGACTTTCCCACAAACCCACCATGACATGCGCTTTTGCAATGAAGCATTTCAAACATCAATAAGGGGCTCATAAAAGAGCCCACAAGACTCAGGCATTTCCATTCTTAAAAGATGTTGTTTAGGGGTGTGCCCCACACCCTATCCTACCTCCTCACTGCCCTGGAGGCAGCGTGCTCCCAGCCCTATGCACCTGGGGCTGCTGCTCATGGGGTAGGTTTAAGCACTCTTGTTTCCTAATCATTTTCACATTGTGCCCTTTTTGGGTTAGAATTTTGGCTCAAACATCAACAGGCTTTGTGACCCTAGGTAAGTTGCTTCACTTGTTTGAGTGTTAGTTTCCTCACTTACATTCATCTCATCAATAGATATTTATGAGTGCCTTTAATGCCAAGTACTATTCTAGATTTCTCTAATTGGCAGAAATCCAGACAGTTAGACATTCACATGATTAATAACCAGCATCTGACCTCAGTGCTGTTTGCAGTGGTTCTAATGTATTATTGTGCTTGCATATGAGGACTCAGAAGAAAAGATGGTCAATCTGCTTACACTACAAAGCTGTAGTAAGCAAACGGTATGGTACTAGCACAAAAATAGACACATAGATCAATAAAACAGAATAAAAAACCAAGAAATAAACCCATACTTGTATGGTCAATCTAGAACAAAGGAAGCAAAAACATAAATAGGAAGGAGACAGTCTTTTCAATTAATGGTGAAACTGGACAGCTACATGCACAAGAACGAAACTGGACAACCACTTTCTCACGCCATACACAAAAATAAACTCAAAATGTTAAAGACCTAAATGTGACACCAAAAAAATAAATAACGCAATTAAAAATGGGCGAGGACCTGAATAGACATTTTCAAAGAAGACATACAGATGGCCAACAGACATACGGAAAGGTATTCAATATCATGAATCATCAGGGAAATGCAAATCCAAACCACAGTGAGAGATCAGCTCACACGTCAGAATGGCTAGAGTCAAAAAGATAAGAAATAACGAGTGTTGGTGAGGATGTGGAGAAAAAGGAACCCTCATGCACTGTTGACAGTGATGCAAATTTGTGCGGCCACTATGGAAAACAGTATGGAGGTCCCTCAAAAAATTAAAAATAGAAATGAGCCAGTAATTCTATTACTGGGTATTTACCCAAAGAAAATAAAAACACTAATTTGAAAAGATATATGCACCCTTGGGTGTATGTGTGTGTGTGTGTGTAGACATACATACATACATACATATATAATGGAATATTATTCAGCCATGAAAAGGATGAGATCTTGCCATTTAAAACATGGATGAACCTAGAGGATATTATACTAAGTAAAATAAATTAGACAGAGAAAAACAAATACTATATGAGTTCACTTACATGGGAAATTTAAAAAATAAAACAAAGAGCAGAAAAAGACCCTTAAATACAGGGAACGAATTGATAGCTGCCAGAGGACAGGGGATGGGGGGATGGGCACAATGGGTGAAGAGGAGTGGGGGGCACAGGCTTCCAGTTATGGAAGGACTAAGTCATGGGAATAAAAGCTATAGCACAGGGAATATAGTCAATGGTGTAATAGTGTTGTATGGTGACAGATGGTAGCTACACTCATGGTGAGCACAACATGATATATAGAGAAGTTGAATCACTATTTTGCACACCTGAAACTAATATAACACTGTGTGTCAACTGTACTTCAATAAAAATACAAAAATTTGGGGGTGCTTGGGTGGGTCTGTCAGTTTAGCATCTGGCTCTTGATACCAGCTCAGGTCTTGATCTCAGGGTCGTGAGTTCAAGCCCCGCATTGGGTTCCACACTGGGCGTGGAGCCTTCCAAAAAAAAAAAAAAAATCAAATAAAAAGATGGTCAATCTCCTGAGCCACCACCTAAACTTTATCACGTCAGGGTCAGCCACCAGGGTTCTAACTATAAGAAAACTTGATAAGCCTCTTGAGAGAAACAGTGACTGCATTGAATGGTGTTCAGACTTTTGAGTCAGGAGTGAGGACAGTCTTTCCCTGGCTTCTTGGGACATTCTTCAGTGGCAAGGAGGTCATCTGGAGGCAGGAATGACCAACCTGGCACCCAGCTGGATTATTAATGGGGTGGATGCCTTTGGGTGTAAGCCTATGAGGTTCCTGTCAAATGCCTTCTGACTTGTCTCAGGGTTTAAGAGCCAAAATTTGATGAGAGACTGAGAAAGTGAATGAGCTGTGATTTGAGGGTGCTATAGAACTACTGTATGGGGAGTCTGGTAAGAATTATTTCAATATTTATTGCACATTAGTTGCCAGGCACTGTGCTAGGCTGCGTATACAAGAGAGTGCAGAAGATAGACATGATTCTGTATCTATATCTGATGATATCTATTTATGAAATTGTGCTAAGTACAAGAAAAGGGAAAAAAAAAAAAAACAGAGTATGATGAGAGAGAATGCTAACTGGGATTATCTCATTTAAATGGAGTGACCAGTGAAGACCTCTTTGAGGAAGTGATATTCGGTTTAGAATTGAAGGATTCTGGGAGCTGGTCATATAAAAGTAGGGCCGAGGTGGGGCAATTCTGGTCAATGGCAGCAGCTTGGGCAAAGGTCCTGAGGTGGGCAAGAACTTGCCGTATTTGATGCCATATTTGAAAGGCCCATATGACTGCAGTGTGGCATGAGAGGAATAGAGTAGAAAGTGAGTTGCAGAGTAAGGAAGCGCCCAGATAACGAGGGGCTTGGAAGTCACCTTGAATATTTCAGATTTTATTCTTAATGGCAATGGAAATGCATCGGTGGCGACGGAAGGAGTGCTGGCCTCAGAGAAAGGAGGGGACAGTGCAATGCTGTGTGCTTCCCCATGTTGGCAGCAGGACCGCTGGCACCTGCAGCGTGTCCTCCGAAGATTGCACGCTCAGCATCACTGAGTGAGGTGGCAGAAGGATCTTAATGGTTCCATTGTGCACCACCCCGGGCGACTGCTGAGTCATGTCTAGAGCTCCAGGCCATGACAGTCCACTGAGGCCACTCCCCTGCTAAAACACGGGAGGGACGGAAAGAAAGAGGAGCCCCTTCCCCTTCCTCTTCTGTTCTTTTAACCTCCATGTGGCTGACATTGCTAAGATGGGGAAAGATCACTGGAATTCTTTTACTAAAGGGTCTGGACAATTTCTGAAGGGAATTATGATGCTAGAGGGACCATCATTAAAGATAATTTAAATTTCATCTAATAAGGTCAGATACCTAAAAAAAATTCTAACAACTTGTACAAGGAGCGTTCTCTGATTTGGTCCTGCGCTTAAATTTGCTCCCAAGCCTCACCCACATCCCATTAAATCTCTACGACAGGCAATCCTACCCCTTATCTGAAAGAAATCACCAGTTCTGAATCTTTCTCCCCCATCCATCCTCAAGGAACGCTGGCTCGAGAATCAGAGAAGCCGCCAGCACAAGTAGAGGGATGAAGTGAGAAAGAGAGAAGTTCCTCAATTGGAGTTTCCCACACGTGGGAGCTGCCAGCCTGCTGTCCCTTTGATTTATTTATTCAGTGCATCTTTTTTTTTTTAAGGTTTATTTATTTTTAGTAATCTCTACACACAATGTGGGGCTCAAACTCACGGCCCCGAGATCAAGAGTCGCCTGCTTTAATGTCTGAGCCAGCCAGGCGCCCCTTCAGTGCATCTTTCAAAGGCAAATATATGTGTTTTCCCCCCACACCCCCCAGCAATCACAGAGCTAACATCTTATTTGAAAAGATTATTTCTGCTAATGAACAAGGTTCTGGTAGTACCCCAAACTATGACAAGTCCCTGTTATTGTCTGTTAGAGTGTTTATTTCTCCATGATTTAGCCAACATATGATATTTGGTGGCATTATCAAAGAGCGATACTGGTGTTTAAAGACTGCACTCTGTCTCTATTTCTGTTCAGATTCTCCCCAGGATCCGAGGACACTGGATGGGTTGGGGGCAGATATAGGATTCTGATTCCTCCTATCCCGGATTAAATCAAGAAGCAGGGCAGAGGGAGGTGTGAAAGTATAGCATAATTCTTACTGAAGAATGCTAGAAGTTTCTGTGCGAGTTTGAGAGAGAATCTTAGCCTGAAACAGAGGGGTCCATCAGTCCATCAGTCCACTGGTAGAATCTCTGCGGATCCTGGTTGTTGGGCATTGACTTGTACTTCTTCCTGCAACCTATCTCCCCTCTGCACCTTCTTTTATCTTTAGTGGAAGACCATCAGGTATGTTAAGTCTAAGGATGGATTACATGTGGGAAGATTTGCTGCATTTATAACAGCAAGGACAACATTTGCTAAGAGCTTACTCTGAAGCTAGGGACTATTTTAAGTGTAACAAGTGCTTTGACTCACTTAGTGCTCACAATGCCCTATGAAATAAATATTGTTCTGATCAGGCCCGTTTTTATAGATGAGAAAACTGTGGCACCGAGGAGGGACAGTGCCTGTCCAGTTCACACAGCTCATAAGTAGAAGTGCTGGGATTTGAACCCCACACAGTTTAATTCAAGAACCAGAAACCCCTAAGCATCATGCAACACTTTCTATCCTCCCCATCCTCGATGTGGTGTGTTTTTTCACTCATTTGAATCTTTGCCAACTTCAGTAAAATTTTAACAGTATAAAAAAGATGATTCTATAGGGTTTTTATCTGAGTTATTTCAGGATACTTTCAGGGCTTTTTTTTTTTTTTTTGGTTGTATGTACGGTGGAATTCTTAAAATTATACATTCCTATGATCACTTCTGGACTTTAAACTTGCCATTTTTCGTAAGTATGAGTAAAGCCATATGTGAGTTCAAAAAGCACATTCACTCTGCCCATCTCAAAAAGATAGTGAGAAGCTCATGCAGTCGTTCTGCTCTCATCTGTCACGCTGTCTCCTGAGTGCAGAGTGGGATGTGGGCAGAAGTGTCTGGACAGAAGACAGTGCCGGGTGTTGGAGTGTAACGGGAAGGGGCCCCATGTGTCACGCTAGGGAATTTGAACGACTTGAGGCTTCAAACCCTCAACACAAGTTTTTAGGTGAGAAAGTGAGATCTCCGAGTTTGTTTTTATCAGCGTGGTTCTGGCGTCATTCTGCAGGGTGATTTGTGCTCGGGAAGGCTGGTGGGAGGGAGAGCAGTTAGGGTGCCATTGCCCTAGGGCAGGTGAGAGGTAATAAACGTCTGCCCTAAGACAATAACAGGAAAAATAGAAGTGGAGAGGGTGTGCTGATGTGAGAAACAGGTGTGGGGAAAATCAACAGGCCTGGGTTCAATGTTGCGGGAGAAAGAGAGAGGAGTTGAAGTCATCACCAGAGAGACTGACGTCAAGTGAAACAGGCAGAATGGGGGGAGGAGGGGCTGAGGGGGGGCAGAAGGTGGCCGGGAAATAAATCTGGTGTTGCTTTGGCTCAGGTGGGAAGCCAGAATGACAGCCACAGAAATGCCACAGCATGATGGAAATGCTAATGAAATCTGAAAAGTGGAGCTCACCGGTAAAATGGAAAACAGGGTTTAATGAGAGGTTTATAGGGTTTGTGTGGGAGCATGATTGGGACTGCCACCAAGCACTTGGGAGTTACTGGCATATAAATGGTATTCGAAGCCAGAGAAAAAGTGAGGTCCGTCCAGATGGAGTTCCCATCTTTACTAAAAAAACAAACCAATAGGACAATCAGTTAAATTTGAATGTCAGATAAATGACAAATAACTTTTTAGCATGTTCCACATGATGTTTAGGACACTTATCCTAGAAATGATTTCTTTATGTGAAATTCAAATTTAACTGAACACCATGTGTTACACACGACAACCACATCACAGGCTGCAACCAAAGGCCTTCAGGGACCAGAGGGCCATCGCGGGAGGACCTGGTGTGTGAGGCACAGTGCAGGGTGGGGCAGCTCGGCTGCAGGGGTTGGGCTGGCCTCTAGGGTGTCCAGGATTCTAATGTTTCAAAAACATGATAAAATAAATATATTTTAATGTGGACTATCCCCATTTTAAAAGGGGGCAACAGAGAAGAGAAAAAACATAGTGAGGTCCATGGGTTCCATAGGGCATATCAGCCACTGGTTTGCAACCTCTGATCTAATCCCTGGAGAGGGGGTGGGGCAGATTTCTACCCCATAAATTATAGTGCTTTGCAGTGTTAAGGGTAAATAGTACTTGGGTGTGGGCAAAGGATAGCAGCAAGGGATTGATTGCCTCATGCAAAAGGTAAGATGTGGACGCGACTCCATAGTCTTGCCCCCCAGGGCCTGGACACCTGCGCCCAGCGCTCCCCGCGCTCGCAGGGCCTGAAAAAAATCAGGCGACCCCACCAGCGTTATCAGCCCTGCAGGCTTTCATCAGAAAATTGTGGGCGGAAACTTCCCGGGGTTTGCTCTGAGCGTCTTGTCTTTGAGGCTTCTCAGCTTCAGATGCAAAGTGAGTGGGTGTCTCTTTGAGAAGCAGAAAGAGAGAAGGAAAGAGAGGACGAAAGAGAGGTGTTTCCCTTGGCGATGGAAACTCTATAAAGGGAGAGCCGGCTTGTCTTCTCTCGAGCAGCCAGAAAAACAGCGGTGTCGGCCTTGGCCCTGACACCTTCGCTGGGGGCTAGCCCGAGGAACCGGCTGCCATGCAGCAGCCCTTCAGTTACCCGTACCCCCAAATCTACTGGGTGGACAGCAGCGCTAGCTCTCCCTGGGCCTCTCCGGGCTCGGTCCTCCCGTGTCCGTCCTCCGTGCCGGGAAGGCCTGGGCCGAGGAGGCCGCCGCCGCCGCCGCCCCCCCCCAACACCCCCAACACTACCACCGCCGGAGCCCTTAGCTCGGCTGCCGCTGCGGCCGCTGAAGACGCGGAGGGACCACAACACAGGCCTGTGTCTCCTTGTGATGTTTTTCATGGTTCTGGCAGCCCTGGTGGGGCTGGGGCTGGGGATGTTTCAGCTCTTCCACCTACAAAAGGAGCTGGCTGAACTCAGAGAGGTAAGCTAGTGTAGCCGCTCTGCTGTAGCGGAGGCCCCAGGGATGCCGAGGCCCAGAGGGGCCGTGGCCTCGCTTGCAAAGTATTTTCTAGTCCTTTTTTTCTCCTGTCTCAGAAATGGATCATTCTAGTCGTTCTATTCCAGAGGCAGAGAAACGGAGGCTCAAATGAGTCAAGGGGGTATTTGCTCTCTTGTAGAGGATCAGGGCCCAGATAGGACGGGCACTTAACAATTCTTCTTTTCTCGGTTGGCAAGGCCGCCTGCTGAACCCCTACTAGAGGTTAGTGATTCAAGAAAGAAAAGGAATTTGGAGTCTTGCTTAGAAGTGAATTTGTTTAAATGAGCAAACTAAATTTCCTTGAAAATGCTTAAAAATATTAGAACTATTCCAAATCACAAAACTGGGGCATGGTGAGACATGATTGCATGGCCAGAGTCTGAGTTAGGAGAGGTTCTGAGGTATGGAGATTTCCTTCTCAGGTTTATTTGGTTTGTTTGACAACTTTGCCCCCTCTAGCTTAAAGAACTTCATATTTATTATGCATCTTTTTTTTTCTCTCTCTCTTTTGCCAGTCCACCAGCCAAAGTCCTAGAGCATCATCTTTGGAGAAGCAAATAGGTGAGTCTTTTTTTTTTTTTTTTAAAGATTTTATTTATTTATTTGAGAGAGAGAATGAGATAGAGAGAGCATGAGAGGGGGGAGGGTCAGAGGGAGAAGCAGACTCCCTGCTGAGCAGGGAGCCCGATGCGGGACTCGATCCCGGGACTCCAGGATCATGACCTGAGCCGAAGGCAGTCGCTTAACCAACTGAGCCACCCAGGCGCCCTAGGTGAGTCTTTTTATGCATGTATATTGAGTTTCTAAAGACAGTCCTCATTGCTGAACCATGTTGGTTGAATGCCTTGAATTCCATCCCATTCTTGGACACATGTATACTACAAAAGAAATCCTGGCTAATTCGGAATCTTTGCTTATTTTCGTTCCTTGAGCTGCCCTAACATCGAAGTGAATTTAATCATTCAAAATCAGTGTAACTGAGTACTGCACACAATTCAAATAATTTCCATTCGACTTTGGAAAGAGACAACACATATACGGCTGGCTCCAGGCCTGTCCCTTCCTCAGGCCTCCTGGGGTCCATGAACAGGGCAGTGGCTGTAACTCCCAGGGAGATGCGTGTAGGGGACAAAGACAGATGTTTCCGGGAAAAGTCGTCTCTTCTTTAAACTCTCTGAGAGATTACTCAAGAGTCAAGCTTTAGTTAAAAAATTTTTCTAGGATATATTTAAGCTTTTATTTATTTATTTATTTATTTATTTATTTATTTATTTATTTGAGGGGGAGGGGCAGAGGGAGAGGGAGGGAGAGAATCTTAAGTGTGTTCCATGCCCAGCACAGAGCCCGATGCAGGGCTCCATCTCACGATCCTGAGATCATGACCTGAGCCGAAATCAAGAATCAGATGTTTAACTGACTGTGCCACCCAGGTGCCCCTTTAAGCTTTTAAAAAGTATGCAATTAATCATCCACATTAAGGTCGTTCTTTTGCACTCACTGGCAGTCTTGGGGGGAAGACCTTAGCCATTTCTCAAGGGCTACTCCAGCTTCCCCCACAAAGGCAATCATGAGCTACCTTCAATAATAAAAGAAAGCCCTTTTATGAGATTCAGGACTAGGGAGAAGATGAAAATGTTGAACACTGACCTCGTGTGAAGTTTCAGGACATAGTTTGGAAACTATGGTCAGGTAGATTTAGGATCCTCTGGTTCATTCAACTGAGATTCACCGAACTTTGGATTTGGTAAGAGTTGGAAGGGAGCTTGGAGCAAATCTGGTTCAGTCACCTCACTTTTTGGAAGAGAAACAGAATACCAGACAGATTAGGGGATATGCCCCAAACTGCGGGTGTGGAACTGGGGCTAGAAGGAGCACAGGCTCCTGGTGCTTTGTTGCCTACAGGGCTTTCCAGCATGTAGACTGGTGCCCTATGAAATAGGGAAATTTCTATCTGTCTATGATGTCCATGGAATGCGAAATAAAGATGAGCAGCAAGATGCCTCTGCAAAGACAATAGGTAAATCTTGGGAAGAAAACAGAAGACAGCACTGGCCATCCATTGTGGGGGAGCCTGTTCCAGTTTTTCTTATGTGCCTATTGTAGGTGACCCAAGTCACCCTCCTGCTCCAGAATCTAAGCTCTGTAGGAGCCATCCCTTGGATGCTCTGGTCTCTAGTTCTAGGTCCAAGTCCCTAAGTGTTAGAAAGTCCAGATGTATTCAAGCAGGGTAGAAATACTTGTTAGAAAAATAAAACCTTAGGAGGATTTCTAAAATAAAATAGCTTTGAAAATCAGTGGAATGTGGCTGGTGAAACAGGTCCCTAATTACTCATCTTTTACCCACTCTCTGGGGTCATTTTAGCAATTAAAAGTCAAGTGAACAGATGAGTCAGGTCTACCTCTTCCAGTAAACAAGTATCTTCTTATCAACCCAGATGGACCAGAGATTGATGAATCTCCCCATGGAGAACAAAGTAGCAACTTTATTAATAGGAAAAGAGATGCAAATCAAAACAAGGGGATATCCATTTTCATTCATCCCGTTAGTAAAGATTAAAAAAAAAAAACAGATTGGCAAAAATGTGAGAGAAAAATTTTGCTTAAACATTAGTTGACAGCCAGGGAACATGTAAATTGCTATACCTTTTCTGAAGACCAGTTGGAAAAAATGTACCAAAGGATTAAAAGTGTTAATTTACCGGGGCGCCTGGGTGGCTCAGTTGGTTAAGCATCTGCCTTCGGCTCAAGTTGTGATCCCACGGTACTGGGATTGAGCCCCATATTGAGTCCCTTATGGAGCCCCACACTGGGCTCCCTGCTCCTAGGGGAGCCTCTGGAGCCTGCGGAACCTGCTTCTCCCTCTCCCTCTGCCTGCTGCCCCTCCCTCTTATGCTCACACACTCTCTCTCTCTGCCAAATAAATAAAATCTTTAAAATAAAAAGTGTTAATTTACCATGTAATCTCATCACTAAGAGTTTATCTTAATAAGATAATCAGAGGTATACCCAAAAACTCATAAATAAGGGTGTTCATCATTTTCTTATAAGGCTATTTATAATAAACAAGTCGGAAGAAATCTAAATGCCTCTTAACAGGAGATTAAATACATCATGGTATATTCAGAGGGCATCATATGCAGCAAATGAAATCCATATAATTACATTTAAGGCCATGGAGATTGTGTGTTCTATATTGTTAGATAAAAAAGACAAGTTATAAAACAGTATGCTTAGTATAAATTGACTATATAAGTGTATGTGCATATTTTTATATTCTTAGTAAAGAATTAGAAGGGTTTATACTTCAACAAATTAACAGCAATTTTCTCTGGGATGTACTATCATAGATTATTTAAACAAATTTATTTGCTCCTTTTTCATTTTCCATTTTTCCACAGTTAACTCATTAAATCTTTTATTCATTCACAAATGTTCTTGGAGTGCTTCTTATGTCCTGGGCTGGGTGCTGAGTGTTGGTGATGACTGAGAACAAGAGAGACAAGGGTCCTGCCCTTAGGGAGCTTTTAGCATGCAGGAAAGGGTAAACAAAAGCAAGCAAGCAGACAATATAATTTCAAATTGTACTAAGCGGGATGTAAGATAGAGTGGTCTGGAAAGTCCCTTCTAAGGAGGTGTTGTGTGTGCGTGCGTGTGTGTGGGGTGGTGTGGGAGGATAGGGGAGAACATTCCAGCAGTGAGAATGGCATGTGCAAAGGCCCTGGGGGTAGGAAACATTGATCACCAAAGTGTAGTATCTATTTCCAGTTTATTTCAGCATTTATCCAGCAGATATTTTTACTGAGGACCCTCTGTGAGAATCACACTGTGCAAGGCTCTGCGAGGGATAGAACGATACGCAACCTGTGGTTCTCTGTTCCATTTCCTGTCAGTACATGGCTGAATGCCAGACGAGTTGCACAGATGGTTTGTGGTATAGGAATGTAGAGGAGACTCAGTTTTGCCTTTCCTGTTCGCTAACACCTCATTCATGGTGGGTGATCTTGGGTGGCTAGAGAGGTCATGATTGTTCAGGTCATGCTCTCAGCTGACGGCGGCAAGCTCACGCCACAGGGGAGGTTTGCAGGCTAATTGCAATGAGCTTGATGTGGATGAGGGCTTTTCTGTGAATCTTTCTTAAATGTCTTAGCTGAATTCATTAGCTAAGTGGTGGATCTCTTTGGTTAAAATATTTGAAGTCAGAGAAATAATGTCTACTTTGGGAGCTATTGCCTATTTTAACGCCTCCAATTTAATTTAGCAAATATTTACTGGTCCCATGTCCTGGGTTAGAAACTGAGTTAAATACTCTTGTGGATTAAACAGATAGTAGGAAATTTGCCATTTATTTGGGGGGGATAAAGCAAGCTATACAGTTACCACAGAAATGGGGAGCCAGAACTGACAAAAGAGGTAAAGGCAAAGTGATTCTAGGTTTCAAAGGAGGGAAAAACCATATTCGATTAAAAAGTCCTGGGAGGGTTTCCCCAAGAAAGAGGTATTGCAGGTGGTGTGTATGGGGTTGATAGGAATTTGCCACAAAGATCTGTTTGGAGGGCATTCTGGGCAGATTAACAGCATGAGCAAAGGCATGGGGGCTGGAAGCTGGGTGTGTTCAGGTTACATCAGAACTAGTATTGTGCAGCCTTGGCTGACATGAGCAAGCAGAGGAGGTGAGGCTGAACAGACAGGCAGAGATCATGTGGCTGGGGAAACTTTTACACAAGTATACATTCAATGGGGAGCTATTCAAGGCATTTGAGATCTGAGGATGATTAATTTGGGCAGATGGTTGAATGCCATTGAGGGGAAGACCTAGGGGCCAGGAGGTGAAATCATAGTCTTCTTTGGCCTCTGTCCTGTGGAGTCCTAGAGGCAGCTGAACTGGAGTAGAAAAAACCCTCATTTGAAGCCAGGAGACTTGAGTGTCCATCCTATTCTGACATTGAGTAGCTGGGTCTTCTTGGACAAGTCACCCAACTTCTAAGCTCATTTAGCTGTCTATAAGGTGGGACAATAATCTCTATCTCAAAGGACTGTGGCAAGTTCAAATGCAGTAACTGATATGATAGCTCTTTATCAATCAACCTTTTTATTGTTCTTTTGTGACATAATTGTGCATATGTCTATCTCAATTTGGTTTATTTTTTACCTCTTTGATTCTGAAGTATATGTTGCTGTGAGTTCTACCATCTGGACTTGAATGATTAGTATATGTTAGACAGTTGTCATTTATGTTTTTAAAAAAATCACTTTTATTTAAATGCCCAGTTGAGAGTCCCAACAAAAGAATAGTTGGTATCTCATTTTTACGTATATCTTTCATCTCTCTATGATACAGGTCAACCCAATCCACCCTCTGAAAAAAAGGAGCTGAGAAAAGTGGCCCATTTAACAGGTCTGTATCTGGAAGGTACATGGGGCTTGGGAAAGCCTTTGAAGAAAGAGTAGCTGGTTGGGTACTGTGCTCAGAGAGAGTTGCTACTTTCTGGTGACAGTATTTGACACCCAAGAATATTCCCATCTTTCTAGTCAAGTCAACCTCACACCCAGACTGAGCCCCTGTGCTAGTCTAGGCCATGTTCTGAACGGGCAAAATGGAGCTGATTATGACATGACCCCCACCCAGGAGGAGCTCACTTTTTTCAATCATTCCAAAGACCCTTAGAGGATTTGGGGCATGGGTTCAAGAGGTGAGATCTGGAAAGGTAGGGAGTGATGAATTATTTTAGTCAGTGCTTTTCTGGTTTTCTGGAAGAGCTTCACTCTGCTTTGCACAAGAGTAGATGGAGGAGTGAGAAGAAGGGTCCAGTCCTGGCACTGGTGGCCTTCCTGCATGTGGCCAACTGGTGGAGTGAAGTGATTTGAAAGCAATGTGGTGTGAGCATTCCCAGGGTACAGTCCATGAATATCTGCAAAGTGGATAAGTATCACAGAAAGTGGTATGCCACTGTCCCTGGAATTATTTAGGCAGAGGCTGTAGAATGATCCAGTTTGGATCACCAGATATTTATTGAACACATGTTGTGTGCCGAGCCTTGGGGACATGTAGATTAATAATACGTGGTTCCTGCCTTCAAGGAACTTAAAATCTAATAGGGAAATACAGGTACATAAGTGATAATTTCAGTACTGGAGAGTGTTCTCTGCTTAAGGTATGAATATACTGCTGTGGGGACATAAAAGAAAGAGGATTTTAGCCCAAAGTGGGGGTACTGAAGACTCTTTAGTATAGGTGAGGAGTGAACCACATGATCCCTAAGGTTCTTCCCAACTTTAGAATTTCCTTGGGTTTCACTTTTTTCCTCATAGAGAGACCTCAAAACCTAGAAGTTTTGGTGTTAGTTCTGAAGATCATAGAATCTCTGCTCCAGAGAACTAAAATAATCTCAATAATGTCTCATTGTAATTGATTAGGATATATATTATTGTCCCAGTCGTGTAGATGATAAAATTGAGGCAAGCAATTTGATAGAGGTGTTGCAGGAATTCAGTGATGGATCGAGTCTGATCCATTAGCCAGGTCTGTATGGGCTATGTCATTTTGGTTATTTGCTCAAGGAAAGGCCCACAGTTTTGCCTTGGAAGCTTCATTTGTTGGGTGCATGAGCATTCCTGGCTGAAAGCTCCTCTCTGGTTTGATTTCAGGCAAGCCCAACTCAAGATCCATCCCTCTGGAATGGGAAGACACATATGGAATTGCCCTTCTCTCTGGGGTGAAGTATAAGAAGGGTGGCCTTGTGATCAATGATACTGGGTTGTACTTTGTGTATTCCAAGGTGTACTTCAGGGGCCAGTCCTGCAACAACAAGCCCCTGAGCCACAAGGTCTATATGAGGAACTCTAAGTATCCCCAGGATCTGGTGCTGATGGAGGGGAAGATCATGAACTACTGCACTACTGGCCAGATGTGGGCCCGCAGCAGCTACCTGGGGGCGGTATTCAATCTCACCAGCGCTGACCATTTATATGTCAATGTATCTGAACTGTCTTTGGTCAGTTTTGAGGAATCTAAGACATTTTTTGGCTTATATAAGCTCTAAGAAAAGCACTTTGGGAATTCTCTCCATATGGTTCCCTGTTACAGGCACTGAAAATATGGTCTTGAATGAGAGTCTTCTTAAGCCCACTTGAGGTCAAGTGAGAAGACATGAGCCAAGAGTATCTAGAGACCACAGTGTCCAGCAGGTCTATACTTCCTCACCTCATGAGCCAGACAGGAGGGGGAATATGACTGAAGAACTTGAGACTCTGGGCTGCCATGTGAAGATGCAGAGGCAGGAAGAAGCAGCTACCAGAGTGTTCTACACTCATTTTAAGTGTCCAAAAGCATTTTGGCACATTGAAAAGGACACCTGTTAACTCACCTCTTGGGGTGGGTCTACTATCTACCTCAGGCGAGGCTGTCTTTCAGATATATGGATGTGACATGAGTGTATAAGGGATGGAAAAAGAGGACTAGGCTTGCATGATAAGCTAAAGAGGCCACAGGCCAGTGTCCCATTGGAAGCATGTTTACTTCCAAAGGCAGAGCTTGTGCTACCAGGAGATGGTAAGAGAGAAGTAAGGGGGATCTTTTGGGAAGTTGCTCCATTCCCCAAACAGCGTGTATATTTCCAGTGCAATTTTAGGTGTGTGTGTGTGTGTGTGCATGTGCGCTCACATGCATGTGACTAGAAGAGTTACGTAAGAAGAGACAATGTGGAGATTGTGAAGGACATGTTAGGAAAACATGGGTTGCATTTAGTGGTAGATTTTGAATACTTCTTGGCAACTGACTCAGTTGTCCTCAAAATAGTCCTCAAGACTCTTTAACTGTCAGCTGTTGATGCTGTTTTCCTATAATATAATCAGTATTTATATACATTTTGTGTATTTTAATAAAAAGAATATGTGTAATAAAAATTATATTTTAGAATACAGGTCAACATTATGAATGTATTTTTTGGAAATCACTAAAATTTGGGGATTTTTTTCCTTATTATTTCTTTCCTCCATGGCTTCTTCACTCATTTTGCCTTAAGGCCACGTTAAGAAGAATTCACTGGAGTGAGAACTGTGATGCCTATCTATCATTGCCAGACACATCTCTCCCCCAGTCTCTTTCCATTATCCAGAGTTTTTATTACCTATATTATTGCCAATGCTAAGCTCACCCAACTTTCAACAGGTTTGATGACAACTTCCCCCAGGCTCCTCTAGGAGCAGAGCCATAGCATAGTGGAAAGGGCACAGACTTTGGACTGAAAAACCTGAACTTGAATCTTTGCTCCTCTACTTTCTAAATGCAATCACTGGGTGAGTCACTTGACTTCTCTTGGACAAAAATGACTGATATGTATGTAAAGTATCTGGTACATGGCATCTATCATTTTAAGAAGCCACTCTATGAGAGGCACTTCTTGCTCCAGAAGGAACCACTGACCTGAGGCATCCATCCAAACACCTGGTTTCTTAGATACTCCTGTTCTTCCCTCACAATGACCTTTTCTTTTTTTTTCGACTACTCACTACCATAGCCTCCCCCTAGACTTTGTCTTTGTTTAAAAATTATGGTATTTCCTTTACAATTTGATAAAGTCTTTGTTAAAA
>NW_023270389.1:53436684-53465761 GCF_011800145.1 Mirounga leonina | reverse complement strand
AAAAATTATGGTATTTCCTTTACAATTTGATAAAGTCTTTGTTAAAAAAATTATGGTATTTCCTTTACAATTTGATTTCAGACATCTTATTTTCACATCATCTCCTATTATTCCAGCTCAATTGCTCTAACATTTTGTTTCCTAAAATGTGTCTGTTTTTACCACATTGAGACTTATGATAAACTCTATCATTTCCTTACATATCCATCAGCTCCGTCTTTATCTTCACTCCTCTCTCTGACAAGCTTAGATTCTACCCTCTGTCATTACAATCAGTATCTTGGAAAATTTCTCAATTCCAGAATATTCTGTGTCCTTCACTGTATTCTCCTTGCAAAAATCCCATTTCTTTTAAGCTGGCGTCCTACAAGCTGGATGTTGCTTAGAGAAAAATTACCCAAACAGACAGACTGGTTTCAGTTTATTTTTATCTATCATCTACCTAAATCAATTACTCTTTATCACTGATTTATTTCTATCTTTTGATTGATTTGAATAAGTAATACAGGTACATAGTACAAATTTTAAAAGGCACACAAAGATATAGGATGACAGTAAGTCCTCTTTTCACTTTTCCCATGGCCCCATTTCTGCCCACAGAGACTATCACTGTCTCCTTATGTAGCGCTCCAGAGAAGGTCTATATGTATGACATCAATTTACATCTGGGTTTCCCAACCTTGGTTCTATTGACATTCTGAGCTGGATAATTCTTTGCTGTGGGGGCTGTCCTGTGCGCTGTAGTATGTTTAACAGTATCTCTGCCTTCTATCCACTAGATGCTAGTAGCACAATGGAGTTATCACATTCTCCATATGTGATAACCAAGAATATCTCTAGGCATTGCCAAATGTGCCCAGGCTAGGGATAGGAAGAAAAAAATCAGCTCTACTTGAGAAACACTGCTTTATATTAGTGATCACAGATCTCAAATGGACATTCAACACTGCCTACCACTTCTTCTTCAGTTCCCTGCCAGTTATGTTTTTCCATTGTTTGAGACAGTTACATCATATCTTTTCCTCTTGCAAACCCCTCCTCCCACTATGGAACCTCACTTGTACCACCAGAACACAAATCTGCCCACATCTGCCTGATCTCTTTCTTTTATCCTTATAGTGGAGGAAGAGGACCATCTCTTCATTTGTGCACTAGATCCATTTCTATTCCCCTACTTTGCCTCTTTAAAATTGTTCTTCTCTCTTCTGGATCGTCAAACCATCTCTGTCTATGAAATGATTTCTATCAGCATGAACATATGTTCAAATGTCCTTTTTCAATAAAAGACAGCCCAGCCCAAACCAAAAAAAATCCCAAAACTTTCTTTACCTTTCCTCTTCTCCAGTGATGGTTGCATTTCTCATTTTCCTGGTAGAGACAAACATCTGAGAAGGTTGTCTCCACACACATGGATTCCTTTCCTTAGCCAGGAATGGTCTTCTTCAGGCTCCTCACGTGCCTGGCTTCTTCTTATCTTTCAGGCCTTAGTTTAAATGTCACCTCCTCAGATCATTCTTAGAGCTCCTCTCTTTCTCATTATTTTATTTCTTTTTAGTTCCTTCTTAGTAACTAGCATAACTTGTGGTTATATTTATTTGACCACTTAAAAATATGTTTTTCCACTAAAATAAAGTTCCCCAAACAAGACCTTTTCTGCTTTTTTTTTTTTTAAGATTTTATTTATTTATTTGAGACAGAAAGCACATGAGAGGGGGAAGGGCCAGAGGGAGAAGCAGGCTCCCTGCCGAGCAGGGAGCCCAATGCGGGACCCGATCCTGGGACTCCAGGATCATGACCTGAGCCGAAGGCAGTCGCTTAACCAACTGAACCACCCAGGTGCCCCTTTTCTGCTTTGTTTACCACTGTATCCTCAACACCAAATCCAGTGCTTGGCATATATTAGGAACTCAATAAATATCTGTTGACTGGATAACCTTAATTATAAAATAAATGTTTCTCAGTTTGGGGTATGTGTGTATGTTTCTCAGAGTAGTGAATATATTCACTACTAGTCATAGTGTTGCCTCATGAATATATGTGAGTGTTTCTCCAGCTTTGAGTAGATTATCTAATGGGAATTTGAGGCTACAGATGGAAAAAATAGTGCATCCTAATTCTTAGCACTGGAAAGCAAGAAAAATCTATTTGGTGTCTGGCATTACGAGGAGTTATTCAGGATACTGTTGAGGGAAACTGCCGGGTAACTAAAGCTGAACTCGTCACTTAGAAGATATTCAATAAATATTTGTTGAATAAATTAATTAACAAAACAAATGTCCAGGCTGGAGTGTGTCACCTGCTCTCCTTAAAACTCTTCTGTTGATTCATCTGCTTCCTGACCAGATACCTCATGGAGAAAGTCAGGGAGGTATTCAGCCTTCTTTTGGCTGCTTGTCTGTATTATAGCCCTCACAATGAAATCCACCTCATCCTTTTTCTCCTCTTTTGGCTCCAACCATCAAGTATACCAGTTCTAAGGGTAATGGGCAGTTTTCTGGACCTTTTAAATCAATGGATCCTTCTAGATAATGGCACCAAAGCAAAAAGAAAGGAATGGCACTGGGGCATCCCGAGATGACATGATGCAATCAGCTAGCAGTGGTGTTACTGACACTTTTATCTCTCTAAGTCTGAGCTCTACTAGGATGCCTTTGGGATTTTCTGAAGATAGGGCCATAACTTACTAAGCTCTAAGTACTTGTTCCAGGAAAGAGACATTAACAGTTCCTTCAGGAACCTTGACTTATTTTTCTTTGCCTCAGTAGGAACATAAAGAATACCAAAAAATCAAAACTTTTTGATGAGCTCATTAAAAATGGGATCTGCCATCATTACTTTTGAAATGCTAAACTCAAAGTGAACACTTAAAAAAAAGAAGAAGGAGAGGATTACTGCTGGTTCAGTAATTTGAGGTTTTCTTTCTTCTCAAACAACCAAAACCATACAAAACCCATGTTTTTCCTTAGCATCCCCAAGGTGGTGACCTTGTATTCTCTGAAGTAGGTTTTGACTTACCAGAGCTTACTAGGAAATGAGCTCTACTGGGGACCATCATTATGAGTGTGACTCATTTGAACCAACAGATCATTGGAAGATGGGAATTGGAGAGAGAAGCCTGACTTCTCTGAGCCGGACTGTAAGATTTCCTTAGGGTTAAGCCATAGATATTCCCTTGTCTTTATCTAAAAAGTATGCCAGCCATATGTTAAATTATATTTTTCAAAGGGATTTGCTTATGTTCTGGTATTAGTAGGGATAAATTTTTACTTTCTGTAAAAATTTCTGTTTTTTCTTTTCTCCCCGCTCCCCCCACCACTTGGATCATCCAGAGGTGGAATGAGGTGGCCTTGGGAAATTAGAATCAGAACCCCATTCATTAGGGTCTTCAGACTCAGAAACAAACCTTATTCAGAAATATCATAACTATAGTTGGTAGCCAGGAGCCTTTGGGGTTCACCTAAAAGCCAACATGCCTTGGAAATATAGACAGCTAAGTGGGTATTCTGCTCCTTACAGTTTGCCTCAGTGGTGACTTTCTCACTATTGCCAAAGCATCGTCCTTATTGGGAGACATTTCTCCATAGTTCTAACTGTACGTCTTCAGAGAGGAGCACAAGGCAGATATTCCTCCTATCCCACTTGGAAGCTCCTTTGGCTCTACAGGGTCACCTTTTCTTCTGCTTCTCAATTGAATAACACGAACTCAATGTCATATTCTGTGGAAAGTCAAGTCTTCTCTCCAGTTTCCTGAAAATTTCAGGGAGCACCCTCATTTTCTTGGGCAGCCCACATTATAACAGGCCTCTTAGAAATCATACAAAGCAACCTCTCTTTTAAGGCAGAAGTTTTCATTACCACATTTCCAACAGGTGGGACTCCATTTCCAACACAACCTTAATTTGAAAACTTCCTGGAGAGGGGCTCACTGAACTGTGATGGAGCCCGTATCTGCACTGGACTGTATTGCATTTTAGAAAATTCTTTCTCAGATTTGACTGAAATCCTCTACACTGTAACTTCCACACATTGGATATAGTTCTTTTCTGCTTAATATTCCCGCAGTATTTTATAGATTGTAAAGCTTTCTCATATACTTTATCTTGTTTAATTTTCATTACAACCTTGGAAGGTAGATTGTTGTCTTCATTTTATACACACAGAAAGACTGAGACACTGAAAATTTATGAGTCTTGCTTAAGGTGACGTGGCTAATAAATGGCAGAACTGGGACTAAACTCTCGTCATCTAACCATACATCTGATGTTCTTTCCACTTGCAGAGATTTCTTAGCACTGTACCTTGTGTGATGGCACTCAACATGAGCCTCACCCCCTTAATTTTCAGTGATTCCTCATCTCTTTACATTTTAGTTTAAGTCTCACTTTGATTAATATCCACATTCTGCATAATATAATATAATATAATAATATAATGTAATCTACATATTTGATATCACAACCTTCTAGAGGTCATAGAGTTTCATAGTTGACAATTGCTCTTACATTCTTCTTTCATTTCATCTCTCTACTGTGTTTAACTGAGTTGCCCTTATTGTCCATCCTAGTCTTAACAAAGTGAGAAGGAAAGAGAATGAACTTGGGGTCAGAGGGCCTGGGTTTGAGTCCATCTTCTGCTACTCAACTAGCTATGTGTGTGACCTTGAGTAAATGACAGGGAATATCTTGAGATTCAGTTGTGTCCTCTGTAAAATGAGGACACTGATTCCTATTCTTGTGGTTTTACAGGAATATTGTTAATGCTAAATGGAATGAAGCCACTTTGTTAGGAATGATACTTCTGAAGGTAGGTCAGTGGAGTTATATTCCTCAGCAACTTTCCTGATACAGTCACTGTCAAAAAAAATTCTTACTTGCTGTTTAGTTTCTACAAAGTTGATCTTCCATAACCCTACCGTATTATGTATGAATCCCATCAAATGTAAAAACACTAATTAGGAGCAACAGATAGGTAAATATTCTGAGATATAAAAATAATATCTTACATTTTCATAGCCTTTAAAACTTTTTTCACATGTCTTTTGCTTTAATTGTTTTTTTTCTTTTTAAACCTTCTGATGTAATACACATAAAAGCATTTGGCTTGTGGTCAGCTTCTCTATAAATGTTAACTGAATATATTGAATATTTTCTGTACTCATTATATTCACAGCCTAGTGTGATGCCGTTTTGGTGCCTATTTTTTAAATCACGAAGTATAATTAAATAGGGTGCTGTTTAAACATTTGACTGGGGAGATCGAACACTTTACGCTCTTTGTTGTCCTTATATAGAGCTAAAACCCCAACTTAACCCAGGGTTGTCTCAGGAGATGTGAGCTGTTGAGGGAATCCCCCTCCTCCAGCTGCTCATCACAGAAGGGATAGAACTTCTTGGTTCTCATGTCATAGCCCTGGCTTTCTGTGGGTAAACCACTTCAAAGATAATGTGAGTTAGTAAGAGGCATCTTTGATATTATCGAACTCTGAAAGTGTCCACACATGTAAAGCACCATATACAAGATAAGCACCTTTGCAAAGGAGACTGGAGAGTTGGATGGGCATCTGTTTGTGTCTCAAATGCTTCTCTGCTCTCTTTTAGTTTCACTTGGTTTAGGTCTTAGTTTTCTCACACACACCACCCTAACACCACACATGCACCACTTCCAGTCTGCAGAAGGGAACTTGGTGCACATTTTCTGGAAGGGAAGGTTTTAGCATTTGTTCCTGATTGGAAGAGAAGGCAGATGGAAGATTCAGGAAGCTACAACAGTCTCTGGCCTTAAATAAATGAACTCAGATTCTAGACCTTCATAACAGAGACTAAAGATTGTAGATTGAAGAAACTGGAGGTTCCAGTAACACGAAATGTGTTCTATTCTCCTCACCCTGTGTCTTCATTGAGAAGAAAAAACAGCTTTGACTCAGTGATGAGAAAGAGACACAAAGGTGTTAAACAGAACTCTTAAGGTGTGAGCTGCAAGAGAAGACATCTCAAACCTCAGCATCCTCTTTGCATCATTCGGGTGGGTTATGTTCTGGCTTCTAAGAAAGTCTAGAGGCTCCTACAAAGGTCTGGGAGGGTGGCAAAGAGAAACTTTTAATGCAGGAAACTTTAGCATTTTGTTCTTGGGTTACTCAATGGTGTTGACTAGGATAGCTAATTGGCTCTTTCTAACTTTCCCAAAGAATGTGAAAAGACTTTTCTGCTCTGGGAAGGGAGTGGGGGTGCAATCAGTGGAGGGAGGCGGCCAGGTAGCTGGGTCCACTTTTGAAAGGAAGGTAAATTTGGGGTATGGTTTTTTCTGCCCTACAGCCAAGCCCACATTGTCATATTTTATGGTTTACAAAATGGGTAAGAATATCAACTTCGTATTTAAAAATAATGAGACATTTATTACAGGACTTATTCTTTCCCTAAGTCAAGCTATGAAGTAGATAAATAGCAATAATAGTTGTAATTTACTGACTCTCTTTTTGTAAAGTTAATGCAAAACATCTTACATTTATGTTTACTAATCCTCACAACTCCTTAAGTCAAGTGTTACTAACTCCCATTTTGTAAGTGAAAAAACTGATTTAGGTTTAGAGAGATTAAGTAACGTTACCAAGGTCAAAGGGTAGCAGAGATAGGATTCAAGACCAGGCTTTTCTGATCCAAGGAATCTTACCTAAAACAGATTCATACTCCCCCATTATAATGTCAATATTCTTTTTTTTTTTTTTTAGACTCTGGAATTGAGTCAATACATTTTTATTTCATAATAAAAATTCAGACTGTTTTTCATGAATAGATACCAAGATCATGAATTCAGTACTATTATTCTTTTTTTAAAGATATTTATTTATTTATTTATTTATTTGAGAGAAAAAGAGAGAGAGCATGAGTGGAGGAGAGAGGCAGAAGGAGAGGGAGAAGCAGACTCCCCGCTGAGCAGGGAGCCCTACGTGGGGCTCAATCCCAGGGTCCCAGGATCATGACCCGAGCCAAAGTCATAAGCTTAACCGATTGAGCCACACAAGTACCCCTTCAGTACTGCTATTCCTTTTTTTTTTTCCTCCACATTCTTTGTTTTAGAGATTTGGCTCTTTTTTTTCCTGATAGAAGCTTGAGATGGATATTAGACACTTCAAAATTTATAATGGTTACTTCTATAACAATAACTTGATAGTACTTCCATTTATGTTTTTTAATTTTCTATAAATATATATGCTTATATATCAATATTTTAAAAAGTAGTAGACAACTATCACAAGCTATATTCCTTTTTTTTTCAGCAGGTGGAGAATTATGTTCTGATAGAACTTATAATGTCAATATTCTTCATTCATTCTACAAACATTTATTAAGTACTCACTAGGTGCCAAGCTTTGTTTAGGGGATACAGTGGTGAACAAGACAGATAAGTTCCTTGTTCCTTTAAATTTACATCCTAGTTAAGGGCAAGAATGGTGGTGGTCATGGGGAAAATTTAATAAAAAACAAGCAAATAAATCAAATACATAAATTATCAGATAATGATAAACACTAGATAGAGAATTAAAATAGGGTATTAAGTAACTACATCAGAGGGAAAGCCTCTCTGAGGGGGTGCCATTTAAAATAACAAGAGTCACAGTCAGTAGAGCCTCTGATTCTTGATCTCAGGGTTGTGGGTTTGAGCCCCACTTTGGGCATAGAGATTACTTAAAAAATATATATATATATGTATATATATATATGAGCCAGGGATACAAAAATTAAGCTAAGGAGGTTCCAGGCAGAGACGACAGCCTGTTCATGTTATTTTGGATAAAACAATGCATTATTGGGTGGGACTATAATGCACATAGCAATATGCATAGCAGTTTTAAGTGTTTAAGGGTATGTTCCCTCATTACTGAGACAACTGTCAATTTAAATAAAAAGGTAAACTGAGGCAAACTTGAGTTAGCAGAAATTCAGTTGATTTCCGAGTAGCAGGGAATTGCTACTGGCAGACGCATGCTGTACCAAGCTCCAATCAGTCCCTTGGAAGGGTTTAGTCAGGCTTTATTTATGGGCAGGGAGCACGAAGAGGGGGAAGTCCAGCTGGAGTCCAAGCAGTAAATTCGTTGGCTTAAGGATGGGGAGAGATTCTTGTCAGATATTCATTGGTGAGGAAGTGCCAGTTTCCCATAAATCAGGCATGTACGGGAATCAGTCTCGCGGGGTCTTAGGCTCTGAGGGCGCATGCGTCAGATTCCCTGCTTCTATATTCTCTTGTTCAATTTGAGGTTGAAATCTTTTCGGGCTGCCAGATGTGTCCTACCTACACTTCCAAACTTGCCACTGGGGGTGGCTCTTTCCTCCTTCCGTGTTGAAAGTCACCCTGGCAGGTGCCTGGCTTTAAGCCAGAGCGAACTTGGCACCTAGCAGGGAAAGAGTCGGGGCAGGTGTGGCGGAGGACGGCGGGAGGATGCTGGAGAGGTAGACTGAGCCCGGATCAGGTAGGGCTCTCTGAACTGGGCTGGGGGCTTTGGAGTTTATTGTTAGGACTAAGGGAAGCTACTGAAAAGCATCGTAGCAGGGGAATTGGAGGGAAGTGGAAAAATTTGATCTACGTGTTAGTAATTAAGAATTTTCAGTTTGGCTGATTGGGTGTTGGGTGCGTGGAAAAGAGATGAATCAGGGATTACGCCCACTATTTTCTACTCTGTTTCCTTTACGGCACCTACTGTAATTATTTCCTAGTCCTTTTTTTTCCTGTCTGTGTACTTTTCCAATTAGATCCATGTCGACTTTTATTCTGGTGCTTAATAAAAGTGTAGAATAAGTGATTGAACAAAACACCAGTGACACCTCCCTAACTCCATAACACAGATGTACCTCTTTCTTTTTGATGGCTGTGTGCAGGGACCATCACCATGTTGCTTCAGTTGTTTCTCTAAGGGACATGTGCTTTGTTCCCAGAGTTCAGCTATCTAAAAAAAAAAAAAAAAAAAAAAAAATGCTGTAAAACTACGTTTATATACATATCTGTGCATTTCTGCTAGGATTTCTCTAGGATAGAAAAGTAGAATTGGAAGGGCTAATCCTAAGCTATTTTATAACTTTCAATGGGTATTGTCAAATTGGGCTCTAAAAAGCTGTACAAGGGGCACCTAGGTGGCTCAGTTGGTTAAGCATCTGACTTCAGCTTAGGTCATTATCTCCGAAAAGATTCAGCAGGGAGTCTTCTTGTCCCTCTGTCCCTCCCCCATGCTCCTGCATTATCTCCAATAGATAAATAAATAAAATCTTAAAAAAAAAAGAAAAGAAAAATCTGTACAAGTTACACTCCCACCAACACCATGGGAGAGTGCCTTTTCTCTATACTGTAAGCACTATATATATTATCATTTGTAAAAATTTTGTAACACTAGCAGGCAAAAGTGGTCTCATTATAATTTACATTTCAAAAAATATTTTTGAAATTGAAACTCTTTCACTAGTTTTATTTATCACCATTTGTATTTCTCCAGTGAATTACTTAATATAATTTACTCTTTTAAAAATTAAGCTATTGTCTTATTACTGGTTTATGGTAGCTCTTTATGTGGTACAAAGGTAATTCTTACATGTATTATAAATGTTTCTTCCCCTTGGGTCATCTGTCTGTTATTTTCATTGTAGAAATGTTTAATTTTTTAAAACCAAATCTATTGTTTCCTATTCAACTTCTTGTCACACTTAGACTTCCCTCACCCTATTATAATTGTGTATTTCTCTATTTTTTTTCTAATATAAAATTTTCATTGTGCTTTAGCTCCATAATGTATTTAAAAACCCACTTTTACATAGTGGGAGTTAGGTAGTAAACATAACTTTTTCAAGATAGATAACTGGTAACATAAGCAACACCATCTTTTAATTTCCCATTCTGTCAAAACGACTGCGCTGTCTTAGACTAAACCTCCTCTTATGCTTAGGTTTCATCTTAAACTCTCTCTTCTGTTCTTTTGATCTCTTTATATTGCAGTAATGACTATTTTAATAACTGTCTTTATGACTTTTTTCTTCAAAATGTAGGCAATTTTTGTATATTTACTCTGTACATAGACTTAATCAACTCATCCTGTGTTCTTTCCACCTACTTCCCTGCCAAATAGTACTGGACTTTTGGTTGGAATTACATAAAATTTACCATAATTTAACTAGGGGGAATTTGACCACTCTACACCATGAAGTCTACCTTTCTAGGAGAATATGATATGGAGTCAGTGTTTACTGATTATTTTATATTCCTTCAGAAAAGTTATAGTTTTCTTTCTTTTTTATTAACATATTTGCCATATAACATTGTGTCAATTTAAGGTGTATAACATGTTAATTTGATATATTTATTTACTTATTTTATTGAACTGTAGTTGGCATACAATATTATATCACTTTCGTGTGTGATTTCAGCATTTAGTATATACCTTATGAAGTGATCACCACAACCATCTGTTACTATATAAAGTTGTTACAATGTCATAAACTATACTCCCTCTGCTGTACATTGCATCCCATGTCTTATTTATTTTATAATTGGAAGTTTGTACCTTTTATACCCCTTCCCCCATTTCCTCCATCTCCCCACCCACTTCTGTCAATACCAGATTGTTCTCTGTATCTTTGAATCTGTTTCTCTTTTGTCTTATTTTGTTTTTTTGGATTCCATATATAAGTGAAATCATACAGTATTTGTCTTTCTCTGACTTATATCCCTTAGCATCATAACTTCTAGGTCCATTCATGTTGCCACAAATGGCAAGATTTCATTCTTTTTTATGGCTGAGTAATATTACATTGTATATGTATACCACATCTTCTTTATCCATTACTCTTAACGTGGACACTTCATTCGATTACTTCTGTATCTTGGCAATTGTAAATAATGGGGCAATGAACATAAGGGTGCATATAGCTTTTCAACTTACTGTTTTCATTTTATTTGGATAATTACCCAGTAGTGGAATTACTGGATTATATAGGAGTTCTATTCTTAATTTTTTTAAGGAACCTCCATACTGTTTTCCACAGTGGTTACATTGTTTTGCTCTCCCACCAGTAGGGCACCAGGGTTCCCTTTTCTATTCATCCTCCCCAACACTTGTTATTTCTTGTCTTTTTGATAATAGCCATTCTGACAGGTGTGACGTGATATCTCATTGGGGTTTTGATTTGCATTGCTTTGATGATGAGTGATGTTGAGTGCCTCTTCTTGTGTCTGTTGGACATCTGTGTGTGTTCTTTGGAGAAATGTCTTTTGAGGTCCTCTGCCCATTTTTTTAATTGGATTAACTTGTTTTTGATATTGAGTTGTGTAAGGATACATTTATGTCTTATAATATGATTGCTGCAGTTTTTTATATAGGTTTTGTGCATTTTTTAACTTTTTTCTATATATTTTATACTTTTATATCGAGCCACTTTATTGAAACCTTAGTTCTCAATGGACTAGACTTGAAACAATTGTTTTTCAAACACATAGATCAATGGAACAGAATAGAAAACCCAGAAATGGACCCACAACAATCTTCAACAAAGCAGGAAAGAATATCCAATGGAAAAAAGACAGTCTCTTCAACAAATGGCGTTGGGAAAACTGGACAGCAACATGTAGAAGAATGAACCTGGACCACTTTCTTACACCATACACAAAAATAAATTCAAAATGGATGAAAGACATAATGTGAGACATCAAAATCCTAGAAGAGAACACAGGCAGGAACCTCTTTGATCTTGGCTGTAGCAACGTTTTACTAGATACATCACCATAGGCAAGGGAAGCAAAAGCAAAAATGAACTATTGGGACCTCATCAAGATAAAAAGCTTCTGTACAGCAAAGGAAACAATCAAAGCTAAAAGGCAGCGTACAGAATGGGAGAATATCCTTGCAAACAACATATTTGATAAAGGGTTAGTATCTAAAATTTACAAAGAACTTATCAAACTCAACACCCAAAAAACAAATAACCCAGTTAAGAAATGGGCAGAGGATATGAATAGACACTTTTCCAAAAAAGACATCCAGAGGGCTAACAGACACACAAAAAGATGCTGACCATCACTCATCATCAGGGAAATACAAATCAAACCACTATGAGGTACCACCTCACATCTGTCAAGATGGCTAAAATTAACAACACAAGAAATAACAGGTGTTGACAAGGATGAGAGAAAGGGGAACACTCTTGCACTGTTGGTGGGCATGCAAACTGGTGCAGCCACTCTGGAGAACAGTATGGAGGTTCCTCAAAATGTTAAAAATAGAACTACCCTATGATCCAGCAATTGCACTACTTGGTATTTACCCAAAGAATACAAAAATACAGATTCAAAGGGATACGTGCACTGTGATGTTTATAGCAGCATTATCAACAATAGCCAAACTATGGAGAGAACCCAAATGTCCATTGACTGATGAGTGGATAGGGAAGATGTGGGGTGTGTGTGTGTGTGTATGTGTATACTATTTATTACTCAGTCATCAAAACTATTTATTACTAGGGCGCCTGGGTGGCTCAGTTGGTTAAGTGACTGCCTTTGGCTCAGGTCATGATCCCAGGGTCCTGGGATCGAGTCCCACATCGGGCTCCCTGCTCGGCGGGAGGCCTGCTTCTCCCTCTTCCACTCCCCCTGCTTGTGTTCCTGCTCTCACTGTCTCTGTCTCTGTCAAATAAATAAATAAAATCTTTAAAAAAAACAAAAACAAAAAAACAAAAAAAACTATTTATTACTATTTATTATTACTATTATTACTAATTGACTATTACTCAGTCATCAAAAAGAATGAAATCTTGCCATTGCAATGACATGGGTGGAGCTAGAGTGTGTTATGAATGAAATAAATCAGTCAAAGAAAGACAAATACATATGATCTCACTCGTATGTGGAATTTAAGAAAGCAAACAGATGAACATATGGGAAGGGGGAAGAAAAAAAGGAAAGAGGGAAACAAGCCATAAGAGACTCTTAATGACACAGAACAAACTGAGGGTTGATGGAGGGAGGTGGGTTGGGGATGGGCTAGATGGGTGATGGGTCCTAAGGAGGGCACTTGTTATGATGAGCACTGGGTGTTACATGTAAGTGATGAATCACTGAATTCTACTCCAGAAACAATATTGCACTGTATCTTAATTACCTAAAATTTAAATTTAAAAAGATTAAGTTTTTTTCTCTTATTCTTTGATGCCTTTTTTCTCCTTTACCCCCAACCCTCCAATAATGCTTTCTCAAAGGGCCTTGCTCTCAGATTATCCAGAAACACATATTAAAATATTAACCATTAACTCAGGTGTTAGCTGGCAACTGGGAAGTTAGTTAATGACATTCATTTCTTACCCTGTTTGCCCTCACACTGAGTTTTAACATTTCCTTTGCTCTGCCTTGACCCCTGCAGGCTGCATTGCCCGGGTTTCTGGAGCACTGGTGAGAGACTGGAGGGCTGAGGAAGGCAGATGTCATTATAGGTTACTTGTGATACTACTGCAGGCCCAGTGGTCCTTCATCTCTGAATTTGTCATAGTTATACTTTTTTTTTTAAAGGTTATTTATTTATTTATTTATTTGTTTGACAGAGAGAGACACAGTGAGAGAAGGAACACAAGCAGGGGGAGTGGGAAAGGGAGAAGCAGGCTTCCTGCTGAGCAGGGAGCCCAATGCGGGGCTTGATCCCAGGACCCTGGGATCATGACCCAAGCTGAAGGCAGATGCTTAACGACTGAGCCACCCAGGCACCCCTGTCATAGTTTTACTTTAACAGACACCTTCCCTTTCCTACCTCTATTTAGCCATTCATGAACCATTGCAATTATTTTCTTTTTAATTCCAATCTATGCTAAATTTTTATATGGAAAATATATTCATTTTAAAAGCTACATATCATTTAATATTCTTTGAGCATCTACAGTATGTTAAGCATGAAGATACAGAGATAAAAGAAACTGTCCTTATTCTCAAGGAGATCACAGGTTAACGATGAGGTGCTAAAATCCAGCCCCTAGCAAATTCCTTGGGACAAATGCTGTGAAAGGAGTAAACACAAATGCTGTAGCAACACCAATAAGGGACCCCTAACTTAGTGGGCAGGGAAGGCTTAATAGGGAGGTCCAACCAAAGCTACTTAAAAAGTTGCTTGGGAAAGAAAGGGTAAAAGCATGAAGGGGTAAGAGAGCATGACCCATTGTGGCTATTGTTGCATTGTGTAAGGCTGGAGTATAGAATATTTGTGGGGAAACAGAAGGTAGTCTAGAAGTGGGGCATCTCATGAAGGGTTTTGCATACTGTAGTGAGATAGCACTTAGTTACAAATTAACTGATGTGTTACCTTCCTTCCCCCTTTCTGTAGCTTGGGAACCACCCTTCCATACTACAGTCAGCTAGGATTTTCTATGTTTACTGCCTTAGGAAAGAGCTTTCTACAAACACTTAGGAAAGTAAGATTTCACCAAACTATAATCTCATTAAGGAAAGGACTTATCTCCAGGTGTTGATAGAACCTGCAACAGTTCCTATTTGTACCTAATAAATAATTGTTGAATTAATGAAGAAAAGAATCAGATTCTTGATGGTTGCATTTCAAAGGCTTATTTTGAGTTACAAAGACCCATGTTTTGGAGTCTCAACAGCCTAAGTCCCAAAAGGCACAGGTCTTCAAGTTAAAGAGAAATATAATAGATTTGGAAGAGCAGGTCAGTCAGAGCTAATTTTTCTTATACCGGACTAGATCATTCTTCTGTCTCTGAGGAAGTGATGTGCCCTGATGGAAAGCAGTCATGTGAACTGGAATACTAAATGCTGATGTGTGTTCCTTTTTGACACTCTTGTTCAGGCACAGTCTGGAGATGGGAGGAACATATGGTAAGAATCCTACATGAATTTGGGTGATAAGAGAGCAGAGGGTAACTATACTTATAATCTCAGTGGAGCCAGGAGTGGTGACAGTTTTGAAGAAGTTTCCCTCTACCCTGCATGGTAGGGGAGTAGTGGAGTAGATGGGACCACATGTGATAGTTAAGCAGAAAGAGCTTGCAGAATTTCCTTTCACTCCATAAGGCATGTGAAACAACTGAATATGTTCTGGATGCCCAAGAGCAGGATGGAAGTAGCTGGGAGAGAGAGACACACACACCACAGACAGACAGACGCCAACCTGGGGAGACATAATGGGTGGGGCAAGGAGAATGTAGCTGTGTCCCATATAACCCAGAAGGGAATGATGGTGTCTGAGGTGATGCTAAAGGGCCCAAGTGAAGTCGAAGGGCCAGGTGTTTCTCCTTCCCTTTCCAGTGCCTCAGTGTACTTTATAACCTGAGATACTTAGATGTATCCAGGGGGAAGGGTGGGAAAGAAGTCCTGAATTAACTGAGAAGACTCTGAATTAAATTAAGATTAAATTTCCTGCAGCACTGGAATGAGAACACAAAATAAAGATTGAGATGAGTGATAACAAAATAAAGAAAGTTGTATTTGTACACTCCTGAATTTTTGGGCTGAGATTTCTATAATTATTATATTATTAAATATGGATTTAATTATGCACAAGATGGTGGCCATCATTCCTTCATTCAGCTTTTTTTTTTTAAGATTTTTTATTTTATTTATTTGAGAGAGGAGAATGAGAGAGAGCACATGAGAGTGGGGAGGGTCAGAGGGAGAAGCAGACTCCCCGCCGAGCAGGGAGCTCGATCCAGGGACTCCAGGATCATGACCTGAGCCGAAGGCAGTTACTTAACCAACTGAGCCACCCAGGCGCCCCCTTCATTCAGCTTTTACTAGGTACCAGGTGTGGGGTGTGGGGTGGGGTACAAATATGAATCAGACAGACTCCCTGACCTCAAGGGTTGCATAGTAAGTTGGGAGAGAATGGCTTGGGGAATACAGTGGGATCTTCAAGAGTGGAGCAGGGTATAAAATTCATGGGAGCTTCAGATAGTGTTTAAATCTACTAGAGGGATTCAGTGGTGGCTTCTTGGAGGAAAGAGTTTTAAGCCAAAACATAAGAGATGAATAGGAGCCAAGCAGGTGAACATTTAGATGGAGGGGCTAGCATGCACAAAGGGATTGAGGCATGAGAGAGTATTGGTTGTTGAGGGATGTACAAACCTATTCGTGTTGTCTGAGTGAAGAATGTCAGGATGGTGGCCCAGGGTGGGCAACGTGTAAAGACAACACTGGGCAGGTCACAAAGGAACTTGTTAATGCTACGAAGGAATTTCATTTCATTAGATAGAAATCAATGAAAAATTTTTGGCAGGGGAGCAACGTAGCACCATAACCAGACCCACCTGTTGAAATAATCACTTTGGCAAGATAAACCAGAGACTTGAAATTAAAGGCAGTGAGATCAGCAGGGAAAGTTTTTGTACTACTACTACTACTACTACTAGCAATGTTGCAGATTGCTGTCATTTATGAACTTCTACCTCTATGTCAGGCTCTTTACACATTTGTTTCATTTTATCCTTATACTAACCCTATGGGGTGGCTTTTTGTTATCTCATTTTACAGATAAAGAAGCTGAGGCTTAGAGAGGTTAATTTACTTGTCCAAGTAAATAAACACAGAGAATGGGTAAAATGAAAATGAAACCCAAGTCAGTAGACCAAAAAGTCTCCAAAATTGCTATTCTTTCCACTCAAATGTTGATCTCCATTGTCAGTCCAGGAAAGGGATGCTGAAGGCCTGAATTAGAGTAGTAGTAGAGAGGAACATGAGAAGCCGGACATGGGAGATGTTTAGGACTCAGTGATTAACTGGATATGGGGATAAAGAGAGAAATAAAGCCTGGGCATATGCCCAGATTTCCTGTTAGGGCAGCTGGGTGTGTGGTAGGCACATTCAACAAGAGATACAAAACAGGAGAGGAACAGAGTCTCTGGGGAGGGTTATGAGTTCAGTTTTGGATATGCACTTTTTGGTGTCACTCATGAAATAAAGAAATGGGTGATTGGAAGTCTGCATGAATTGTGGTGGAAGGATAAGAGTACAAGGGGAGATGGGAGATCCTGGTAAAGGAATTGTTTAAATTATGCCCCAGACCACTAGACCCCTCCAGTCTTTACTGATGGGATCTGAGTCTTCATGAGATACTTCTCCCAACCTCTGCAGTGCATGTGTCTTACCAAGGCTTCCAAAATACTTGCCATTTCTTGGCTGGTTAACTTGGAGTCATCTGTAGAATAGACTAAAGTGATGTTCTGTGGCATGCTTGGACGGTGCAAATCCTTTCAGATTATGACAGAGGGAGAGAGTTAATATAGGGCAAGACCATGAATGAAGACTGTTGTCCCTTCCATGTGAATGTGAACTGTTTCTGATCTCTTGTCTTGATAAGATGGAAAATAACTCATTGACCAGATCCATGGCTTGTACTTTGTGCTAACTAATGTGCTCTATCAAAGCCATGTGACATCACGTTTGTCACCACAGTTGCACTTAGAGGTAGTATCTGATAGAGTTTATAGTAGTCCATTGTCATCCTCCAGGATCCACATAGTTTCTTCAAGAGTCAGACTGGAGAATTCAATGGAAATAAGGTGAGGACTATCAACCCTGCCATTCCTCCCAGCATGCAAGATTGTTTTTTATTTACTGTCTTGGCTGAAGGAGTTTGGTCTTCCCCACTATAATGTGTTATGTTGCAAATGACCCTAATTATTGGCCAGGTGGCTAGGAAGGGAGGTGGAAGTAAATTTTGATATTTGAAAGTATTTTCTTCCAAGGCAGAGGCCTCTGTATCATCTTCAAGCAAGAGGAATGTTAACTTTTAACAGGGAGGGGTAGGCCTCTTCTGCAGGCCCAAAAGGTCTTGGGAATCTGGTGTTTCAAGATTTTTTGAATGCATTGACCCAGATGTCCCATTTCTATTTCAGGGTGCCATTCTTTTTCCAACCTGGGTCCTTACTCTGGTATAGTGGACTTGCTGGGGTTGGGGTTTTAAATTTCTCTGGAACCTATTAATTTAGACATGGACCTGATGCTCAGACTTTTCTGTCCTCCAGCTTTAGGGGTTAGAGTCTCTTTGATGCTGCCAATGAGGCCTTCTGCCTTTCTCACTCTTCAGCACTATTAACATTTTGGGTATGATCAGTCTTTGTTGGGGATAGTGTTGCCTTGTGCACTGTTGGATGGTTAACAATGTCACTAGCCTCTACATACCAGATGCCAGTAGCACTCAACCTTCTCCCCAGTTATGGCAACCCAAAATATCTCCAGATATTGCCATATGTCCCCTGATGGGGGCAAAATTGACCCTGTAGAGAACCACTGCATTAGATAAAAGGTTGTTAGGGTTGGGAAAAGTATTACGTACTTCAACTGTCTTGATATCATATGCCCTCCACTCCCCTCCCCCAATACAAAAAACAATGTTGAACCTGATTCGGTTCAAAACTGACATCATACTTAACAGGTGTAGTGGATAATGCAGTGCATTGCCCACATCTCCCGTCAGGACCCAGATAATCATTTCCCAGCAGCTGAAAATGTTGGCCACTGAGGGTTCACAGCTGAAGAAAATTGCCCTCAGCAGAAGGAAGCTGCTTTGTGCAAGGTTTCACACCCTCTTTGTAGGCATCTGCATCCAGTGACTGGTTAATGAGATGGTACATTGTCTTTTTGCCACAACAACGTTTTTTTTTTTCTTTTTTTTATTATGTTCAATTAGCCAACATATAGTACATCATTAATTTTTGATGTAGTGTTCAACGATTCATTAGTTGCGTATAACACCGAGTGCTCATCACAACACAACTTTAAAGGGCCATCCCACCTCCAGAGCTCCCCAAGGGATAGGCAGTGACCTTTGCTGAAATTTCATTGCATTCAATTTCTCCCTCTGTATAGTCCTTCTTCTTTCACTCCCACAAAGGTGTTCTTCTTGAAAGCTTATCTCAATAAATAGATCTTCCTCAAATCTCTCTCTTGATGTCTATTCCCAGAGAACTTAACCTAAGAGAGGTGGTCTGAGGGTGGTCTAAAAAAGAATTTTAGAGTGAAGTAGCCCACCATCCAGCTGGCAATAAGGATCCCATGACTAGTGGTAAGGGAGTTCTGATAGACCCCGGCATGTGGTAGTAGTACAGTTGTTAAATCTTTTGTGGTAGGGAACTGGGATGGGAAACAGGTGAAGGGAATGTGTTGACAGGTGCAGTCTCTCAAGCATTTGAGAAATTCAAGGTATGTGAAATCATTAGGAAGATGGACTTGGATGAATGCTGTCAGTACATTTAAGAAAGACAATAAGTCTGATGATGAGAAATGTTAATGCTGAGGTTGAGAACCCTTGATCTAATGGTTTCAAATATTGATGGATCAACTATTCATTAGGGTGTACATATTCTATAATTGGCTCCACATTTATTAGCTGGAATTATGTTTTTAATAAAAGAGCTTCTTTTTTATCATCATTTAGGTTTCCTTGATTATTCTAACGTTTTCATTTTAGTGTAATAGAATAACTAATGATGGAAAGGGTCAGTAGGAAGTCAGGAAATCATTACAATTTTCTCTGCAGGCCTAAATTAAGTATGGATAATTGAATAGTTTAGGAATGAGAACCAATAAGATTTGGCAATAAATAGTTACTGAGGGCATGCAGAAGTTAGAATAACTCTTGGTTTTCTGACTGGGTAGATGATGATGCCAGTCATTAAGTAAGAGAGAACAATGAGGCAGATGAGAGATTCGGAGACACTGAGTTTGAGAAGTGTAGTAGATGAAATGATCATTCAGCAGATATACACTTCCTCTTTCTTAGCCTCTATGAGAAGAGAAGCTGTACTTCTCTGAGTCTTTGATGTTGTGCTTGGCTGCATGACTTGCTTTCACCAATAGAATATGGATTGAAATGATAGTGTGCCCTTTCAAGAACTAAGACTAAGAGGCACTCTGTGTTTCTACTCAAGGAAGAAACGTCCAATAACTACCACGAAAATAAAAGGTCTCCAGTCTGGGACTCAGAACAAACACATATGGAGTGGATTGGAGCCAAACCCACAGCTTAGAGCAGAGCTGTCTAATCAAGCCCAGTCTAGGTTGGCTGAATTGCAGTCAACCTGTAGGTTCACGAGCATGAGAATCAATTTTTTTCCCATTGAATGTGTTGTGTGTTATTGAATGGTATTGTGTTACATGGGAATAGGACGGAGACAAAAAAAACCTGAGCGTCACACAAATGAAAATATGTGGTAGGGAGTTGTATGTGCAGGTCCCAAAATTAGGTGAAGAGCACAAATGGAAAATAAATAGAATAAGGGCCAAAGACAGAACCTGAAGGAATATTCACATACTCTCCATTTGTCATTTAGACCTGCTCAGTTCTGAGTATTGAAGGTATTTCTTTGTTCTGTGATATTATGCACTTTAGAATATAAATGAGGACATGTATTACTATAGAACTTCTCTGTATGTGCTACCCAATCACCTAGAGCTATAATATGCACATGGACTCCAGATTACCTAGAGAAGAAAAAATATCAATCTGTATTTTTCTTCCTGAATAAAACACTTTCCCTCCCAGGGTAGGTCTTGACATTTTGATTTTGAAGAGAAATGGATCTTACTTCTCTTGGTTTTCCATTCCAGCTTCTTTGCTTTGCTGGGTTCTGCCTCCACAATAGAATATCTCTCCAGACTTGTAGGTCAATTTCCATCAGAAACCATTCTATATGTCAATCTTAGAGGCTGATTAGTCAATTCCTAGCCATCTTTCCTCAATATTCAGTTGAGAAAATTTTATTTTTTTCCTTTAGGGCATTAAAAAGTCAATTGTATTCTTATAGGGTTAGTTTCCAGTTTTGTGCTAGTGTTCTCTTCTCTTCCTCTCCCTCCTCCCCACTCCCTCTTCTCTACTTTTCTTCTTCCTCTGTTCCCCTTAAGCCCTTCCCCCCAACTCTGCCATTCTGCTCCACTTTATAATGACATTTTCTAATTCCTTCAGGTACTAAGAAGAGATTAACCATTGTTTTTACTCTTGTGTCCCAACTCTACAAGTACACAGATTTTGTTTGTTGTTATTGTTCGCTAGTAATACAGTTTTCCCCTTCCTTTTAAATGCCACAGTTCCTGTTAACTGCTAGAACCACAGCAGTATCATTGACCACAAAAAAAAAAAAGAAAAAAATGCTTTTATTCTGATGAGGCCTGGAGCCTCTGCTCCAAGTCTCGATGGAGACAGACACAGAATTATAAACTAACCTCATCAAGTGTGTTGCAGATGTTCTTTCTCCCAGACAACCCTTCAGAGCTACCTCCTGTTCTCATGAGGAACAAACCAGAATGAATTACTTTATGCAGAAAAGATAGAAAAAAGAGAGTGTCATTTCCTCTGCTGAGATTATGACTTGACACTCATCCATTTAGGTCAGACCTTTAATAGAAAAGAGGAAGTTCTGAAAGACAGCTAGTTATGGGGAGATTATGCATTTAATTCTAGAAACACTGAATTTCAGTATCTACTGAGTTCAACTAGTTTGGGGATGCATGGAATTAATTTGGCTTTGAGCATGCTGAGTTTGAGGTCTCAGGGGGACTTTTATGTAGAGGTGTCCAGTTGGCAGGATTGACACACAGGCGATTCGTCAGGGTCAAAGTTACAGATTTGGGTGTTACTCATGTGTTTAAAGCTCTGAGAGGTGACAAAGAAACACATAGACTGATAAAAGCAAGGGCAGAGGATTGAGCCTTGGGTTGTACCCAATATGACAGATGGAAGGAGGAAGTAAAACCAATGAAAGAGAAAGATGAGTATGTGCAGTAGGGAAATTGTGACAATACAGCTTCTTGCATGAGAAGGAGGATAGAATTCTGAGAAGGTAGGCATGATTGTGAGTATCTATAGCTAACGAGAGACCAGGAGCATGAAGGCTGAGCAAAAGCCATCTGACTTTGTGACCAGGAGCCACTGGGGACATTTGAGAAGATAGTTTCAGTGTAGTGGTGTGGACTGGAACTGAGTGCCTATGATTAGGGAGTGATTTAGTAGTGAGGGAATGGGGGAGGGGGAGAGAGACAACCTTTCAAAAAAATGTAGACAGGAAATGAAGAAGAAAAATAACTCCAGGATTAAAGTTGTTACCAAATGCTGGTGAAACAAACTTCAGGGTTCTTCACTGCTCTGGCCCTGGATTGCCCTGAATTTTGTGATATTTGTGATATTTATCAGCTTATTAAAAATGTGCAGTTTGTCATGATTTCTCATTCTAAAGAAATGTTCACTTTAGTACCTAATTTCATGTTTGTGAATTTGTATTCTTTTCCCTAAAATATGCTTCTCAAATCGTCTAAGCTTCTGGTCATCCAAAAACTTCAGATTCTTTCCACCTTCAGAGCCTCCCCAGCAAGGATCTATGTTCACATAACAGATTCATCAGTAAGGGGATTTCTTTTCACCTGTCTTCTTGGGTCCAAGAATAGTTTTTGTAAAGATGACTTCTAACTCATGTTAGAACATGTTAGCTTGGGGGTCGTGACCAAGCAGATACAGCAGTTAAGCTGCCCTGAATGTTGAAAGGGTACTTAATTTTGGCTCCTCTCAGTGTTGGTCTTTCTTCCTCTCCTTTAACCTTCTATTAGCCCAGACTGGTTGGTCAGGTTAGCTACTAATACTTTGGAAGGTAATTTAATGGGTGAGATTGGATGAGTCTTTGGGTTCTTTGTCATATTGAGGTTCTATATTTGTTTCAAAGAGCAGGACTTCAAGAATAAGGGAGGCAGGAATGGAAGGATCAACTAGTATCTGGGACCAGGTAGGAGAAGGGGTGTCAGGGAGAGAATGGCCATAGGGAAGAGGTGAGTAGCTCTGAGGAAGAATAAGGGAGCCAGTCAACATAGAGGTTTTGCCCAGATAAGGGGTCTGGGGGCGGTGGCTGGATTTTCTGGGGTTGGCCAAGGACACAAGGAAAGAGTTGAAGTCATACCCAAGAGGATACGAGAAAGAGAGAGAGAGAGGGGGAGAAGTGCAGAAAGGTGAGGCGATGTCAGGGATGAGATGAATGTGGCTGTCTCAGAGACACCTCCAGAGCACCCCACTCACAGGAAGACCTTGTTTGATCACTGACTCATTGTGGGCCCACTCTTCCTGTGCTTCAGTTTCCCCTTCTCTAAGATGAGAATCACCACAAAGGGCTATGGGGAGGAAAAACTAAGAAAAATAGACCCAAAACACTAGTGGTAGATACATTCTTCTATGGTTTCTATGGTAATAATCTTGGACTGAAGTTAAAGAAAAAAACTGAGTAAAGTACTTGTTTATTTGTTAGTAAAAATGCATTTCAAATTGAGATTTTTCTCTTGCAGGGGGTTGTCACTAAAAGAGATAATCTTCCTTAAGAAAACCCCCAGCCTCAGGGTCTGTAGTTTGTCATTGAAATACAGAAGCTGACTTTGTTACACATTTTTTGCAGTAGTGAAATATATGGTAAACAAATGTTTAATTAGTTTTTTTCACTCCAAATAACCTTTATTGAGTGCCTACCATGTGCCAACATGCCAGCATTATAATTCTGTCTCTGGTGAGACTGCAGAGGTAAAAAGGGTAGGTTTAGCCTTAACTAAGTGTAGCAAGGGGCACCACTAGTTACAGTCCATGAGATAGAGGTCCTGCATATTCCACAGGTATGCTCTGACAGGCTGGACAAGAAGCCAGGAACACAGTGGACACATGTCAGCCCAAGTTCCACAAAGGAGCTGCCATGCAAACTGGGCCGTGGAAACGTTCAGTGAGGAGGGCTCAGCCAGCAAAATGAAGGGCAGGAAGACACGCGAGGAGGATTACCACTTTGGCATTAAATCGCAAGTCAGATTATTAGAATGATAATCTCTTAGAAGCTGACACCATGTTTAATTCATCTTTGCATGTCCCAGTGAATTTTCCTAGACCTCTGCCCCCAATGGAGCCCCAACAAACACTTGTGTTTAACTCACTCTCTTGCCTAAAAAGGGTTCAGTAACTTTCCAATGATTATGAGTAAAATCCAATGCTTTGTTCTGGACTATGAAGCCCTGCATGAAATGTACCAATTTTGAACTGCTCTTTCCTTCCCTCCATGTGACTCTAACACTCATTATGTGATTGGCTATTCCCCTTCTTCAGGTTTCCATGTTTCCTCAGAGAGGTCTTATCTGACCAGCTTATTTAGGTAGGGCCCTCATACTCTATCCTGATTTTCTCTATTATTGTATCCTATTACTAAAATATTTATTGCATAAATGAATGTTGATCAAAATAACAATAATGATATTGGTAAAAGTTAACATTTGTTGAGTGCCTACTAGATGCTTGGCATTATGCTTTCTCTTTTAATTTTAATTTTTTTTTTTACCTTTTTTGTGGTGAGGACACTTTACATCTCTTAGCAAATTTCAAGTATACAGTACATTATTAAGTATAGTCACCACGTGGTACATTAGATCTCTAGAAGTTTCTCATCTTATAACTGAAAGTTTGTATGGATGGGACATTACCCAGTTAGTCCCCAGAATAAACTCCTGAGTAGTGTTATTATTTCTATTTTACAGAAGAGGAAACTGAAGCTTGAGAGGTCAAGAAGATTGGCCCAGGAAACAAAACTAATGATATAATGACAGCTTAGAAATCAGGAAGTCTGACCTCAGAACCTATGCTCTTAAACATATTTACTTAATACTTTTAAATGTTGTATGGTGACTAACATAACATAATAAAATAAAAAAAAACCACTTTTAAATGCTGCCTCTTGAATGTGTATAACTGCATAAAGCATTAGCAAGTGATTATCATATATTTGTTTCAGATCAGTTTTATAGTCTGTGAATTTTTAAATGATCAGAGACATCAATCTAGAATCTTCTGCTGCAATTTCTAATATCATCTATGGCATCAAATAATATTCTTTGGTCATGAGCAAAAGGAAAAATGAACTGGATTCTATCCTTTCTAATCCTCACATTTCCCTTGCCCACAATTTATGTGATACTAATAGGCTTGTATTCAGTGGAGAATTCCCAAGCGATGCATCTCAAACATTTCTGTGCATAAGAATTACCTGGGGATCTTATTAAAATGCAGTTTCTGATTCAGTAGGCCTAGAATGGGGTCTGAGAGTCTGCATTTCTAATAAGCTCCTGGGTGAGCTGGCACTGCTAGTTGGGGGCCCACACTTGAGCAGCAAGTTTCTAAGGAATTAATGTAATGAATACTTGTTTTTTTTTCCCTTCTCTCCTCAGCAGAGCAAGTAAATTCTAATAATTGGGCATGTGGGCACAGACTTTGGTAAGGACTGAGGATTAGGATACATAATTACACTAGAATTTAATCTTCAGGAGATCAGGGTTCTTTTCTGTCTTCTTCACCAACATGTTCTGAGTTCCTGCCATAGAGTTAGAGCTCAATAATTATTGAAAGAAGAGAATTTGTCCTTGCTTGGGAGAGTAGGTAAGAATTCATAGCCTCATTCTCCCATTCCTTCCCAGTTCTGTGATTGAGTGGAATCTACATACTTTTTCATTTTTTAGGAAAGCTGAAAATCCTTTCCTATACAGCTACTCACAAGAATAGAAGAACAGGAAACCTATATGGGAGGAGAGGGAAAATGGATCCTAAGACTTGAACTTCTACTTTGATTAATAGTCAAGTGCCTTTTGGATTTGTCTTTTTTTCATGTAGACCCATATGCAGTAGATGGTTCCCTATTTCTCTGGAATTGGGAGGGTTCCTTAACATGTTCATTCATTCATTTAGCATGTATGGGGAAGCATCATTCTAGGGACTTGAGATATATTGGTGAACAAAGAAAACCTCTATCCTCGTGGAACTTTTACTGCAGCTGGTGCAGACAAATACTAAATTAAATGAATAAATGTATGTTATAAGGTGATAAGGGGAGATGTAGATGAAGGTAGACAAAAAGGAGACAACAGGACAAGGGAGGCATAGATTAAGGTAGGAGAATTATGAGAGTATGAGGTGGAAGGAGGTTGTAGTATTAAATAGGGCAGTCAGAGTAAGTCTTTTTTTTTTTATTTCAGAGATTATAATGAGGATCACATAAAAACAAAAACAAAAACATGCAAGGTGCTTAGGAGGGTAACTGGTACATAGTGAGGGTTTAATAAATGTTTGCTATTACTTTTACTATTATGGACACCTTTTTAAAAATACTTCTTGCTCACTTTCCTTTGTGTTCTATCATATACTATTTCTCCTGTCTCCTCCTCTTTGTCTAATTAATTTCTCAAGATTTAAGGTTTAAGACTCAACTCATATTTCATTTAATCAAAGAGGTCTTTCCTGAGTTTAACATCCTGGGTAAAGTTTTACAGATTCCTCAAGAACTATTTGACTACCTCTATTTATTCCAACATTTTATAAGTAGTTTTTGTTTTGTTTTGTTTTATTATGTTATGTTAATCACCATACATTCCATCATTAGTTTTTGATGTAGTGTTCCATGATTCGTTGTTTGCATATAACACCCAGTGCTCCATTCAGTACGTGCCCTCTTTAATACCCATCACCAGGCTAACCCATCCCCCCATTCTTCTCCCCTCTAGAACCCTCAGTTTGTTTCTCAGAGTCCATAGTCTCTCATGGTTCGTCTCCCCCTCCAATTTCCCCCCCTTTATTTTTCCCTTCGTACTATCTTCTTCTTCTTCTTCTTCTTTTTTTTTTAACATATAATGTATTATTTGTTTCAGAGGTACAGGTCTGTGATTCAACAGTCTTGCACAATTCACAGTGCTCACCATAGCACATACCCTCCGCAATGTCTATCACCTAGCCACACCATGCCTCCCACCCCCCACCACTCCAGCAACCCTCAGTTAGTTTCCTGAGATTAAGAATTCCTCATATCAGAGTAAGTCTTATTGAGAAAATGACATTTGGGTAGAGATTTGGGGAGAGTGAAGCAATGAACTAGGCAGATTTTAGGGCCTTGCCTGTTACAGGTGGAGGTGACAGCTGGTGCAAAGGACCTAAGGTAGCAGAGTTGCTAGAATATTCTCAGGATAGCAAGAATTTCAGTGTCCAGAGTGAAGTGAAAGATGAGGAGAATCATAGGAAGTAAGCCCCTCATCTCATCCCTTTTCTTTAAACTGTCCTTGTTATTCAGGATGATGGTGCCTTGTTCTTTCCCAGATTTATTTGGAACTGGTGGTCAAATAGTTTCCTTTTACAAATATGGGATTCTGACTGGATTGAATCATAACTTTCTTTATATCTGCATTCTAGACTTGTTGTTCTTAGGAAGGGAGTGCAAGGATAAAGAACGAATCAACTCCTTCAACAGTTTAGAATAGAGACATGGTTTGGTAGGAAGATGAGGCTTATGATTAAGTTCCGGTTGACACTGTGACCTTGGCAGAACCCCTCACTTTTACATTTTAGTTGTAAAGTGAGATGACTGGATTTGATAATCTCTAAAGATCCTTCTCGTGACATTTAGTTCTAAATATTACCAAAGGCCCTTATTAGCACAGTCAGTACTGTGTTAGGTGCTTTGTCCTTCAAGAAGTTTACAGTGAAGTTGGTAAGACAAGATGTGAATATGAAAGGTCAGATGACCAAAAAATTAGGGTTAGAACCAGGTCAGTCATAGACTTGCTAAGTGTCAAGCCAAAGTTCCAGATCAACCCTGCTCTGAATTAAAGGAGGGGAAAATCATTATGGGATGAGGTTGTAAAAGTCATTTCTAAAGTAGATGTGGGTCAGGAGCTAGATTCACATCCATTTATTTATTTATTTTTATTTTTTTAGAGAGAGAGAGAGAGCATGTCGAGCAGGGTGGGGGAGGGGCAGAGGGAGAGGGCGGGAGAATCTTAAGCAAGCTCCATGCCCAGTGCAGAGCCCAATGTGATCTCATGACCCTGAGCTAAAATCAAGAGTTGGACACTTAATGCACTGAGCCACCCAGGTGCCCTGGATTCACATCCCTTTAGAGATGGAAGGGTGCACCTGGCAGAGAGACATGGACAAAGGCAAGGAATAGTAATGTCCTTGCTGTGCTCACTTCGGCTGAGCAGATATTTCATAGAGGAAGGTTAGGAACAGTTAACTGATGGGGCCTACACATTCTTTTAGGATCTCCTTTTAGTCTGTAGTTGTGACCACTCCCTCAGCCCCCTCCCCTTGCCAACAAACTTTTAATTTTGAGTCACTGAGAAGAAACAAAACTGAAAAATTATTCATCCTTTTAGGGCTAGGCACACTTACCTCTTCCTTACTGTGGTGGTACTTACAAAGAGGGCACACCCAGAGATGGGCAGAGAGAAGAGAGTGTGAAGTACTATTTAGATAGACAGGCTCAGACTTTAAAGTCCTACACTGTCTTACTGGCTTCCTTGTGTGCAGGGGGAAGAAATTTTTGTAGGTCATTGAAGTGGATAAATCCCCTTATTAATTAAGATATCCATGACATATGCAATATGTACAGTTTCTCTCCACTTCTATAACTTTATACCTTGTATAAAGAGAAGGAATACAAGAGGACCTTGCTGGCTTACTCAGCTCACAGCCACCCAGACAATTCATAGGCAAAATACTTGTTCCCTGGGACAGTCTATAGGAACAAGCATGTGTGTGTATGGAGGGGTGCTGAAGTACAGGAACATAGGCACAATGTACAGAATGAAAAATGCAGAGAGGATCTTGGCTTTGCACCATTCCACAGACACTTTCCCAATCTACATGGTATTCTCTTAGTGATCTCCATATGCCCTTCACCCTGGCCCCTACCAAGTGCTCTTTCCTCTTTTCTTTTTCTTTCTTTCTTTCTTTCTTTCTTTCTTTCTTTCTTTCTTTCTTTCTTTCTTTCTTTCTTTCTTTCTTTCTTTCTTTCTTTCTTTCTTTTTTTTCTTTCTTCTTTCTTTCTTTCTTTCTTTCTTTCTTTCTTTCTTTCTTTCTTTCTTTCTTTCTTCTTCTTTCTTTCTTTCTTTCTTTCTTTCTTTCTTTCTTTCTTTCTTTCTTTCTTTCTTTCTTTCTTTCTTTCTTTCTTTTTTCCTTCCTTCCTTCCTTCCTTCCTTCCTTCCTTCCTTCCTTCCTTCCTTCCTTCCTTCCTTCCTTCCTTTCTTTCTTTCTTTCTTTCTTTCTTTCTTTCTTTCTTTCTTTCTT
>NW_023270389.1:53322134-53436674 GCF_011800145.1 Mirounga leonina | reverse complement strand
TTTCTTTCTTTCTTTCTTTCTTTCTTTCTTTCTTTCTTTCTTTCTTTAAGATTTTATTTATTCATCTAACAGAGAGAAAGAGAGAGAGAGAGCACAAGCAGGGAGAGTGGCTGAGGGAGAGGGAGAAGCAGGCTCATCAAAAGGGAGAAGACATTGGGCTCCATCCCAGGACCCTGGGATAATGACCTGAGCCAAAGGCAGATGCCTAACCAACTGAGCCACCCAGGCGCCCTCAAGTGCACTTTCTGTTACCTTCCAGGACTTCACTTGAGGACACCAGCCTCTGCTTATCTAATGTTAGGATGATCCAGTTGTCAAAACCAATCCTCCAGTTCCTGACCGTTCATTCTCCTAGCTTTACCTGTCTGAGTTCTCATTCCAAGTTGCCAAATACCCCTTTCCTCCCAGAAGAAAAGGAAATTGCTTTTGTGTGAGCCCCTCCTGTGAAAATGCATTTCCTGGCAGAGTGCTGTGGTCTGATCTGAAGATAGGCTTTGGTTGAGGTTTCAAGAATTTTCATAACGAACAAGGGCTATAAGCAGATTAGTTTTAGGCCAGAGTTGCTTTTGGTAACTTCTGTTAACTCCTAAGCAGACATTTAGGGGGATGGATGATTCATCTCAACATGTCCTGGTGCCGTTTTACCATAATTGCAAGAGATTATACAAAAAGAGGAAAGCAGTGAGGATTATTAGAGAAATCAATTAAATAGACAGACTTCCCTGTCTTACAATGCTGTGGTTATAGCTACTGAGCAGAAACAGGTTTTTATGTTGGTTTTTTTTTTTGATAGATTTCTCCTCCCATGAAACCAGCTCCTCATTGTGTGCCCCTCATCTAATCCAAAGGGTGAGGGGGGCAGGGAAGGAAGAAAAAACACAAAACCCAGAACCTCCCTTCCCCCTCACCATGACCACTACATGAAAAATCCAATTACATTCTCCATAATATGTGCCATAAATAAAGGACACTCCCTTTAGATGACTTGTTTAGAGGAATTTGTAATACTGTAACATGATTGATGGTTGTATTCAATCTTTTCATTCTCAAGGAAAACATAACTCAGGTAGTTTGCTTATACCTGTCCCTTGTATATACTGATTGATAGTTATTAAATATAGAGATAGCAGCAAATATTAGTGAAATAGGTTCTCCCTAGCTGAGAGTATAGGCATGTTATTTAACTGTGCCAGTGAACACAGTCCTGTGTGTGGACCTGAATTTTGGAGCGAGTGAGGATCATGTGTTGAAATGGCCTGCGATGCCCTTGGGAGCAGAGTCAACAATGATTGCCAAGATGGCATGACTCTCATGGAGGGAGATAAGCTGTGTTGAATGCAAAAAGCTCAGGCAGTGGGATAGAAGCCTTTTTTAGGTTCAGTTTTATTTTCTTGACCTTATTGAAAATTGTCTCTAGTAATCTCAGTAGTAGAGTCCTGTATTGTGGTCATTTTGATGGTCTTCAGGAAAGAGGAGAAAAGTGCAACATGCTTTGGGTCCCCATACCCAAGTGGGAGTTTAGAGCAGCTAAGCCAGCTGGAAAACCACAAGGGTCAGGTGCATGTGTTGGTCTTAAGGGCTCAGTTGTGTGTATAACCATCTTAAGTACTCAAACTTAGTGTTGTAAATTAGGTCCCAAGATTTCTGAGCCTACTTCAATTTGATTAATGAATTTTTTCTATAGAGAGAGTAAACTTTGCTGTCTTTCATGCACCTCAAAGTCAACATTCCTCAAACTGAACTCATGGCCTTCCTCCCCGTCCCTACCACCCATTCTACTTTTCTTGTCCTGCATTTCAGTAAATGGCATTGCCCTCCACCCCTTTGTGTAGGTCAGACATCTTGGTATCCTTTCTGATTTCACCTCTCGCTCACCCCTAAATCCAGCCCATTACTGGCCTACCACTAAAATGCTCTCCATCCCTTCAAATATCTTCCCAACCTCATCCTTTTTCACCTGTTCTGGCTGCACTCTTTTTTTTTTTTTAATGCTTGAAAGATGTTTATTTGAAGGACATCTATTATATAGCAAGTATTTCAAACACATAAAAATGCTTAAACCCAAGAACAAATCCACATAATACCAAAAAAAAAAATTAGGATACTAGGAATTATAGATTTCCCTTTCATAAAGCTATTATATTGAGTATACGGAGTGATATTTTTTAATTTAATTTTTTTATTTTATTATGTTATGTTAATCACCATACATTACATCATTAGTTTTTGATGTAGTATTCCATGATTCATTGTTTGTGCATAACACCCAGTGCTCCATGCAGAACGTGCCCTCCTCAATACCCATCACCAGGCTAACCCATCCCCCCACCCCCCTCCCCTCTAGAACCCTCAGTTTGTTTCTCAGGGTCCATAGTCTTTCATGGTTCGTGTCCCCCTCCGATTGCCCCCCTTCGTTTTTCCCTTCCTATTCCACTCTTAAACTCCAATAACGCATTCATCACCCTGCTGTTGGAATATTCTTTTAAAATCACATATAATTGTCTTTGCTGTGGCTTTTCATTGGTCTAGTTTAGCCTCAGATTCTTAACACAGCTTACCTACTGATCTGTCCTTTACCTTTGTAGCTGCACTAACTCTGTTACCCCTCCAGCCCCAGTTGAATCCACTGCTTGCTCTGCTCCACTCCAGCAGTACCTGATGGTTTTCGGTTCCTCAAATACAACAGGTGACAGTCTCTTGCTACCTCCAGGCTGTCCCTTTACCTGGAAATTACCAACCATTACTCCATCCCCTTTCCCTCCTCCTCAGCCACACACACATACACTCTTGGCTTAAATAACCTTCATTAACTACTCAGCTTGAACAGCATTTTCTTCACGAAGTCTTCTCTAATCCCCCAGACTCTATTAGGTCTCCTAGTTATAAGCTCCCATTGTCTCCAGTGTTTCCATACTAGAAATTTCTTAATGATTTGTGTTCTTTTATTTTGTGTGTGTCTTCCCCACTGGACTGTGCATTCCATAAGGGAGAGTTCTTTATCTCTTCACCACCGTAGACCCAGTGCCTGGTGTTGTGCCTGGCACACAGGAGACGCCCAAAAGACATTTTCTGCTTAATGCTGACTTCCTGTATCAGGATGGTTTTGCCAGCAAGTAGCAGAATTCTCAGACTCAAATATGCCTTGAAAATAAGGTTTGAAATTCTTTCACTTATCTGAAAGTTCAGAGACAGGGCAGACTTCTTGGTTAGTATTGATTTAGCACCTCAGCCAGGTCCTGCAGGATCTCTACAAGAGTGTCCTTTCCACTGTGCTGGCTTCTTGGCTCACTTTCCCTGTGTGGTCATCAGATAGTTCCCAGAGTCTACTTTACTGCCCAGCCAGCCTGAGAAGGAAGTGCCATGGAGACGCTATAGGAAATCCATGATTAGGGCCTCCAGAACTGAAATGGCCCCAAGTGTGGGCTGTGGCACTCCCTGCCTCCTGGTACCAATTCAGCAACAATTTCAAAGACCAGCAAGATTCCATGGAAACCAGCACTTAGGTGGTATGATTTCACTTAAGATCTTTTAAATAAGGGGCGCCTGGGTGGCTCAGTCATTAAGCGTCTGCCTTCAGCTCAGGTCATGATTCCAGGGTCCTGGGATTGAGCCCTGCATCAGGCTCCCTGCTCAGCAGGAAGCCTGCTTCTCCCTCTCCCACTGCCTCTGCCTGTGTTCCCTCTCTCACTGTGTCTCTCTTTGTCAAATAAATAAAAATTAAAATAGAGATCTTTTAAATAAAATGTTGGCTGTTGATTCATTAACTGGCTTCTATACACAGAGAGCTAAGAGAGACCAAAGAAAGAGGCAGGCCACTCTGGATTGTAGGTGGCAGGTTTAATAAGTAAGGGAAACTTACGTATGAGGCTGGTGTTGGGCAGCAGCAAGATAAGCACACCTCTGAACCCACGCTCCAGAATCTTAAGAGTTTATATAGAGGCCTCAACTGGGTTCAGTCACATATACCATCTAGATGGTCTCAACAACACCTTACTGTCTCAGGGTTGTGTCCTTGAAAATGGTGCTCACTGTAAGAACAGTGGGCATAATGAACATTCCAAGGACTGGGAGTGGTGAGGACCCTCCAGGGACCTGAGTCCCACCGGAGGGTCAGCCAGTGGTCACGTCCTCTTGATGACCTCCTTCAACATTGGCTACTTCACCTTTTCTGAAATAGGTATGAAGACTTCTTGAATGTTTGGCTGCTCTAGTAACTTTTGAAATACCACCTTATTGGAATAACATGGAGATGCTTAGGTTCTGAAGTAGTCCCTCACATATATTTTCTCCTTTAGGTAACAGGCTTGAATTGAAGTATACTGAGTTTTCATTTCATGTTTTAATTAAGAAGAGCCTTAATACTCTTCCAAGAGTCTGTTGGAGCGAATTGTTAACCCTTCAAATTCTTTAACAAAATATTTAAATTCAGAAAAATTATATATGAGAGAATGAGAGGGAGAAGAAGGGATAGACTATAGATCTTGAGAATAAATAAATCAGGAGTTGGCTTTGGGGGTAAAAGGGTGGCAAGTACTATGGCTAGGGCTTAATTCATGTTGAATGAAGAACCCTTGGAAAACTGAAGTAAATTAGGATCCTTGTTTGGTGGCTTCTGAGAAAAAAGTATTCCTGGCCAGACGCATGGGAATCAGGTTCCAATGTGTCTATAATTAGAGCTCAGTCTCTCTGATATGTCTATTTTTTATTTTCCTGCTTATAACTCGATTAGACCATGTTGTTGTTCTTTTTTACCTGTATTCATTTTGTGGTTGTTAAAGCAACTTAGTGCTTTAAAGATATTGGGAAAATTTGTTTCTTTTCAAGTAAAAGTTTTCTCTCCAAGTGGGAGGAGGAGGCGGGGGTCATTGTGGGTATTCCCTCTTCTGCCGATTTCTGAGTGAGAAGACACCTACTTTAGCTGACAGGCAGAAAACAAACTAAACAGCTGGAGCTTGTTCTTTTGATCTCTGCCACTAAGTAGTATTTCCCCATCGCACGTTTGCTGAACATTGATTTCCACTGCAGATATAAGATGTCTAAGCATGTCACTCTTTCCCTTTGTTTGTCAACTTTTACTTTTTGTTTAATCAGGCAACCCCATGGGGGTGGAATCTTATTCATTGTTCCAGGGAGTGCAAAATCAGACAACTTGAGGATGGTTGCAGAGTTCTTGGTGCATAAAGCAATCATGTCTCTGGGGGCTCCTCAGTTGCAGATCTGATGGGTATTTTCCACGATAGTTTTGGAGGCTGAGCTATCTCCTTTATGAGGTTGGGGGACAAGGTGCGGGGGAGAAGACATGAGAAAACTGCTTTTATCTTTTCTGCTAGTCTAAGCATTTGTCTGTAACGTAGCTGCAGAAAGCCTGAGAGAGTCATGGCTTTGAGGTCTGTATCCAACCCTCTCCTGACACTCATACCCATGAATTCTGAGTTGACCCAGCAGACTGGTTGATTGGGGTAAATTCTTCCTTTATCTTTGCTCTGTGTACGTCCTTTCTGAAGCTTCAATTTCAACAGTAGAGGCTATGTTTCTTAATAAATGAGCTTCATTCTGTAGTCAAGAGTATTTGAGCACTTTCGGGTTGAAGAATGAAATTATCAGAAAAAGGCAAACCCATCTCTTTGAGTAGAGACCTGATGAAGGAGCAGAAGGCTAGCTGAGGACAAAGCAGAAGTAGTCACCCTACACCCCCCCCCATGTGATATATGTGACATTCCTCAGGCACTCCTGGCTGCCCTAAAGGAAAAATAAATGGTTAACTGATAGAGATCACAGTCCTGCAGGACAGGATCTCCCTCGGTTTACAAATGTCCTAGTGATTTACAAGGAAGTTTTCTTATCAATAGCCTAACTTCCAGAGACCCATAACTCAGTTTCCTGAAGCCCTATCACCTTCCCCTCCATAAAATTAAGGGAAGCTGAGGCAGAAGGAAATGTAAATAAAATTGAATTTCTTTTGAACTGAAGCCCATTGACAAGGACGCGTGATAGAAGGAATGTAACACTCCTCCAGGAAACTCCTAACTGTCTTCATGTTACTGCCTCATTAGAGGGAAGAACAACCTTGGCTTGAAAATAACCAGGCCTCCAGTATCCTGAGAGTCTTTAGCATATGACAGTCCTTCTGGACACTCCCTTTGTCCTCACCTCCCCAACTCCTGAGTACATAATCAGCCACTCCTCAAGAAAGCAGCTCTTTCTGCCCACGGGTCCTGTCCCCATGCTTTAATAAACCACCATTTTGCACCAAAGATGCCTCAAGAATTCTTTCTTGGTCATCACCTCCCAACTCCACCCCACTGATCCTCACCTATATTCCAAAACTATGTCAGAACGACTCTTTTACACTTGCCACTTACGACCACAAGATCGATGTGACAGAGTAAAATTTCTTTATACAGTTGAAAAACTAAATTCAATCAGAAAAGAGTTAATAATAACTTTTTTTTTTCAAGTAGGCTCCATGCCCAGTGTGGGGCTTGTACTCACAACCCCGAGATCAAGGGTTGCACGCTCCACCGACTGAGCCAGCCAGGTGCCCCTAACAATAGCTTTTAAGAAACACACTCATTTACATAGTTCATGTGGTCCTCCATTTTCATTCAGCAGCCAAACTGATCTTTAAAAAACATAAATTCGATTACACCCCTTCCTTGTATTAAACCCGTCAATACCTTTCTCTTGCTCTAAAGATAAAATCCAAACTCTTGACCATGGCCTTTCTAACCTGTATTATCTGACCTCTGCTTAACCCCTCTAGCCTCATCTCATACTTGCTTCCCCATCACCCACTATGTTGCAGCTACACTGGCCCCTTCAGTTCCTGAACCACCATACTCTCTTACCTCAGGGCTTTTGCACATACCATTTCTTCTTCTCGAAATGCTTCTCTTTACTTGGGTTCTCTACATGGCTGTTTCTTTGCACCCTTTGAGTCTTAGGCCATCTTCTCAGGCCTCCCACAACCACACTAATAAGATCCCTCTAGGGGCATCTGGGTGGCTCAGTTGGTTAAGTGTCTGCCTTCAGCTCAGGTCATGATCTCAGGGTCCTGGGATCAAGCCCCCTGTTGGGCTCTCTGCTTAGCAGGCAGCCTGCTTCTCCCTCTGCCTCTGCCACTCTCCCTACTTGGGCTCTCTAACTGTATCTGTCAAAAAAAAAAAAATCCCTCTATTATTTTCTATTAGTGCACCATAAGGTCTATGAGCCACAAGGACTATGCTTGTTCTTTTTTCTTCTCTCTCTCTCTTTTTTGAGATAGGCAGATGATCTAGAAGAAATAATTATTTATAGATAATTTTTAAAATTATGGTAGAATTTACATAAAATGAGGAAATATTTTAAATATTCAGTTTGATGAGTTTTGACAATATGTATACCCCCATGTCACCACCACTCACAGTGAGATATGGAATGTTTTTATCATCCATGAAATTCTCTCATGCTCCCCTCTGATCAGAGGTAACCACTTTCTTTAAAAAAAAAAATTATTTATTTATTTATTTATTTATTTATTTATTTATTCATTTATTCATTTATTCATTTATTTGAGATAGAGAGAAAGAGAGAGAGCGGTGGGAGGGGTAGAGAGAGAGGGAGACAACCAGACTCCTTGCTTAGTGGGGAACCTGACATGCTCTATCCCAGGACTCTGAGATCAAGACCTGAGCTGTAATCAAGGGTCAGAAGCTCAACAGACTGAGCCACCCAGGTGCCCTGAGAAGTAACTAGTTTCTGACTTATGTTATCATCCATTAGTTTTGCCTAAATCTTGGCTTCTTTCTTTCAACATAATGCCTATGAGATTCATTCATATTGTTGTAGATATCAGAAATTTATTCCTTTTGTTGCTGAGTAGCATTCTATTGCATGAATACACTAAAAATTGTTTCTCCATTTTCTTGTTGCTGGCATTTGGGTTGTTTCCTGTTTTTGGCTATTATGTGTAAGGCTGTTATGAACATTCTTTTCTCTAAAGTTTTTTATTGTTGAAGCATAGTTGACACATATGTAATGAACATTCTTGCACAAGTATTTTTATACACATATGTATTCATTTCTCATGGGCAAATACATAGAAATGGAATTGCTGAATCAAAGGGTGGGTGTATATTTAACCTTCTGAAAATGACCAAAAAGTTGTCCATGTTTGTCTTATTCACTAAAATACACCGAATTTCTCTTTCAGGGCCTGACACACACAGTAGTTATTTACTCTCTCTTTATTGAATGATTTAATGCTCTTTTTAGTGCTCTGACTTCCTGAGAAGCATCTGTCCATTACTCAAGGATGGCATTTTTATTGTGAAATTATGACCCTAAGGTAAAACTCAAACCATCATTATGATAAACAGACTTTGGCACAGGACAGTGTGCAAGGTCAATTTTGAAATTAAGCCTCAGCCTCACCATTTTGGTTTGTTTTATTTTGCTTTCTCCTCTTCCTCCTTCTTTTCAGTTCACCACTACTCCCTAAGCAGAAAACCATTCTTATCCTTTGCTGGCAGAAGTCAAGTCCTTGTGTAGGCTGTTGTTACAGTTTCTCCTCCCAAGAGATCAGAGTACTTTCTAAGGAGTAACTCAGCCATTTAGCACCTGTTGAGAAACCAGTGGGTACAATATGCCCAGAGTCTTCGGAAGGTCAAAGGCAGACCTGAAGTTAGACCACTCACCTCTCCTTATTCTTTATCAGGAACTCACTAAGAAAACTCATTACTTCCTCTCAATAGCAGTGAGTCAGACAATGGGTACTTCATTCAGAGTAGAGTCTCAAGGAGTCTCATTCCTGGTTTAAAGTGACCCACATGGGTTCACACTTTTCACTCAGAACCTCAATTCCTTTGATTTTCCTGGAAGCCTTTGGGAAGCCTTGGGAAGCCTTGGGAAGCTTCCAGGAGATTCCATGAGATGAGTGAACCTGGATTGTGGGGGGATGGGAGTGAGGATGGGAGAGGGAGGAATAGTGTGGTAGGTAGGTGGCAATTACACTGATTAAAAAAATCAGTGGTTTGGTGAGTAACTCCTTAAAAGGCAAAGTCCTGCAGTTCATGAATATTTGCATAACTGCTCATTAATGCTTGGGAGAACTGAATCACTGGGATGTCATGGGACAGCTTATTTCTATTAAGACTGGTGGAATCTTTCTGTGGTGGGCATGGCCTGCCTGGGCCCCCATAACAGCTTATAACATCCGGTAAGAAGCTCCTTCATTTCTAGGTGTTGATTAGGATTGTAGTGCTCATGAACACTAATGACTCAGAAAGCTTCTAGAATTTAGATGGAGGAAATAAAGATACTCTTAAAGATCTTCCTTTCCCCAGGATAGGAGAGACCTCGGACAATATCTACATGAAAGGACTTCAGTATTCTTCAAAGCCATTAAGAACAATTTTTTCATAATTCACACTCTTCCTACTTAAAAATATGTTATATCAACTTGTAATTGAAAAAAAAACTATAGCACAGGACAGCTAAAGCAGTATGCAAAAACTATTTTAAGGGAAAGGAGAGTTGTACATCAAACCTGGGATGATATTGTCAGTTATATCAGATATTACATTTAGCTCTGATCTTCCTGGCAGCCTTAGCAAAAAACAACAGCTAAGAAAACACACAAAGAGAGACATAGTTCTCGTTATTTGATAAAGAGAATCATAAAAATCTATTTGGAGTATATTTTTGTGGCACTGAATTCCAAAGAGAAATTAATGGTTTTTTTTTTTTTAAAGATTTTATTTATTTATTTGAGAGAGAGAGCACATGAGAGTGGGGAGGGTCAGAGGGAGAAGGAGACTCCCTGCCGAGCAGGGAGCCCGATGTGGGACTTGATCCCGGGACTCCAGGATCATGACCTGAGCCAAAGGCAGTCGCTTAACCAACTGAGCCACCCAGGCGCCTGAAATTAATGGGTTTCTTTATAAAGGATGATGTATAAAGAAATGGGCATGTCAGCAGACACACCCTGTACGTAAATGTCTTTTATTTCCATGAGCATTCAAAATCCAAGGGCATAATATTAAGTTGTTGTCACTGAACATTTTCATATGGAGACCCAAGCTAATATGTTGTGTTTAAAGATTATTTAGTTTGACAAGAGTTGGAGTATTGAGAAGTTGTTGGAATGCTTAACTTTCTTAAGGTATGGGCCTCTTTTATTTTTTTAAAGATTTTATTTATTTATTTGTTTATTTTATTTATTATTTATTTCTTTATTCATTGAGAGAGAGAGAGCATGCACATGTGCGAGGGGGGAGGCAGAGTGGGAAAGGTAGAGGGGGAGGGAGAGAGAATCTTTTTTTTTTAACATATAATGTATTATTCATTTCAGGGGTACAGGTCTGTGCTTCGTCAGTCTTTTTTTTTTTTTAAGATTTTATTTATTTGAGAGAGAGAATGAGAGACAGCACAAGAGGGAAGAGGGTCAGAGGGAGAAGCAGACCCCCTGCTGAGCAGGGAGCCCGATGCGGGACTTGATCCTGGGACTCCAGGATCACGACCTGAGCCGAAGGCAGTCGCTTAACCAACTGAGCCACCCAGGCACCCTGTGCTTTGTCAGTCTTACACATGCCCTCCCTAATGTCCATCACCTAGCCACCCCATCCCTCCCACCCCCCTCCGCTCCAGCAACCTTCAGTTTGTTTCCTGAGATTAAGAGTCTCTTATGGTTTGTCTCCTCTCTGGTTTCATCTTGTTTCATTTTCCCCTCCCTTCCCCTATGATCCTCTGGTCTTTTTCTCAAATTCCTCATATCAGTGAGATCATATGATAATTGTCTTTCTCTGATTGACTTATTTCGCTCAGCATAATACCCTCTAGATCCAACCATGTCATTGCAAATGGCAAGATTTCATATTTTTGATAGTTGCATAATATTCCATTGTATATATATATAGCACATCTTCTTTATCCTTTCATCTGTTGATGGACATCTTGGCTCTTTCCATAGTTTGGCTATTGTGGACATTGCTGCTATAAACATTGGGGTGTACATGCTCCTTCTGATCACCACATTTGTATCTTTGGGGTAAATACCCAGTAGTGCAATTGCTGGGTCGTAGGGTAGCTCTATTTTCAACTTTTTGAAGAATCTCCATACTATTTTCCAAGTGGCTGCACCAGCTTGTATTCCCACCAACAGTGTAGGAGGGTTCCCCTTTCTCTGCATCCCCGCCAACATCTGTCATTTCCTGACTTGTTAATTTTAGCCATTCTGACTGGTGTGAGGTGGTATCTCATTGAGGTTTTGATTTGGATTTCCCTGATGCCAAGTGATGTTGAGCACTTTTTCATCTGTCTGTTGGCCATTTGGATGTCTTCTTTGGAAAAATGTCTGTTCATGACTTCTGCCCATTTCTTGATTGGATTCTTTGTTCTTTGGGTGTTGAGTTTGATGAGTTCTTTATAGATTTTGGATACTAGCCCTTTATCTGATATGTCATTTGCAAGTATCTTCTCCCATTCTGTCAGTTGTCTTTTGGTTTTGTTGACTGTTTCTTTGCTGTGCAAAAGCTTTTTAACTTGATGAAGTCCCAATAGTTCATTTTTGCCCTTGCTTCCCTTGCCTTTGGTGATGTGTCTAGGAAGAAGTTGCTGTGGCTGAGGTCGAAGAGGTTGCTGCCTATGTTCTCCTTTAGGATTTTGATGGATTCCTATCTCACATTTAGGTCTTTCATCCATTTTGAATCTATTTTTGTGTGTGGTGTAAGAAAATGGTCCAGTTTTATTCTTCTGCATGTGGCTGTCCAATTTTCCCAACACCATTTGTTGAAGAGACTGTCTTTTTTTTCCTTTGGACATTCTTTCCTGCTTTGTCAAAATTAATTGACCACAGATTGAGGGTCCATTTCTGGGCTCTCTATTCTGTTCCATTGATCTATGTGTCTGTTTTTGTGCCAGTACCATACTGTCTTGATGATGACAGCTGTGTAATAGAGCTTGAAGTCTGGAATTGTGATGCTACCGGCTTTGCTTTTCTTTTTCAACATTCCTCTGGCTATTCAGGGTCTTTTCTGGTTCCATACAAATTTTAGGATTATTTGTTCCATTTCTTTGAAAAAAGTGGATGGTATTTTGATAGGGATTGCATTAAATGTGTAGATTGCTCTAGGTAGCATAGACATTTTCACAATATTTGTCCTTCCAATCCATGAGCTTGGAATATTTTTCCATTTCTTTATGTCTTCCTCAACTTCTTTCATGAGTATTCTATAGTTTTCTGAGTACAGATTCTTTGCCTCTTTGGTTAGATTTATTCTTAGGTATCTTATGGTTTTGGGTGCAATTGTAAATGGGATCGACTCCTTAATTTCTCTTTCTTCTGTCTTGGTGTATAGAAATGCCACTGATTTCTGTGCATTGATTTTATATCCTGCCACTTTTTTGAATTCCTGTATGAGTTCTGTTTTGGGGTGGAGTCTTTTGGGTTTTCCACATAAAGTATTATATCATCTGCAAAGAGTGAGAGTTTGACTTCTTCTTTGATGATTTGGATGCCTTTGATTTCTTTTTGTTGTCTGATTGCTGTGGCTAGGACTTCTAATACTATGTTGAATAGCAGTGGTGATAGTGAACATCCCAGCTGTGTTCCTGACCTTAGGGTGAAAGCTCTCAGTTTTTCCCCATTGAGAATGATATTCGCTGTGGGTTTTTCATAGATGGCTTTTATGATATTGAGGTATGTACCTTCTATCCCTACACTGTGAAGAGTTTTAATCAAGAAAGGATGCTGTACTTTGTCAAATGCTTTTTCTGCATCTATTGAGAGGATCATATGGTTCTTGTTCTTTCTTTTATTAATGCATTGTATCACATTGATTGATTTGTGGATGTTGAACCAACCTTGCAGCCCAGGGATAAATCCCACTTGATCGTGGTGAATAATCCTTTTAATGTACTGTTGGATCCTATTGGCTAGTAATTTGGTGAGAATTTTTGCATCCATGTTCATCAGGGATATTGGTCTGTAATTCTTCTTTTTGATGGGGTCTTTGTCTGGTTTTGGGATCAAGGTAATGGTGTCCTCATAAAACGAGTCTGGAAGTTTTCCTTCCATTTCTATTTTTTGGAACAGTTTCAGAAGAATAGGTATTAATTCTTCTTTAAATGTTTGGTAGAATTCCCCTGGGAAGCAATCTGGCCCTGGGCTTTTGTTTTTTGGGAGATTTTTGATGACTGCTTCAATTTCCATACTGGTTATTGGTCTGTTCAGGTTTTCTATTTCTTCCTGGTTCAGTTTTGGTAGTTTATATGTCTCCATTTCTTCCAGATTGTCTAATTTGCTGGCATATATTTGCTCATAATATGTTCTTATAATTGTTTGTATTTCTTTGGTGTTGGTCGTGATCTCTCCTCTTTCATTCATGATTTTATTTACTTGGGTCCTTTCTCTTTTCTTTTTGGTAAGTCTGGCCAGGGGTTTATCAATCTTATTAATTCTTTCAAAGAACCAGTTCCCAGTTTTGTTGATCTGTTCTACTGTCCTTTTGGTTTCTATTTCATTGATTTCTGCTCTGATCTTTATTGTTTCTCTTCTCCTGCTGGGTTTAGGCTTGATTTGCTGTTCTTTCTCCAGCTCCTTTAGGTGTAGGGTTAGGCTGTGTATTTGAGACCTTTCTTGTTTCTTGAGAAAGGCTTGTATTGCTATATACTTTCCTCTTAGGATCGCCTTTACTGTATCCCAAAGATTTTGAACAGTTGTGTTTTCATTTTCATTGGTTTCCATGAATATTTTTAATTCTTCTCTTATGTAGTTGAGCTCTTTCCAACTTTCCTCTTGTGCTTGAATTCTTGTTTCAAAGCATTGTGGTCCGAAAATATGCAGGGAATGTTCCCAATCTTTTGGTACCTGTTGAGACCTGATTTGTGACCTAGGATGTGATCTATTCTGGAGAATGTTCCATGGGCACTGGAGAAGAATGTGTATTCTGTTGCTTTGGGATGGAATGTTCATGTCTGTGAAGTCCATTTGGTCCAGTGTGTCAATAAAGCTTTTATTTCCTTGTTGATCTTTTGCTTGGGTGATCTGTCCATTTCAGTGAGGGGGATGTTAAAGTCCCCCACTATTATTGTATTGTTGTCAATGTGTTTCTTTGCTTTTGTTATTAATTGGCTTATATAATTGGCTGCTCCCATGTTAGGGGCATAGATATTTACAATTGTTAGATCTTCTTGTTGGATAGACCCTTTAAGTAGGATATAGTGTCCTTCCTCATCTCTTATTACAGTCTTTGGTTTAAAATCTAATTTGTCTGATATAAGGATTACCACCCTAGCTTTCTTTTGGTGTCCATTAGCATGGTAAATGGTTTTCCACCCCCTCACTTTCAATCTGGAGGTGTCTTTGGGACTAAAATGAGTCTCTTGCAGACAGCATATTGATGGGTCTTGTTTTTTTATCCAATATGATACCCTGTGTCTTTTGATTGGGGCATTTAGCCCATTTACATTCAGGTTAACTATTGAAAGATAGGAATCTAGTGCCATTGTATTGCCTGTCAGGTGACTGTTACTGTATATTGTCTGTGTTCCTTTCTGGTCTATGTTGCTTTTAGGGTCTCTCTTTGCTTAGAGGACCCCTTTCAATATTTCTTGTAGGGCTGGTTTTGTGTTTACAAATTCCTTTAATTTTTGTTTGTCCTGGAAGCTTTTTATCTCTCTTTCTATTTTCAATGACAGCCTACCTGGATATAGTATTCTTGGCTGCATATTTTTCTCATTTATTGCTCTGAATATATCATGCCAGTCCTTTCTGGCCTACCAGGTCTCTGTGGATAGGTCTGTTGCCAATCTAATGTCTACCATTGTAGGTTACAGATCTCTTCTCCCAAGCTGCTTTCAGGATTTTCTCTTTGTCTCTGAGACTTGTAAGTTTTACTATTAGATGTTGGGGTGTTGACCTATTTTCATTGATTTTGAGAGGGATTCTCTGTGCCTCCTGGATTTTGATGCCCTTTTCCTTCCCCAAATTAGGGAAGTTCTCCAGTATAATTTGTTCCAATATACCTTCTGCCTCCCCCTTTCTTCTTCTTCTGGGATCCCAATTATTCTAATGTTGTTTCGTCTTATGATATCACTTATCTCTCAAATTCTGCCCTCATGATCCAATAATTGTTTATCTCTCTTTTTCTCAGCATCTTTATTTTCCATCATTTGGTCTTCTATATCACTAATTCTCTCTTCTGCCTCATTTATCCTAGCAGTTAGAGCCTCCATTTTTGATTGCTCTTCATTAATAGCCTTTTTGATTTTGACTTGATTTTAGTTTTTTTACTTCTCCAGAAAGGGTTTCTCTAATATCTTCCATGCTTTTTTCAAGCCCAGCTAGTATCTTTAAAATCATCATTCTGAACTCTAGTTCTGACATCTTACTAATGTCCGTATTGATTAGGTCCCTGGCAGTTGGTACTGCCTCTTGTTCTTTTTTTTGAGGTGATTTTTTTCAGTTTTGTCATTTTGTCCAGAGTAGAACAGATGAATGAGAGAACAAAATGCTAACAGGGTAATAATGTCCCCAGAAAATATACACTAAACAAATCAGAAGAGACCTGAAACTGGGGGAAAAGAAAGGGAAAGAAAGAAAAAAGAAAAAAAAAAGAAAAAGATAAAAACAAACAAAAACAAAACAAAACAAAAAACAGAATATGATAAAATATGATCAGGCTGGTGCATAGATCAGTGCCACATGCTAGATTTTGGGCATATTTTGGTCTGTTAGAAGAAAGCGCCTCCCAAAATTTTAAAGAAAGAAAAACTTACATATGTACAAAATAAGAGTTAATACAATGAAGGGATGGAATATGACTGTAAAGATGAAAATTATAAAAGATTTTATAAAAGGAATTGATGAGAAGTTGGTTGAAAAAAGAAAGAAGAGAATTAAAAAAAAAAAAGGGAGAGAATGTGATCAGGCAGGAGACTAGAATAAAGCCATACACTAGAGATTTAGGGTATATTTTGGTCTGTTAGAAGAAACTGTATCCCAAAATTTTAAAGAGAGAGCAACTTATATGTGTGTATATATATATATATATATATATATATATATATATATATATATATAAAATAAGGGTAACTACTATGAAGGGATAGAATATGACTCTAAAAATGAAAAATAGAAAAGATTTTTTTAAAAAAGGGATTGATAAGATGTTGGTTGAAAAAGGGAAAAAGAAAAATTAAAAAAAAAAAGACAGTTAAAAAAATTAACTTTGAAAGACTGAAGAATCATGGGAAAAAAGCCATGAATTCTATGTGCAGTATTCCCCTAGTGCTGGAGTTCTGCCATTCTCATTGATCGGTAAACTTGGTCTTGGCTGGATGTTCTTGCTGATCTTCTGGGGGAGGGGCCTGTTGCCATGGTTCCCAAATGTCTTTGCTGGAGGTGGAATTGCCCCGCCCTTGCTGGTCCAGGCTAAGTAATCTGCTGGGGTTTGCTCTTAGGAGTTTTTTTTCCCTGCAAGCTTTCTGTACAGCTTTGGAGGCTGAGAGTGAAAATGGTAACCTCCCAATCTCCACCCAGAGGAGCTGAGAACTCGGGGTCCTGCAAGAAAAGCAGTCAATCACTCCCATCTCCCCAGTCTCCGGCCGCAGTCTGTGCTCACCTGGCCTGTGACAGTGTGTTTCTATCTCTGGCACCCGACCCCCTGTGGAGTCTCCAAACCCAGCAGATCCCTGCAGTGCACTCCCGTGCCGCTCCTCCCAGGGGAAGAAGGTGAGTCTCCCCGGATCTGCTGCTTGTTGGGTCCCTGCTGGAGGAGCAGTGGCCCGATTGTGCCGTGGATCATGGTTTATGGCAACCCTGAGCTGAGAGCCCATGCCTCGGCTCCGTCTCTGCAGCCGGCTTCCCCACTCCAATACCTGGGAGCTCTGCCATGCTCAGTTACCCCCAGTCTTTCTGTGACCCTGAGGGTCCTGAGACCACACTGTCCCATGAGGGTTCCACCCCCCGCTTAGCCACTGGAGCAACGTCCCTCAGTGGAGCCAACTTCTAAAAGTTCCGATTTTGTGCTCTGCTTCTCTATCACTTGCCGGTAGCCGCTGACGGATGCCCCTTCCCCTGTCATGTATCCTCCCGAATATCGCCTTGGATTCACTTCTCCGCACGTCCTACCTTCCAGAAAGTGGTTGCTTTTCTATTCATAGAATTGCTGCTTTTCTTTTCTTTTATCTTTTGAGTTTGTAGGTGTTCAGAATGGTTTGATCCCTATCTAGTTGAATTCCTGGTACCAGACGAAATTTAGGTCTCCTAGTCCTCTGCCATCTTGCTCCTCCACCCCATTCTTTTTTTTTTAATGAATTTGAAAGAGAGTGAGTGAGAGAGAGAGCATGAGTGGGGGGAGGGGTAGGGGGAGAGGGAGAAACAGGCTCCCCTCCCCCCTGAGCAGGAAGCCCGATGTGGGGCTCAGTCCCAGGACTCCAGGACCATGACCTGAGCCAAAGGCAGATGCTCAACCAACTGAGCCACCCAGGCGCCCCTCACAACTATTCTTAAAAGTACTATTAGTAGTAGTCTTAGTAGTAATACTGGGAAGTGACTATAGAATAATTAGCCAGGGTATAGAAACACCTGGAATTGAGGTGCAGGGTCAAGAAAAGTCACCTTTTGAAAAAGAAAATAGCAAAACTCAACTGATAATTGGTGTTCTTTGCCTAGCCATTTGTAAAAGTAGCCCACTCTAAGGAATAATTTCTGTTTTGCTGGTGTGAATTTAAGAAATATCCAAGTCTAAATAGGAAAACGTTAAACGTAACTAATTTTTACTGATTAGAAATGTGCATTTTAGAGACAAAAAGACTATTTGGATTGTTAACATTTTTTCTCTTTTGCTATCAGAGTTCCAGTTTGCAGATATCAGTTATGGGTATCAATTATTACAACTTGAAGGGGTCTTACCAGATATTTAGTCCATCCCATTCCTTTACTGTAAGGCTATTTTAAAGATGACAAAACTGAGATGCAAACAGGTGATGTGATTTCTCCAAGATCAGATGCAAGTTATTAAGAGTAAGGAGTAGATTCTGACTCCCCAGCCCATGTTCTTTCAGATATCTGGCTTGGTTGGCCCTATTCAAGTCCTTTGGCAGTTCAGGGGTGAAGAATAGGGAAGTCCTTTTCCAGTAAGAACCTTACAGTCTGGTGGAGAAAACAGGAAAATAACCAACTGTACTAAAAGAATGTGATGAGAGATACAATAAACATATCAGCAACACACAGACTTTGGGAAAACGTTTGAAGAAAGTTTATTCTTCCGGAAGTAAGCCAAGAAAGACTTTATAGAAAACCTTCTCATGTATACAATGATGATCATTTTCAGAACTCTGAAGTAACAGGGAAATCTCCCAGGTGTCTTACTGGTATGGTGGCCCAAAGCCCATTGGATGACAGATGTAAAGAGACCTTGGTTCTTGCGACATTGACATGGAAATCCCCAGAAACAGAATTGAGACAAAGATTATCTCTGTAGGGTAGTGGAAAATTCCCCAGGATGGTAAGTAAATCACCCTAAGGTTGTGTAGAGAGAAGACATGGGTTTTGTCTTGGGACACCTGTTCTCTGTTGATAAGCATTGCCTTTCAGGATGGTTCTAGTGGGTCACTTGAATCTCTTCCAGCCTCAAACCCAGGAATTTCAAATTCTTCCATATACTAGACTGTATCAGATAAGGACTGAAAAGAAGAAATGCCATGGGAAGGAAAGTAACATTTATTGTGGCCAAGCATTGTGCTAATACTTTATATATGTTATCTTATTTATTACTCAAAACAAAGCTTGAGGTAAAGTTAAATCTGGTTTTACTGGAATTCCAGCCTTCCTTAAGTTCCTCCTCACCATTTACTCATTTTATGAATGTGCTTTCAGACAAGTCCTTTCAGGAGGGTGCTTCTCTAATTCCTCTTCCTGAGCTAGAACTTTGTTAGGAACCTTTAGAAAACTCCTTAGTCAGAACCTTTAGTTAAGAAATTAGAAATGACCTATATGTCATCAATAGAGAAATGACAGTAAATTATGAAATACTGGGGACTGTCAAAAATAAATACTGATCTGAAAACCTAACTATATGTTTTTAGCAATTTCAGTCTAATACATGTAGCATGATCTCATTAAAAACCTATATATGCATCTGTCTCTAAAATTATATAACAAACTGTAAACCATGGTTTCTTTGGGGGATGAACTTGGGACACACAGGTTTAGGGCAGGCTAAAGTGTCAGGAATGGAAGAGACGTCAATGAATTATATAATTTTCTTGTGATGAAATCATTAGTGGCTTTTACTTTCTTATTGTGTGCTTTTCAGTTAAAAAAGTTCTAAAAGTCCCTTCATCCCCATTTTGTTCCATGGGTTTCAAATGAGAATCCTTTGTACTCTCTATGAAATAGCAGAAGTTTGGGGGGAAAGATTTATTTTTTTAGCCCTCTCTTTATTGGAGCCCTCCTGTCAAAGACTCTGGCATGACTTGTCACCTGATAAACAGAGACACAGTTCTGTCTGCCCAATCTTCCTGCCCTTGGACTAGGCTCAGGCAGATGGACACGTTTTGTCTTTGGACAACTTCCTTCTCTTGTATTTGAGGTTACTCAGTGGATTCTATAGATGTATTCAGACAAAACTGATTTTCAGGATGAATGCAACTAAGGCTATTAATGTGTGACCTCAATATGTAGGAATTATTATCTCCTTCATATGAATGAGGCAGCTCAGAGAAATTGGAGAGGGGGCGCCTGGGTGGTTCAGTCATTAAGCGTCTGCCTTCAGCTCAGGTCATGATCCCAGGGTCCTGGGATCCAGCCCCGCCTCGGGCTCCCTGCTCCGCAGGAAGCCTGCTTCTCCCTCTCCCACTCCCCCTGCTTGTGTTCCTGCTCTCTTTGTCTCTCACTCTGTCAAATAAATAAACAAACTCTTAAAAAAAAAAAAAGAAATTGGAGAGGGCACTAAAATTGAAGAGGGCATAAAAAAAATTTTGGATATATGAGTTTAATTACCTGCTGTGGTAAGTGAAACAAGAGTTGAAGTGGAATAAGATGGGTCATACAAAACCTTACTTTTGATCATTTTAGTGTTTATTTAAGTTCTAGGTGATTTTTGTCTGATTTATATTTATGACAATGAATAGGGGCAGTTGTTAAATATTGTTGCTGATTTGACTTTAAAATAAAAAATTAAGACTAATAATCTCTTAAGTGCCCTGATCAATTTAATTGAAGCTATGCTGAGATTTCAATGTGAGTTGTTAAAATTTGCAACTACTTCTCTCTTTGACTTGGTTTCTAAAGTTCTGGCTCCACCAGCATGTAAGTTGTTTAAGTTTGACAAACCAGTCCTTATCTTCTCTGGGCTTCAGTTTTCCGATCTGTAAATTGAACCAGAAAATCATCAGTTTCTTTTCTCACTCACTAGGTCATCTATTTATTTGGTCAACAGTGTCTTTTGCAGAGCAAATGTTCTTAGTTTGATACAGTCAAATTTGTCCATTTTTTTTTCTTTTTCAGTCATGCTTTTGGTGTCATATCTAAGAACTCTCTGCCTAACACAAGGTCACAAAAATTTTCTCCTAAATTTTGTCTAGAAGTTTTATGGTTTTATGTTATACTTTTAAGTCTTTGATCTATTTTGAGTTAATCTTTTTTTTTTTAAGGTATGAGACAAGGTTCATTTATAAGAAATGGCCAGTTGTTTATGGCTATACCGTTTTGCTTTCTGATCAGAAATATATGAGAGTTCCAGCACTTGGTATTGTCAATTATTATTTTTAAAATTTTAGGATTCTACTAGGTTGGTAGTGGTATTTCATTTTCCTAATGACTTGGGATACAGGGCATCTTTTCATGTACTTTTTTGCTATCCTTAGAAATTCTTTGGTGAAATGTCATCAAATATTTACAAAAATTGATGGTGGGCTAAGTTTGGCCTGCAGGTGATAGTTTGCTGACCCCTGATCTACTTCAATGAATGCTCCATGTGCATTTGAAAAAGCGAAATGTGTATTCTCCTGTTGTTGGGTAAAAACGTCTTTGCATTCCTGCAATAAAACCCTCTTGTTCATGGTATATTATCCTTTTTATATGTTTCTGGATTTGATTTTATTTTGTTGAGAATTTTTGTGTCCATGTTCATGAAGGATATTGATGTTGGTTTGTAATTTTTCTCTCTTGTAATGTCCTTTTCCAGTTTTGGTATCAGGGTAATGCTGGCTTCATAAAATAAGTTAGAAAGTGTTCTGTTTTATGGAAGAGATTATATAGATTTGGTTTTATTTCTTCCTAAAATGTTTGGTTGAGTGTATCAAAGTCCTTTGGGTCTGTGCTTTTCTTTGTTGGAAAGTTTTAAAGTACAAATTCAATTTCTTGAATAGAATAGAATGTTCAGGTTACCTATTTTTTCTTGAGTGATTTTTGGTAGTTTGTCTTTCAGGGATTCATTCCATTTTATTTAAGTTATGGATGTCTGCACTTGGAAGTTGTTTGTAGTATTGCCTTAGTAGCCTTTTAATATGTGTAGTATCTATAATGATGTTTACTCTTTCACTCCCAATATTGATAATCTGTATTCTCTCTTTTTTCTTCTGGCTCAGTTTGGCTGAAGATTTATAAATTATTTTTATTTTTAAATAAAATTAGCTTTATAAATGTTATTATTTTTATGTTTTCAATATTATTAGTTTATGCTCTCAACTTTATTATTTCCTTCCTCCTGTTCACTTTGTGTTTAATTTGCTCTTATTTTTTTAGTTCCTTAAGATGTAAGCTTAGGGTATAGTTTGAGACCTTTCTTTTTTTCTAATATACTCATTGCTATAACTTTTCCTATAAGCTCCTCTTTAGTTGCATTCTCCCAGAAATTTTTATATATTTACATATTTGTGTAGTTAAATTTTTTTCTTTTCTTTCTTTTTCTTTCTTTCTTTTTTTTTTTAGAGAGAGGTGAGGACAAAGGGAGAGGGAAAGAGAGATCCTTAAGCAGGCTCCACACCCAGTATAGAGCATGCCCTGGGGCTCAATCCCATGACCCTGAGATTATGACCTAAGCTGAAATCAAGAGTCAGATGCTTAACTGATTAACTGACTGAGCCACCCAAGACCTCCTAGTTTAAATATTTTCTAAATTGTCTTGAGACCTCCACTTCAGCCAGTGGGTTATTTAGAAGGATGTTTAATTTCCCAAAATTTGGGAAATTTTCAAATATCTTTATAATCAATTTCTAATTTAATTCCATTATGGCCAGAGAATATACTTTGTGTGTTTCCTCCTTTTTTTAAATTCACTGTGTTGGCTTATGGTTCAGAACAAGGGTAGGTAACTTTCTTGTAAAGCATCAAATACTTTTTGCTTTTAGGGCCACGTAGTCTCTCTTGCAACTACTCATCTCGGCCTTTGTAGAACAAAAATAGCCACAGACATTATGCAAACAAATGGGCATGGATGTGTTCTAATAAATCTTAGCTGCTGGTGGGTTGAACTTGGTCTCCAGGTGATAGTTTGCTGACCCCTGATCTCCCTTGGTGAATACTTCATGTGTACTTGAAAAGAATGTATTTTCTCCTGTTGTTGGGTGAAATACTTTATAAATATTAATTAGGTCAGCTTGATGGATGATATTGTTCAAGTCTTCTCAGTCCATGCTGATTTTCTACTGTTCTATTGATTAATGAGAGGTGTTTTGATGTCTCCAAGTGTAATTGTGGATTTATATAGTTTTCTTTTTAGTTCTATTAGTTTTTGCTTCATGTATTTTGAAGCTATATTGTTTGTTACATATATATCTGTATTGTTGTGTGTTGTGTGTACTGACCCCTCTTTCTTCCTAGTAATATTCCTTGTTCTGACATCTACTTTGATATCAATATAGCCATTCTCAGTTTCTTTCAGTTAGTATGATTTCATGGTTTATTATTTTCCATTCTTTTACATTAACCTAAATATCATTTTATATACAGTGAATTTCTTGTAGACAGCATATAGGTGAGTCTTTTTGGTTTTTCAACCTGACAATTTCTGTCTGTTAGTTGGTGTAATTGAGAACACTTACTTTTTTTTTTTAAGGTTTTATTTATTTATTGACAGGAGAGACACAGCGAGAGAGGGAACACAAGCAGGGGGAGTGGGAGAGGGAGAAGCAGGCTCCCCGCAGAGCAGAGAGCCCGATGTGGGGCTCGATCCTAGGACCCTGGGATCATGACCTGAGCTGAAAGCAGATGCTTAATGACTGAGCCACCAAGGCATCCCATGAGAACACTTACTTTTAATGGAATTATTGATATGGCTGGCTTTGGCTCTACTCTTTCCTTATTTATTCCAGATTTTCCTCTCTCTGGTTTTGATTCCTCTGTTTACCATTTTCTGCTTTGTTTTAGATTATTCCAATATTTTGTATATTATGTCTTAATTTATCTCTTGGTTTTATGTCTTTGTGTTTTTTAGTGGCTATTCTAAGAATTACAATATACATACCTAACTTTTCACACTTTACTTAGAGTTATTGTTTTACCACCTAAAGTAGGGTTGAAGTTTTAACCATGTAGTTTTCTTTATCTTTCGCCTCCCTTTATGTTAAAATTGTCATATGTATTACATTTACATGCATTAAAAAATTCCATCAGTGTTATAATTTTATTTTTAATAGTCATACCTACGTGAATGAATCTAAGAGGAAAAAATAAGCTATTATATTTATCCATTATCATTTATTATATCACTGTTTTTCCTTAATTCCTGAAGTTCCAAGTTTCCCACCTGAAAAACTTCCGTTAGCACTTTTCTTAGAACAGTGAGTTGCCCTAGCTTTTCTTTATCTTAAAATGTCCTATTTCACCATAATTCTTGATAGATAATTTGCTAGTCATAGAAGTCTGGGTTGACAGTTTATTTTATTACAGTGCTTTAAAGATATTGTTCCACTGTCTTCTGGGCTCCATGGTTTCTGATAATAAAATCCACAGTCATTTGAATCATTCTGTATGTAATGTACCACTTTTCTCTGGCTACCTTCAAGATTTTTTCTTTATCTTTGATTTTCTGAAAATCCATTATGATGTATCTGGGATGGTTTTCTTTGAATTATCTTATTTGGGGTTTTCTGAGCCTCTTGAATTTATAAATGTATTTCTTTCACCAAGTTGGAAAGTTCTCAGCCCTCATTTCTTCAAATAGTTTTTCTGTGCCAATCTCTTTTTCATATTTTTCTGGGATTCAGTCACAGGAATGTTAGAACTTTTGGTATTTTCCTATAAGTTCCTGGGGCTCTGTTTGTTTATTTTTTCTAACATTTTTTCTCTTTATCTTTCAGACCAAATGATCTATACTGGTTTGCTGACTCTTTCCTCTTTCATCTCTCTTGAGTCTGTTGAGTTTTGTATTTCAGATTTTTTTAGTTCTAAAATTTCCTCTCTTTTTTGGTAGTTTCTATTTTTCTGCTGAGAGCATCTATCTTTCAGTCATTTCGAGATGTTTTCTTCTAGAAGTGTGGTAATATAGCTGTCCTAAAGTTTTTGTGTGATTCTAGTTTCTGGGTCATCTTGGGTATGATATCTGTTGATTGTCTTTTCCTTTAAGAAGTGATAAGATTTTCCTGGTTTCTTTTGGTCAAGTAATTTTGGACTTTATCCAGATATTCTGGGTATTATATTAGGAGACTCTAAGCCCTACTAAAATTCTCTGGACAATGTTAATTTTTGTTGTTTTTTTTAAAAAAATTTTTGGAGGTAATCATTCATATTAGGTTCAGACTGCAAGTTTTGTTTTACCTTCTCTGGATGGACGTTCCAACTTAGTTTTCAAGGTCCTTGCTAAGCTGCATTGGGTCTGTCCTGTGTATTTGCACTCAGAGGTGAATTCAGGACATATTTTATCCACTGCAATAGAAGATCTCCTTCTCCAAATCTTTCTTCCCCACATTTCTCCCAAACCCTCTGGCTTTCAGGCATTCCTTTTCCTGGTCATCTGACTAGAAAGATAAGGTTTAACTTGAAGTTCTAGTGAACACATTTCATATAATTCTTTATGACTGAGGCAACCCTCAAGATAAAGTGGTAAGAGAAAACAGAGAGTGTCACCTCGGTGGCTAAGTCATTGAGCATCTGCCTTAGGCTCGGGTCATGATCCCAGGGTCCTGGGATCGAGCCCCGTATCAGGCTCCCTGCTCGGCGGGAGGCCTGCTTCTCCCTCTCCCACTCCCTCTGCTTGTGTTCCCCCTCTCACTGTGTCTCTCTCTGTCAAAATAAGTAAATAAGATCTTAAAAAAAAAAAAGAAAACAGAGAGACGGAAAGAATAAATAATTGCCCCATTCTTTCTGAATCACAAGATTCCCTTTTTCTGGTTCCCCTGGCCAGAAATATGTTTGTTTGTTTGTTTGTTTTTCCTCAAAGTTTTAGGTGTTGGGACCACTCTTGCAATGTGGTGCCCACATGGCAGGATCATGATTTTGGGTGCCCTTGGTGCAGAACTGGAAAGAAAAATAGAAAAAAAATCCTTGGGTCAAAGTGGGAAAACAAAAGAATAAAAATACCAAGGAAACTCACCCCTGTATGGGTTTCTCAAATTTAGTTTTCCTCCCTTTTTCTTTTTCTTTTTCTTTTTTTTTAGTTTTTTCCTTCTTAATCTGCTTGTTATTTTTAACTTTTCAGAGTTGTCAGGTATTTGCTTTTGTGTGTTTGTCCACAGTTTTTAGGTAATCAGTGGGAGATACTGGTTGCAGTGGGCTTATTCCATTGTGGCTGGCAATGGGAGTCCTCTATATCTTTTTTTTTAAAGATTTTATTTATTTATTTGACAGAGAGAGACACAACGAGAGAGGGAACACAAGCAGGGGGAGTGGGAGAGGGAGAAGCAGGCTTCCCATGGAGCAGGGAGCCTGAAGCGGGACTCGATCCCAGGGCCCTGGGATCATGACCTAGCCGAAGGCAGATGCTTAACAACTGAGCCACCCAGGCACCCCGAGTCCTCTATATCTATTCACATTTGTGTTGATTCTTTTTTTATTAAGTTTTTCTTTTAATTCCAGTGTAGTTAACATACAGTGTTATATTAGTTTCAGGTGTACAATATAGTAATCTAACAACTTCTTACCTCACACATTGTTCATCATAAGTGTACTCGTTAATCCTCATCACCTATTTCACCCATCCCCCTGACCCACCTCCCCTCTGTGAACCATCAGTTTGTTGTCTGTAGTTAAGTGTCTGTTTCTTGGTTTGTCTCTCTCTCCTTTTTCTTTTTCTTTGCTTGTTTGTTTTGTTTCTTAAATTCCACATATCACTGAAATAATATGGTATTTGTCTTTCTCTGACCGATTTATTTTGCTCATCATTGTATGCTCTAACTCCATCCTTGTTGATTCAAATGGCAAGATTTCATTCTTTTTTAGGGCTGAATAATATTCCATATATATATATAAAATGATATATATCACCATTTCTTTATTCATTCATCTATCAATGGACACAGGCTGCTTCCATAATTTGGCTATTGTAAATAATGCTGCTATAAACATAGGGGTGCATATATCTCTTTGATGTAGTGGTTTTGTATTTTTTGGGTAAATACCCAGTAGTGTGATTACTGGATAGTAGTGTAGTTTTCATTTTTAACTTTTTTTTTTTTAAGATTTTATTTATTTATTTGACACAGAGAGAGAGAGACAGCGAGAGAGGGAACACAAGCCGGGGGAGTGGAGGAGGGAGAAGCAGGCTTTCTGCCGAGCAGGGAGCCTGATGCGGGGCTCCATCCCAGGACCCCGGGATCATGATCTGAGCCGAAGGCAGATGCTTAATGACTGAGCCACCCAGGCGCCCCCCATTTTTAACTTTTTGAGGAACCTCCGTACTGTTTTCCACAGTGGCTGCATCAGTTTGCATTCCTACCAACAGAGCATGAGGGTTCCTATTTCTCCACATCCTCTCCAACACTTGTTTTTTCTTGTATTTTTTGATTTTAGCCATTCTGACAGATTTGAAGTGATATCTCACTGTAGTGTTGATTTGCATTTCCCTTATGACAAGTGATGTTGAGCGCTTTTTCATGTGTCTGTTGGCTATCTGGATGTCCTCTTTGGAGAAATGTCTGTTCATGTGTTCTGCCCATTTTTAATTGGATTATCTGTTTTGTTTGTTTGTTTGTTTGTTTTTGAGTGTGGGGTTGTATAAGTTCTTTATATATTTTGAATACTAACCCTTTATCAGAGATGTCACTGGCAAATATCTTCTCCCATTCAGTAGATTGTCTTTTAGTTTTGTTGATTGCTTCCTCTGCTGTGCAGAAGCTTTTTATTTTGATATAGTCCCAATAGTTGTTTTTGCTTTTATTTCACTTGCTTCAGGAGACATATCTAGAAAAAAGTTGCTACATTTGATGTTGGAGAAATTACTGCTTGTGCTGTCTTCTATGATTTTTATAGTTTCAGGTCTCACATTTAGGTCCTTAATCCATTTTGAATTTCTCTTTGAGTATGGTGTAAGCTGGTAGTCCAGTTTCATTCTTTTGCATGTATCTTTTCCAAACACCAATTGTTGAAGAGGTGGTCTTTTTCCCATTGCATATTCTTTCCTCCTTTGTTAAAGATTAATTGACCATATAAACATGGGTTTATTTCTGTGCTTTCTATTCTATTTCATTGATCTATGTGCCTATTTTTGTGCCAGTATTATACTGTTTTGATTACTACAGCTTTGTAGTGTAACTTGAAATCTGGGATTGTGATACCTCCAGCTTTGTTTTTCTTTTTCAAGGTTATTATGGCTATTCAGGGTTTCTATGGTTCCATACAAATTTTAGGATTGTTTGTTCGAGTTCTGTGAAAAGTGTCATTGGTATTTTAATAAGGATTGCATTAAATCTGTAGATTGCTTTGGGTAGTATGGACATTTTAACAATATTTGTCTCCCAATCCATGAACATGGGATATATTTCCACTTGTTTGTGTCATTTTCAATATCTTTCATCAGTGTTTTATAGTTTTCAGTCTTTTACCTCCTTGGATAAGTTTATTCCTAGGTATTTTATTATCTTTGGTGTAATTTTAAATGAGATTATTTTCTTAATTTCTCTTTCTGTTGCTTCATTATTAGTATATAAAAATGCCACAGATTTCTATACACTGATTTTGTATCCTGCAACTTTACTGAATTCATTTATTAGGTCTAGTGGTTTTTTCGGGGAGTCTTTAGGGTTTCCTATATATACTATCATGTCATCTGCAAATAATGAAAGTTTTACTTCTTCCTTACCAATTTGGATGCCTTTTATTCCTTTCTCTTGTCTGACTGCTGTAGCTAGGACTTCCAGGACTATGTTAAATAATAGTGGTAGTGGACATTCCTGTTTTGTTCCTGACCTTAGGGGAAATGCTCTTGGTTTTTCCCCATTGGGTATGATGTTAGCTGTGGGTTTTTCATATATGGCCTTTATTATGGTGGGATATGTTCCCTCTAATCCTACTTTGTTGAGGGTTTTTGTCATGAAAGGATATTGTACTTTGTCAAATAATTTTTCTGCATCTATTGAAATGATCATATATTTTTTTATCCGTTCTTTTATTGATGTGATGTATCACATTGATTGACTTGCAAATGTTGGACTACCTTTGCATCCCACCTTTGCATCCCACTTGATCATGCTGAATGATTTTTTATTTTTATTTTTATTTTTTTTATTCTTATGTTAATCCCCATACATTATATCATTAGTTTTAGATGTAGTGTTCCATGATTCATTGTTTGTGCATAACACCCAGTGCTCCATACAGAATGTGGCCTCCTCAATACCCATCACCAGGCTAACCAATCACCCCACCCCCCCTCCCCTCTAGAACCCTCAGTTTGTTTTTCAGAGTCCATCATCTCTCATGGTTCATCTACCCCTCCGATTTCCCCCCTTCATTCTTCCCTCCTGCTACCTTCTTCTTCTTCTTCTTTTTTTTTTTTCTTAACATATATTGCATTATTTGTTTCAGAGGTACAGATCTGAGATTCAACCGTCTTGCACAATTCACAGTGCTTACCAGAGCACATACCCTCCCCAGTGTCTATCACCCAGTCACCCCATCTCTCCCACCCCACCACCCACTCCAGCAACCCTCAGTTTGTTTCCTGAGATTAAGAATTCCTCATATCAGTGAGGTCATATGATACTTGTCTTTCTCTGTTTGACTTATTTCGCTCAACATAATACCCTCCAGTTCCATCCACGTCGTTGCAAATGGCAAGATCTCATTCCTTTTGGTGGCTGCATAATATTCCATTGTATATATATATACCACCTCTTCTTTATCCATTCATCTGTCGATGGACATCTTGGCTCTTTCCACAGTTTGGCTATTGTGGACATTGCTGCTATAAACATTGGGGTGCACGTACCCTTTCGGATCCCTACTTTTGTATCTTTGGGGTAAATACCTAGTAGTGCAATTGCTGGATCATATGGTAGCTCTATTTTCAACTTTTTGAGGAACCTCCATACAGTTTTCCAGAGTGGCTGCACCAGTTTGCATTCCCACCAACAGTGTAGGAGGGTTCCCCTTTCTCCGCATCCCCCCAACATCTGTCATTTCCTGACTTGTTAATTCTAGCGATTCTGACTGGTGTGAGGTGGTATCTCACTGAGGTTTTGATTTGGATTTCTCTGATGCCAAGCGATATTGAGCACTTTTTCATCTGTCTGTTGGCCATTTGGATGTCTTCTTTGGAAAAATGTCTGTTCATGTCTTCTGCCCATTTCTTGATTGGATTCTTTGTTCTTTGGGTGTTGAGTTTGATGAGTTCTTTATAGATTTTGGATACTAGCCCTTTATCTGATATGTCATTTGCAAATATCTTCTCCCATTCTGTTGGTTGTCTTTTGGTTTTGTTGACTGTTTCCTTTGCTGTGCAAAAGCTTTTTATCTTGATGAAGTCCCAATAGTTCATTTTTGCCCTTGCTTCCCTTGCCTTTGGCGATGTTTCTAGGAAGAAGTTGCTTCAGCTGAGGTCAAAGAGGTTGCTGCCTGTGTTCTCCTTTAGGATTTTGATGGACTCCTGTCTCACATTGAGGTCTTTCAAACATTTGGAGTGTATTTTTGTTTGTGGTGTAAGGAAATGGTCCAGTTTCCTTCTTCTGCATGTGGCTATCCAATTTTCCCAACACCATTTGTTGAAGAAACTGTCTTTTTTCCATTGGACATTCTTTCCTGCTTTGTCAAAGATGAGTTGACCATAGAGTTGAGGGTCCATTTCTGGGCTCTCTATTCTGTTCCATTGATCTATGTGTCTGTTTTTGTGACAGTACCATACTGTCTTGATGATGACAGCTTTGTAATAGAGCTAGAAGTCCGGAATTGTGATGCCGCCAGCTTTGCTTTTCTTTTTCAACATTCCTCTGGCTATGCGGGGTCTTTTCTGGTTCCATACAAATTTTAGGATGATTTGTTCCATTTCTTTGAAAAAAGTGGATGGTATTTTTATGGGGATTGCATTGAATGTGTAGATTGTTCTAGGTAGCATTGACATCTTCACAATATTTGTTCTTCCAATCCACGAGCATGGAATGTTTTTCCATTTCTTTGTGTCTTCCTCAACTTCTTTCATGAGTATTTTATAGTTTTTGAGTACATATCCTTTGTCTCTTTGGTTAGATTTAATCCTAGGTATCTTATGGATTTGGGTGCAATTGTAAATGGGATCAACTCCTTAATTTCTCTTTCTTCTGTCTTGTTGTTGGTGTATAGGAATGCCACTGACTTCTGTGCATTGATTTTATATCCTGCCACTTTACTGAATTCCTGTATGAGTTCTAGCAGTTTTGGGGTGGAGTCTTTTGGGTTTTCCACATAAAGTATCATATCATCTGCAAAGAGTGAGAGTTTGACTTCTTCTTTGCCGATTTGGATGCCTTTGATTTCTTTTTGTTGTCTGATTGCTGTGGCTAGGACTTCCAATACTATGTTGAATAGCAGTGGTGATAGAGGACATCCCTGCCGCGTTCCTGACCTTAGGGTGAAAGCTCTCAGTTTTTCCCCATTGAGAATGATATTCGCTGTAGGTTTTTCATAGATGGCTTTTATGATATTGAGGTATGTACCCTCTATGCCTATACTCTGAAGAGTTTTAATCAAGAAAGGATGCTGTACTTTGTCAGATACTTTTTCTGCATCTATTGAGAGGATCATATGATGCTTGTTCTTTCTTTTGTTAATGTATTGTATCACATTGATTGATTTGCGGATGTTGAACCAACCTTGCAGCCCAAGGATAAATCCCACTTGGTCGTGGTGAATAATCCTTTTAATGTACTGTTGGATCCTATTGGCTAGTATTTTGGTGAGAATTTTTGCATCCATGTTCATCAGGGATATTGGTCTGTACTTCTCCTTTTTGATGGGGTCTTTGTCTGGTTTTGGGATCAAGGTAATGCAGGCCGCATAAAATGAGTTTGGAAGTTTTCCTTCCATTTCTATTTTTTGGAATAGTTTCAGAAGAATAGGTATTAATTCTTCTTGAAATATTTGGTAGAATTCCCCTGGGAAGCCATCTGGCCCTGGGCTTTTGTTTTTTGGGAGATTTTTGATGACTGCTTCAATTTCCTTAGTGGTTATAGGTCTGTTCAGGTTTTCTATTTCTTCCTGGTTCAGTTTTGGTAGTTGATACATCTCTAGGAATGCATCCATTTCTTCCAGGTTATCGAAATTGCTGGCATAGAGTTGTTCATAATATGTTCTTATAATTGTATTTCTTCGGTGTTGGTTGTGATCTCTCCTCTTTCATTCATGATTTTGTTGATTTGGGTCATTTCTCTTCTCTTTTTGATAAGTCTGGCCAGGGGTTTATCAATCTTGTTAATTCTTTCAAAGAATCAGCTCCTAGTTTTGTTGATCTGTTCTACTGTCCTTTTGGTTTCTATTTCATTGGTTTCCTCTCTGATCTTTATTATTTCTCTTCTCCTGCTGGGTTTAGGCTTGATTTGCTGTTCTTTCTCCAGCTCCTTTAGGTGTAGGGTTAGGTTGTGTACTTCTGACCTTTCTTGTTTCTTGAGAAAGGCTTGGATTGCTATATACTTTCCTCTTAGGACTGCCTTTGCTGCATCCCAAAGATTTTGAATAGTTGTGTTTTCATTTTCATTAGTTTCCATGTATTTTTTTAATTCTTCTTTAATTTCCTGGTTGACCCATTCATTCTTCAGTAGGATGCTCTTTAGCCTCCATGTATTTGAGTTCTTTCTGACTTTCCTCTTGTGATTGAGTTCTAGTTTCAAAGCATTTTGGTCTGAAAATAGGCAGGGAATGATCCCAATCTTTTGGTACCGGTTGAAACCTGATTTATGACCTAGGATGTGATCTATTCTGGAGAATGTTCCATGGGCACTAGAGAAGAATGTGTATTCCGTTGCTTTGGGATGGAATGTTCTGAATATGTCTGTGAAGTCCATTTGGTCCCGTGTGTCATTTAAAGTCTTTATTTCCTTGTTGATCTTTTGCTTAGACGATCTGCCCATTTCAGTGAGGGGGTGTTAAAGTCCCCCACTATTTTTGTATTTTTGTTGATGTGTTTCATTGCTTTTGTTATTAATTGGCTTATATAATTGGCTGCTCCCATGTTAGGGGCATAGATATTTACAATTGTTAGATCTTCTTGTTGGATAGACCCTTTAAGTAGGATATAATGTCCTTCCTCATCTCTTATTACAGTCTTTGGTTTAAAATCTAATTTGTCTGATATAAGGATTGCCACCCCAGCTTTCTTTTGGTGTCCATTAGCATGGTAAATGGTTTTCCACCCCCTCACTTTCAATCTGGGGGTGTCTTTGGGTCTAAAATGAGTCTCTTGCAGACAGCATATCAATGGGTCTTGTTTTTTAATCCAGTCTGATAGCCTGTGTCTTTTGATTAGGGCATTTAGCCCATTTACATTCAGGGTAACTATTGAAAGATAGGAATTTAGTGCCATTGTATTGCCTGTCAGGTGACTGTTACTGTATATTGTCTGTGTTCCTTTCTGGTCTATGTTGCTTTTAGGGTCTCTCTTTGCTTAGAGGACCCCTTTCAAGATTTCTTGTAGGGCTGGTTTTGTGTTTGCAAATTCCTTTAGTTTTTGTTTGTCCTGGAAGCTTTTTATCTCTCCTTCTATTTTCAGTGACAGCCTAGGTGGATATAGTATTCTTGGCTGCATATTTTTCTCATTTAGTGCTTTGAGTATATCCTGCCAGTCCTTTCTGGCCTGCCAGGTCTCTGTGGATAGGTCTGTTGCCAATCTAATGTTTCTACCATTCTAGGTTACATATCTCTTCTCCTGAGCTGCTTTCAGGATTTTCTCTTTGTCTATGAGACTCGTAAGTTTTACTATTAGATGTCGGGGTGTTGACCTATTTTTATTGATTTTGAGAGAGGTTCTCTGTGCCTCCTGGATTTTGATGCCTTTTTCCTTCCCCAAATTAGGGAAATTCTCTGCTATAATTTGCTCCATTATACCTTCTGCCCCCCTCTCTTTCTTCTTCTTCTGGGATCCCAATTATTCTAATATGTTTCATCTTACGGTATTGCTTATCTCTCGAATTCTGCTCTCGTGATCCAGTAGTTGTTTATCTCTCTTTTTCTCAGCTTCTTTATTTTCCATCATTTGGTCTTCTATATCACTGATTCTCTCTTCTGCCTCATTTATCCTAGCAGTTAGTGCCCCCATATTTGATTGCACCTCATTCATAGCCTTTTTGATTTCGACTTGGTTAGATTTTAGTTCTTTTACTTCTCCAGAAAGGGTTTCTCTAATAACTTCCATATTTTTTTAGAGCCCAGCTAGTATCTTTAAAGTGATGATTCTGAACTCTAGATCTGACATCGTACTAATGTCCGTATTGAGTAGGTCCCTGGCAGTCGGTACTACCTCTTGTTCTTTTTGTTGAGGTGATTTTTTCCATCTTGTCATTTTTGTGCAGAGGAGAATAGATTAATGAGGGAACAAAATGCTAGCAGAGTAACAACATTTCCAGAAAATATACTCTAAACAAATCAGAAAAGACCTGAAGCAGTGGGAAAAGAGAGGGAAAGAGAGAAAAAAGAAAAAGAAAAAAAAGAAAAAGAAAAACATAAAGATAAAAACAAACAAAAACAAACAACAAAACAACAACAACAACAAAAAACAGAATATGATCAAATATGATCAGGCTGATATATAGATCAGTGCCACACACTAGATTTGGGGTGTATTTTGGTCTGTTAGAAGAAAGTGCCTCCCAAAATTTTAAAGAAAGAAAAACTTATATTTGTACAAAAATAAGGGTTGATATGATGAAGGGATTGAATATGACTGTAAAGATGGAAATTATAAAAAATTTATAAAAGGAATTGATAAGAAGTTGTTTGAAAAAAGAAAAAAGCGGATTTAAAAAAAGGAAAAGAAAAAAAAAGGGAGAGAATGTGATCAGGCAGGGGAGTAGAAAAAACCATATACTAGAGATTTAGGGTATATTTTGATCTGTTAGAAGAAACTATCTCAAAATTTTAAAGAGAGAACAACTTATATATATATGTCAAAAATACGGCTAACTACTATGAAGGGATAGAATATGACTCTAAAAATGAAAAATAAAAATGTTTTTTAAAAAAGGGATTGATAAGATGTTGGTTGAAAAAGGGAAAAAGAAAAATTAAAAAAAAGAAAAGAAAAGAAAAAAGACAGTTAAAAAAAAATTAACTTTGAATGACTAAAGAATCATGGTAAAAAAGTCATGAATTCTATGTGCAGTATTCCCCTAGTGCTGGAGTTCTGCCGTTCTCATTGATCGGTAAACTTGGTCTTGGCTGGCTGTTCTCGCTGAACTTCTGGGGGAGGGGCCTGTTGCCGTGGTTTCCAAATATCTTTGCCGGAGGCGGAATTGCCCTGCCCTTGCCCTGTCCAGGCTAAGTAATCTGCTCGGGGTTGCTCTCCAGAGCTTTTGTTCCCTGCGAGCTTTCCGTACAGCTTTGGAGGCGGAGAGTGAAAATGGCGGCCTCCCAATCTCTGTCCCGGAGGAGCCAAGAACTCGGAGCCCCGCTCCTCAGTGAGCCTCCAGAGAATAGCAGTTAATCACTCCTGGCTCCCCAGTCTCCGGCCGCACTCCGTGCTCACTCGGCCTGTGACCGCGCGTTTCTATCTCTGGCACCCGACCCCGGGTGGAGTCTCCAAACCCAGCAGATCCCTGCAGTGCACTCCCGCGCGGCTCCTCCCGGGGGAGGAAGGTGAGTCTCCCCGGATCTGCCGCGGGTCCCTGCTGGAGGAGCAGTGGCCCGACTGTGCCGTGGATCATGGTTTATGGCAAACCTGAGCTGAGAGCCCGCACCTCAGCTCCATCTCTGTAGCCGGCTTCCCTGCTCCGATACCTGGGAGCTCTGCCACACTCAGGCACCCCCGGTCTTTCTGTGACCCTGAGGGTCCTGAGACCACACTGTCCCGGAGGGTTCCCCCCCCCGCTTAGCCACCAGAGTGACGTCCCTCAGCGGAGCAGACTTTTAAAAGTTCCGATTTTGTGCTCCGCGGCTCTATCACTTGCCCGAAGCGGCCAACGGAGGCCCCTCCCCCACTGTCTATCCTCCCGAATATCGCTGCGGATTCACTTCTCCGCACGTCCTACCTTCCAGAAAGTGGTTGCTTTTCTGATGAGAGAGTTGTTGCTATTCTTTTCTTCGATCTCTGTTGAGTTTGTAGGTGTTCAGAATGGTTTGATCCCTATCCAGCTGAATGCCTGAGAGGAGACGAAATCCAGGTCTCCTACTCCTCTGCCATCTTGCTCCGCCCCCCGCTGAATGATTTTTTTAATGTATCATTGGATTTGGTTTGCTCATATTTTGTTGAGGATTTTTGCATCCATGTTCATCAGAGATATTGGCCTGTAGTTCTCTGTTTTTGTAGTGTCTTATCTGGTTTTGGCATCAGGGTAATCCTGGCTTTCAGAGAATGAATTAGGAACTTTTACTTCCTCTTCTGTTTTTTGGAATAGCTTGAGAATAGGTATTAACTCTTCTTTAAATGTTTGGTAGAACTCATCTGTGAAGCTGTCCAGCCCTGGACTTCTATTTGCTGGGAGTTTTTTGATTGCTGATCCAATTTTATTGCTGGTAATCAGTCTATTCAAATTTTCTATTTCTTCCTGATTCAGTTTTGGTAGGTTATGTGTTTCTAGGAATTTATCTATTTCTTCTAGGTTTTCCAATTTGTTGGCATATAATTTTTCATAATATTTTCTTACAATCTTTTGTATTTCTTCCCTTTCATTTCTGATTTTATCTGAGTCCTTTATCTCTTTTTTTATGAGTTGGGTTAAAGGTTTATCATTTTTGATGTTTTCAAAGAACTGGCTCCAGTTTCATTGATCCTGTTCTATTGGGTTTTTTAAGTTCTTATTTTGTTCATTACTGATCTGATCTTTATTATTTACTTCCTTCTAGTGGTTTGGGGTTTTGCTTATTGTTCTTCTCCTAGTTCCTTTAGATGTAAGGTTAGGCTGTTTATTTGGGATTTTTCTTTCTTCTTGCAATAGGCCTGTATTGCTATAAACTTCTCTCTTAGAACAGCTTTTATTGTATCCCAAAGATTGTAGACTGTTGTATTTTTATTTTCATTTGTCTTCATGTATTTTTCAACTTTGTCTTTGATTTCTTGGTTGGCCTATTCATTGTTTAGTAGCATGTTATTTAACCTCCATGTATTTGTGTGTTTTCCAGGTTTTTTCTTGTGGTTGATTTCTAATTTCAAAGTGTTGTGGTCAGAAAACATTTGTGGTATGGCTTCAGTATTTTTCAATTTGTTGATATTATTTTGTGGCCTAATAATGATCTATTCTGGAGAAAGTTCCAGGTGCCCTTGAAAAAGAATGTGTATTCTGCTGTTTTAGGGTGGAATGTTCTGAATATGTCTGTTAGATCCATTTGAACCAATGTGTTATTCAAAGCCAGTCTTGGGATCATTCTCCAGCTTATTTACACAGATGTGAGTGATATCTAGTTGTAAACGTGGGACAGGGTGAGCTTTGGATCCTCCTATTCCACCATCTTCCCAAGCTCCTTTTCACATTTGTATTGATTCTTAATTGCTCATTGTGTCTATCACCTAGATGATTAAAAATTACTCGTTGAGTGAAAGGATAAATGAATAAAGGAAGGGAGAAAGAAGAAAATGAGAAAAGGAAAGGAGGAAAAGAAAGGAAGGAAGAAGAAATAAAGGAAAGAAAGAAAATGGATGGATGGATTTGGAATGTTTGTGGTTCCCACATCATGGCAATGTCTTTAGGCATAATGCTACATTATGGCCGCTAGATGGCAGTAGAAGTCAAGCCCACTCAGCGATTTATTTATTTATTTTTTAATTGAGGTATCGGTGATGGCCATGTTGTATTAGTTTCATGGTGTACAAATAGTGATTCAAAAACTCTATACATTATGTTATGCTCACCACAGTGTAGCTACCATCTTTCACCATACAATGCTATTACAGTACCATTGGCTACATTCCCTATGCTGTACTTTTATTCCCATGACTTATTCATTCCATAACTGTAAGCCTATGCTCCCCACTCCCCTTTTGTTTCTGCTTTATTGTTTGTTTTTGTTTTGTTTTTTAGATTCCACATATAAGTGAAATCATATGGTATTTGTCTTTGTCTTTCTGACTTATTTCACTTAGCATAATACCCTCTAGGTTCATCCATGATGTTGCAAATGGCAAGATTTCATCCTTTTTATGGCTGAGTAGTAGCCCATTGTATATATACACCACATATTTGCTTTTTTAGAAATATATTCAATAATTATTGATAGTCTACTCTTGGTAGGGTACTTTATTAGGAACTAAGAAGTGGGAGTGGAGAGGGAGTGAGGCACAAAGATATTAAGAGGCAGTTTCTACCTTTCAGGAACTCACAAGTGGACAGGAATGATAGACTCATAGTATATGAATCAGACTGTGGTAATCCTACAACAGGCATATAAACTAATACTACAGTGAGACAGGAGGAGGGATTAGTTATGGCTACAGAAACTGGCTTCACAGAAGCAGAGTTTGAGCTGGACCTCAAAGGATGGGTATAGATAGGTTGGACACATGTAGTCGCTGGGGGTAGAGAGGAGGCATTCCAAATAGAAGGTACAAATCTGGGAATAATATCCAGAGAACAGTAAATACTGAGGCGTGGCTGCAGTGTAGGCTATATAAAGGAAATAATGGGAAATTATGCTGGGATGCTAAGTTGGGATCAAATTATGGGAGTTCTTAATGGGGAGAAGGATCACAGTCCTGAAGTTGTTTCTAATTCCTGTGGTCATGCCCCTGTTTGTGGGCTGGGTGCTAAGTAGGCTGGCAGTTTTTAGCTATAGTATATACTAACCTTTGTGGTGGTGTGGCCTGTCCCAGGGCCCTGTGCAGCCACTGCTCTATCAGCAGCCAAGAACTCAAATGATTCTAGGTTCCTAGAGAAAAGCTACATGAGTGCCTTGGCTGGGTGGGAACCATGCCAGACATGGTACTTTGAAGGGCCTGGATGAACTCAAATTGAGTTCATCCATCCATGGAATGTGGGCTCCATATTACTAGATCCTCCAGTTCTTAAAGATAACTTGGAGGGCGCCTGGGTGGCTCAGATGGTTAAGCGTCTGCCTTCGGCTCAGGTCATGATCCCAGGGTCCTGGGATCGAGTCCCACATCGGGCTCCCAGCTTGGCAGGGAGCCTGCTTCTCCCTCTGACCCTCTCCCCTCTCATGCTGTTTCTCTCTCGCTCGCTCTCTAAAAAATAAATAAATAAAATCTTTAAAAAAAAAAGATAACTTGGAAATACAAATTTATGTGAAATTTTCTGATTTTTTTAAATGCTAGCACTGACTCATAAGTTAGAAAGCACTGAGTAAGCCAGTCAAGACACATCTGTGGGCTAGATTAGGCCTTTGGGCAGTCATTCATGACCCTATTCCAGAGTCATCTATGGGTTTCTTTCCTGGTCTCTGCCATGGCTGAGATCCAGTCCTGACCTTCTAGGGAATTCCTCTTTTCTGAATTCCCCCTTCCGCGAGTACAAAGGTTCCCCTGGGAATATCTCTCAGAGCAACACTTCCCAGCCCTTCTCACCAGTGAGCTCTCCCACCTGCCTTCTCTTCTTGGTAGGAACCGCCAGGCTGTCCACTCAGGGGAGGCAGCTGGGATGCTAGCACTCCATTCCTGGTGTCCTCATATGCTCAGATACATCAATGTGAGCTTTTTTTCACCCTAATGATTCATCTGTGCACACAAAATATCATTCAGAAGTTACTTTGGTTTTTGAAAATAATTTTCTTGTTTAAATCTATTGTTTCGTTGTACTTTCAGGTTACATTATATTCTACTGACATTGCTACATCCAAATTTTAATAATCACTTATTATTTCTTCTTGGTTAGAACTGGAAGAGAATTTGGATTTTGTGTTTTTCTTGCTGATTCCTTATTACCGCTTTCTGGATCACACACACACACACAATGATTAGAATTCTATGTTCCTAGAGGCCATGCAAGCTGGGAATCTGGTCCAAGGACTCTAGGATGCCTGAGAAATGGGTTGACGGAGAGGCAGAGGATGCAGGCTCAGGGAGGAGACAGGAAGATTCTTTCCTTTGCCTTTTCTCTCCTCTGTGGATCAGTGTTCCAGGTGGCATAGAAAGAGTCAGAAAAACATAACAGTTAAGAGGCAGATTATGAAGCCAGACTCTCTGAGGTTTAGTCCAAACTCTTCCCCTAACTAGTGAGGTAAATTTGGACACATTGCTTAGCCTCTCTGTGCCTCAAGTACCTTATCTGTAAAGTGGGGATGTTAATATGTAATCTCAAAGAGCTATCTTGAAGATTAAATAAAATGTCTGGCCCAGTGTAAGCAGAGGTAAATAAATGGGTATTTGTTTCCTTTCTTTTCTTTTCTTTTCTTTTTTAAATATGAATGTTACCATAGATTTTGTTTCTTAAGCCCAAAGACAAAACTGTGAAGAAACAACAAGATGTCCCTAGGAATTTTAGCTTTGCTTATCCTGCAGGGCTGACTGTGACCCTTTCACAGGTCCACACTGGTTTTGTTCTTATTTCCTTTCTAGTCTCAGTGTGGACTCGTAGCAAACTAGATTCTTCTCAGTAGGCAGTTTCCTCTCACAGTACTGGGGCTTGAGAGAAAGGAGGGGGAAGGGTTTGCCTTGGAAACCCTAGCAGACAGATCTTTTCCAGAAGCATTGGATGCCTACGAGGTATTTTGGACTGACAGCAGTGTCTGCTTCCTTGGGTCGGTGTGAGGGGTGTGTAGATGTTGAGTCCCTGGCAACTCTAGGGGCTTGTTTGGTTATGAATTTTTTCACTAGGTGGCAGCAGAGTATTATGACAAAAATTCACCAGCCCAGTGTCCTGCTCAGCCCGCAGAGTAGCTGAAAGGCAAAAGCAAGAGAGGGTGGCTGGGAATGACAAAATAAACTATTTTAAAACGTAGATGTTGTATACGTTTTAACTCGTAAAGATAACTATAATTAAAGAGGAAATTTTGAATAGCATAAGCAACATTTTATTTTTATCATAGGATCAAATACACAAGATAAAGAGACCAAGCCATGTTGAGACCAACTTGTCAGGAAAGGGCCAGATGTAAACATTTTAGTCTGTGGGGACTATGAGGTCTCCCTTGTGACTATTCAACTCTGCCTTTGTAGTGCACCAGCGGCCAGAGACAATATGTAGACACAGGAGGGAAGCTGGGATCCTGTTCACCCTTGTTTACAAAAATAGATTTTGGCCCATGGATCATAATTTCCTCACCTCTGCTATAGACTATTCTGTAGCCAACCTGCCGGATTACTTTGTATTGATGAGAAAGAAATTAAAAAGCAAGTCCCTTATTTCAAAATTGTGTTTTTTTGTTGTAAATAATTATAATTGTTCCATTCCAGGAAAAAGAAGCATATGATTAAAATTTAACTACCCTTATGGAAAGATAATCATTGTATTATCAAACATCTAAGACCTAAGATCATAATTAATGTGAAGCCTATAAAATTTCCACCATTAGCTAAGGAACGTTGGCATCTTGGTGGTAGATTTTATTTGAATAGACCCAGTTTTGATTAATGAAGTTGTTTTCTGTATAGAGACCGTATTAGCAGTAGTGATTTTTAAAAATGGATGTCACTTATAGAGTAACAATAAACCTCTAAAGTTATAACATCAAAAAGAGAGAGAGAGGGGGTGGCTTGTTCAGGACAGTTGTTATCATTCTAAAATCAACTCTTTAGGGTTGGCAGGTCAAGCTCCAATATGAATTCAGAAATAGCGTCTCCATATAAAAACGAGCAGAGACAGGTCAGGCAGATGAGAGGAGATTCTGTGTGAGAGGAGAGACCGCCAGGCTGTGGACGGCCTGGGGAAATCAACAGTGGGGCAACATGAATGAACCCCACTGAGTTGGTTAACCTCAAAGTTCGACTGTATGGCTCAGATGCAGGTGCAGCTCTCTGTGTTGGCAGAGGACCCAGCTGCCTCTTTGATTTAACCAGAGAAATCTTAAATGTATTCTCTTCCACAGTTTAGCAGTCTCACCATTTATGGCTTATCTGGGGTCAGCTTTTATCTCTAAAAGGTCACTACTATGATACAAGATGTCCCTCCAGCCCCTCTGGGACAAAACTTTAATTCTTGTGAATGTTAAAGGAGATGAATTCTGTTTAGGCCGCTTTGAAGGAGTGAATTTTTTGAAGGAAGAAGTGGGAAACAGAACAGTTTTAAGTGAAAGGTGGGGGGAAGGGTAGGAGTGGCGTTTATACTGCCCAAGTGGGATTTAAAGCAAAGCAGCCCCTGAGAGCCGGGAGCAGGCTTGGCTCTATCAGCTAGGTCCTGGTGTTGCAGGGGGCCGGCCCTGGAGTCCTGTGAGGCCTTGGTGTTCTCCTGTTGAAACAAATGATTTCACAGAGCTCTAACATCTGACAAGGCCACCCCGTGACCACAGTGGGGCAAGGCAAAAATATTCTACTCCATAATCGTGTCTGAATACAGATGAAAATGAGAGTATTGTCCAAAAGTGACCACAAAAATGACCAAACATGCCTCCATTCTGATTAATGTGAGTGATTTCTACTCCTTTACCAATTAAAGCTTTAGCTGCGTTCCATTTCTCATACCTGCTAGGTGAGAATTATTAGGGTACACAATCAGAGAATCCTGACAGTATCCCGGCCAGGGTGAGGGCCCTTAAGCCCTCCCCCAGATCACCTAATATAAGGTTTGGCAAGAGAGCACTGGATGCTTAGGAAGAGGATTACAAACTAGGAGAAGAATGTGCCAGAGGAAAAGAAAGAACAGAGCCAACCCCACAGCTTCATGACCAGGCCTTGGGAAGGCCCTTGTTTCAGTGTTAGTTACCAGAGCCAGTGACCCTGACGGCCTTGGCTGCGGGCATCTGTCACCTGCCCCAAGTCTCTGCTTAGCTAGGATCCTACAGGTCCTCTCGAAGGAAGGCTGGCCGTCTGGCCTGGGGGGTGAGTTTGTTCAGCCCACTGCCTCTTCTCCTTCCTGAGCAGCTGACTTCTTCTGATGTGGTTTTGTGGTTATACAACAGACAGCCCTGCTCATGTGGACATGGTGTACTTTCAGTTTCTCAAAGTGAGTCATGTTGACTTTCCTCTTGGGAGTAAGAGTGACCCTTGCACAAAAGGACTATATGACTAGAAAGAAGAAACAGCAGAGGCCACCAACGCCAGAATGTTTACCCCTGTAGGTAATCACTAGTTTCTGGGAGTAGTTCGTGTCATCTCTTTAAGCAAGGTAAACCAGGAAGAGGCCTTTGGTTTTGAATCCTTGAATATTTACCAGTGTTTGAAGTCTTCCTTATTCTTACTACTTGGAGCTCAGAATCTACAGAAGGACTCAAATAAATTTGCATTTGGTCAGCTGATACATGATGGGGAAGTTCCCAAGAGGATTATTGGCTATTATTACGTCTCTAATTCTCATGTGTACTAATGAGCTCGTGGTATTGGACCACCTGTCCAGGCCCTAAGAAATCTCAGCAGGCCTGTTGAGAATCAAAATTGGGTTTGGAAAGACTCAGCCAAGAGAAGAAGGGCTTTGTTCTCGTCTAATTCTGCTTTGTGGTCCCATTTGGGTAATTTTTCATGACGATATATAGAACTAGGGTGGAAGATACCTCGGGCTCGTGTCACCACTTCTATGCTCTTGACAAGTTTTGTTAATGAACTGTGGCATTCTTTCATGCTGAGCCAGGAGGGAGCCCCAAGACACTTCTCATCACTGCTCCACACAGCCCATCCCAGTGGGCGTATGAGATGAAACCTCTTTGCTGTGTTTGTCGTAGAATCTCAGTTTAACTCTGCTCTTGGACATCCAAGTCATGGGAGTGCTACATTGAGGTGATTGCTTTTCTTTCCTCAATAAGTAAATTCTCCTGGGTGGAAAGAAGAGACAATAGAATTATTCTTGAATTCTCCATCACTGACCCATCAATCACTATCTGTTGTCTTGCTAAGTCATTTGGATACTAGTAAGAGAATAATAAGAAAACCCCCATAGTGGAAAAAGATACATTAAATCATTAATCAGATATTCCAGACAGTTTGTATTTTATAAGCATATAAAAATTGCTACCACTCATGGGGCTGAATCTTCAAGGCAATTCCATTTTCAATTCTTTTTATGTACTAGACCTGTCTGTCATTTGGTGGTTGCTAGAAGGTAGGTGGCAGATTAGATTCAGTAAGGAGATTTATTAAGCTGGTAATATTTTAGAGTTGGCCTGTGATGGCTATTTATGCTTTTTCTATGAAATATACTTATTAAAATCACAATATACAAATACCATTTAAATACTGTACTAGTTGAGAGTCTCGATTGCACTTAACTGATGTGAACTCAAGGTTACATAAGCAGTAAAGGAACTTATTAGAAGGATCTGCAATAGCTCATAGAAGCAACTAGAAGGTTGGAAACCAGACATCCATCAAAAGGCAGTCACCACACTTAATGCCAGGCAGCTGTGTGTGCTTGTCTGACTTCTCTCAGACCTGGAATTCTTAATCTTCTGTGACATGAAACCATTTGGCCATCAGGTGAAGCCTATGAACCTCTTTTTAGAGTGATTTCAAATTTTTTTTTTAAGTTTTTATTTATCTGAGAGAGAGAGAATGAGAGACAAAGAGCACGAGAGGGAAGAGGGTCAGAGGGAGAAGCAGACCCCCTCCTGAGCAGGGAGCCTAATGCGGGACTCGATCCGGGGACTCCAGGATCATGACCTGAGGCGAAGGCAGTCGCTTAACCAACTGAGCCACCCAGGAGCCCAGAGTGATTTCAAATTTATAAAACAATGAACATAGGGTTACAAAAGAAACCAATTATATTGACATCTAGTTATCAAAATATAAAAGGAAACTTCCAAATATAGGCTGTAGTAATATTTGTGCTTCTTTACTGATGCATTAAATAAAATTAACTGGTGGGTTTGATTACTGATGTGATTTCAGTCATGGTGAGCATGCGTGGCTCCTGGGTATTTGCCAGGTCAGTAGCTTACAATATCTGCAATGACTGTGATGAATATGGAAATAACTGTGATCTCAGTTGTTGACAAAGTCACAGTTCCTGCTAATACTACTGAGGTTTAATTCATAATTGAAGAAAATGCTAAATTTTAGTTAGAAGTTAGTGAAAATAATATTTTTTAATTCAATTTAATGGATTTCCTTTAATTCTTTTTATTTTATTTTATTTATTTATTTGTGAGAGAGAGAGAGAGAGTGAGAGCGCAAGCAGGGGTAGGGGCAGAGGGACAAGCAGAGTTCTTGCTGAGCATGGAGCCTATGCTGGGCTCAATCCTAGGACCTCGAGATCATGACCTGAGCTGAAGTCAGACGCTTAACAAACTGAACCCCCCAGGTGCCCCAGATTTCCTTTAATTCTATTTACAGACTCCAGGTTAAGAACTCTTGTTTTAGACTGTGAACTCCGTGAAGGGAGGATTTGCACCTGATTCAGCTTTGAGTATATGTTACCTCTATTAACGTAAGTTCTGTATGTGTTCTTCTATGTGATTAGGTTCACTGACTATAATAATACTTCTTTTTCCAAGCACTTGGAAATAGCTAGAGAATGGAGCAACAGATCTCAAAATTGTACAGATCATCATTCATTATTGCTTCTTGGCTTACTTTTGTATGGAAAAACCAAGTCCTCTTCTTCTGCAATCATTATACTCTATTCCTTTTCCTGGTCCATCAGTCAGGCTCTCCTGAGGAGCAGTCTTTCCTGCGGGGCCACCACAGGACCTGGCCGCTGTCCTGGGTTGCATGGGTAATAATACTCTAATACTGTCTTCTGGAAGGACATGGTCTACCTAACCCCTCTGGGGAAAGGAAATTAACTCCTTTCCAGGCAGTCAGCATTCTTTTCTCTGTCATTCTATTTCTGTCATTTTCTTGGATTTATCAGAAGCTTTCTTTCTATTCTTTGCTGGTCCATCTGCAGCTCTTCAGCCTACCTGCTGCCTATTATTTCTTGCTTTATCATCCTGTTAAATTTGAATCGAGCAACTTGTACTTGGTAAGAGTTCAGCAAAAGTTTATTATGGCAATATTATTGAAGGTTTTTTTATTTTTTTAATTTTTTAATTTTTTAATTTTTTTTTACAAATTTAAGTGTTGCTTGTGCCTTTAATAACCCAAACATTACTTACTTGGACCCTTATATCTGTGATGCTCCTGCTTTAATGCCCTTTCTTACAATTTAGTGACCTCATGTGATACTCAGGAGGAAATGAGAACTAGAAATGCCTTCAGACTGACCATTTCTTTTCTGTTTACCTCCTTCCTACCATCATTATCTTGATCATGAAATATGGAAAGAAAAACAACATTAATTATAAAAGAGTGTAATAGGGGAAAAATCTTTAACATATGGGGTTGGTGAAAACAATAACAACAAAAAGGTCTCACAATGACCTGAGCTTTGGAAAGCTATGGGGAATTGTTGAATACTTTTCATCTCACTAATCAAAACATCTTCCTGGAAGAACAGGTTTCTTCGAACTCAGAAAACTAACACAGAAAATTCATTCTGAACCACCCACTTCATTTATTCCACACTTTTTAAATTGTCTCTATTCTAAGAACTGTTGTTAGAGAACTCTTAGGAGATTAAATTTGAACACTGGATCACTTAACTGTCTGGAATTACAACAATTCTGAGATATTTCAGAGATTATTATCCTGCTTGGAGAGATAAGGAAACTGAGGCACAGAAAACCAACCTGGTTAAAGTCACCCAACTATTTTTATTTTTATCAACAACAGAACTAGAATTCTAAATTTCTGAACTTCTAGTCATTTGTCTTTCAGAAGAGTAGAACAAGTCCATATTTGTTGTGAAGTAACTTTTTAAGATCACTGCTCTGTGGTCCCCTTTTCAAAACTTTTTTTTTTCAATTCTGCTAAAACCAGCTATTTCACTGTGAGTTCATTTTTTTCCTGGAAAGAGCACTAGCCTGCAATTCTAACTTGGAGAGCTGATCTTGGGCTTGCCCTCGGTCATTCTAGAGCAGTTGGTATATATTTTTTTTCCTCAAGTAATTGAGGAAAATAAATAATTACTGTCTCTTTCTTCAAGGCATTCTTGTATAACTTTGGTAAGTATTTATCGAGCAGGTGCTATATGTACAGTCTTGTACTTCTGTTCACTTGGAGGACTGGGATGCATATCTTGGGCCATTCGTAAGAGCTTTTTAGCTGGAAAGGCAGCCTGGGCTTTTATCTGGGGAGGGAACTACAGAACTCCTAGACATGGTGATCTGAGGTGTTTCCAGGACATAAACTCTTTCTGAGTATGGCCTCCTAGCAACAAAAGGTGACTACTCTTTCCCCTATATTGTGTGAAAGTGTATTTTGGTTCATTCCAGCAACTCTTTATGTGAGTGTAAGATGAACTGAATTCTCATAATCTAGAAATAATTGTTTGAATATAAGACTAAAGAAGTATTTTCCTTTTTCTTCCCCTTTCCCTTTCTCCCTTCCTTTCTCCATTCTAGTCTCTCACTATTTTATTTTTGCCAAGAAATATATTGAGTTTAGAACCAATTAAGGAATGGAGGTATCATGTGAATAAAACAATGGCTTTGCCTCAAGAAGATAGACATGTTATAAATTTCAACGTAATGTGTTTTTTTTTGTAATGAAGATATCCATAAAATTCAACGGTTGCACAAAGGATGAGCACCTAGCCCCTGGGGGTAGTTAGAGGAGGCTTTATAGGTCGATGAAACCTGAACAGGGTCTCAAAGAATGAGTAACACTCTGACAGGTGGATTATTTATACTTATAAAGTAGAAACTCAATGTTACTCCAAGAAATAAATGCTAGAAATCACATAGACTAAATTATTTTTCTGATTACCTTAATTAGACTTGGAGGAAAAGAAAACTTCGGCTGAGAACCAGAAAACAATAGAGAAGCCAGACTCCAACTCTAAAACGTGGCCTTTAAGAAAGTGGCCAGAGACTCTGAAGCGCCAACAGTTCTACCAGAGTATTTCCTGCTTCTAGGTGATCTGAGGGTTCTGGTGGGAGGTCTTCAGAGCTAGTGCCTGGACGATTCTCTCCCCCAAATATCACTTTTCTAGCTCTCAGTTGTTGGGGGCCCCAACAACTCAAAACTGAAATTGTTAGTTAAACCACAGCTATGACTACTCAGCCCCCCAAGTCTCCAGTCATACTTGTCAATTACCTCTACTCCCACACAGAACCTGCCTTTTTTTGGTGGGTGATGCCAGTAAACTCACCTATGACTAGGATCAGACTGTATGGGAGGCTTACAACCCTATAGGATTTTCAAAATGTTTAGTACGGTGTCAAAACATCTACTGGGGACAGACCAATAGATGTTGTACCAGCTGGCCTCTACTCACCCTCACTCATATACTCATACACACACACATGCACGCACGCACAGCAGCTTTCTTCTAGAGTTCATTTGCAATAAATGCTTATGAATAAGTACACAACTTAAAAGAGTTATTCATTAACTCATTTTTGGAGACATTTTGCTTTTAAGAGAAAAAGCCAAATCACAAAATTAAACTTCCAGAGGATCAATCCAGATTCAGTTCAGTTTCCTAAACCTTCTATTCCAATACGTATCTATGTTCAGTATATATGATTATAAATGTTCAGACTGCTGACCTGAAAAAAATGAATTGTTGATTGTCCTGTATTTCTGAATGTCATAAATATCAGAGCAACACAATTTAAAAGTGAAAAGAGGTAAGTGTTGGTTAACTATAGAATTAACTTGGAAATTCTATTCTTTGTGTACTTGGGTTAATTGTCTTCTTAATGTAAAACTTCATATATTTTCCTTAATTAAGAAGGAAGTTTTAGAAGCACTCTTAAAGATCTCAAAAGAAAATTTGTTCAATTACAAAATGCAAGGAATGATATTTTAATTTACTGTTTCGTATGCTTGGATGACTTTTGTTTCTTTGTACCTGATTATTTCCTACTTTATTGTTTTTAAATGAACACAAAGAAAACAGCCAAAAAAATAAATACCCTGGCTCAGCTACAAATTCCATCTTTATTTAACCAGTGGCTTTAGACAGGGTTGGAAATCTGAATTACCATGGAGCTTTAAAAAATTACACTCTTCTCTCCACCTCCTGGCATTTTTTTTTAAAACTTTAAGTATAGTTGACATCAGCCTCTGCCTTTTTTATTCACTGGATCTGGGATGGTATCTGTATTTGTTTTAAAGATGCTTTCCAAGTGAGTTTGATGCTTTTCCATTTTGAGAACTACCAGTTTAGGTTATTTTCTTTTGAGTCCTTGCTTTCTCTATTTTAACTCATCCCAATTTGCTGCTTCATAAGTATTAACTTTTCTTTCTTTGTACCTAATTACTTCACACCTTCTTATTTCAAAACGAACACAAAGAATTCAGGCCATCCCTGGCAGTACCTAGATATCCAGTAGCTCCCAGTGAGCTGGCTAGAATATAGTTAGGAGGAGAAACTGGAGAAACCTTAGGTATCCAGAGACCCAAGTATGAGGCAGATAGGTTGGCTACCTCATGCAGAGGCAGGAGCTGAGTTAGGGGCATTACTGAAAGGCTGAGAAGGAGGGCCAGGTGTTACCTAGTGCCTCCTGTTCACAGGGACAATGCAGATTTAGGGTGGAGCTCTCCATATTTTGCCTGATTGTCCTGTTGGTTCCAGAGAGGAATTGGTGGTTTCACCGGGGCCCGGTACTGGATTAGAACTCTGAAAGGGATTGACAGTCCCAGTTTGAATGGTCTCACAAAGCTTTAACTCTGACTGGAATATTGAATTGTAATCTCTCCATCTTCATCACTTACTCCATACAACTGGGAGCAACACTGTCAAACAGGAAGCAAACATCCATCATTAGTGGAAAACTGGCCAAAGAAGTGAAAGGGTAAAAGAGAGGACTTCTGAACACAAATATTTCACTCTTATACCAGCACTCTTTTCAACTTCTAACTTCAATTTCTAACCTGGATGTGCTGGAAACCATGGATTTGAAATCTGGTGTTGTCTCAGTTTTCTGCTTTCCAGCCTTGGAGGAATTTCCCCAGTGTCCCAGTCCCCTGAGTTTCTTTCTTCACTTTGGCTGTAGCTTTCCAGGAGTTATTTGCTTCCTCTTCTTTCTTCCCCATTTTTACACATACTGTGACACAATGACTGTCCCTCGCCTTTTATGAAACCACATAAAGTCATAACAAGCAAATGATCATTCTCCAGCATGATCATGAGAGTTATTTTCTTTTTGTATGTCTTGGGAGAGGGTAGAGTGGAATTTGTCTTGAATTTACTGTATTTCTAGTTGGAGCAATGTGATCATAGTCCTTTTCTCATTTTTCTTTTGGTCTTGGTGCTACAAAAGTAAGTAGGTCCTCAACCCTTAATAAGAAATGCGATGGATAAGGATGAAATGAGATGAGGATTCCCAAAAGAGGGATTTCTGTTTTAAACAAAATCCAAACAAATTCTCTTTAGAGAGGAACACGCCTTTATTCTTGTGATTATGAAGGAGAATGTGATTTCTTTCTTAAAACAACTTGAAACATTGAAATTAAATTTCCACTAATTTAGAGTTAGAAAAAAGTTGTTTTTGGTGGATTCATCATTATTCATCAAAAACAGCATTTTCAAATGGCAAATAGCTTTAAGACTTGTTTCAAATGTAAAACACAACCTCAGAGGACAAGGAAAGATTAAAATTTGCCAAAACTTACCCAAATGCCCATCAAGTACATGTATCTATAGGTTCAATTTTCACACCAGTAGCTATTGAGCACAATAGACATACATGTTTTGGTAGTGTTTTTTTCTTTTCTTTTCTTGTTTTTAATTAGCAGAGTTTATTTTTAGTACAATTATAGGTTTACAGAAAAATTGAGCTGGAAGCACAGAGAGTTCCCATATTAACCCCCAACCACATAAACACACATACACAGTTTTCCCTGTTATTAACATCTTGCATTGGTGTGATATATTCATTACAAGTGACGAACCCATATTGATATACTATTCTTAATTAAAGCCCATGGTTCACATTAATTATATAGTTGTGTTGTATAGTTCTATGGCTTTTGACAAATGCATAATGTCTTGTATCCACCATTAAAATATCAAGCACAATAGTTTCACCATCTTAAAAGTTCTCTGTGTTCCACCTACACATCCCTCCTTCCTTCTCCCTGAATCCCTGGAAACCACTACTGTTTTTACTGTTTCTATAGTTTTGCCTTTTTTCAGAATATCATATAGTTGGAATGATAAAATATGTAGCCTTCTTAGACTGGTTTCTTTCACTTAGCAATATGCAATTAAGGTCATTTTTTTTTATTGCTGAATAATATTCCATTTTATGAATATACAATATACATGGGCAGGTTTTTGTGTGAACATATTTTCAACTCATTTGGGTACATACCAGGGAGCACCATTGCTGGATCATATGGTAAGACTATGTTTAGTTTTGTAAGAAACTGTCAAGCTGTCTTCCAAAGTGGCTGTACCATTTTGCATTCCTACCAGCAATGAGTGAGAGTTCCTGTTGCTCCACATCCTAATTAGCATTTTATGTTGTCAGCATTTTGGATTATTGTCATTCTAATTATTGTGTAGTGGTATCTCCTTGTTTTAATTTGCAATTCTCTAATGACATATGGTGTCAAGCATCTTTTCATATACTTATTTGCCATCTGTGTATCTTCTTTAGTAAAGTGTCTTCTCAGAGCTTTTGTCCATTTTTAAATTGGGTTATTTGTTTCCTTAGTGTTGAATGTTGAGTTCTTTATACGTTTTGGATAAAATTCCTTTGCTTGGCAAATATTTTCTTCCCATTTGTGGCTTGTTTTTTTCTCTTAGGGGATTGTCTTTTTTAAAATAGGTGTGTTTGGGGCGCCTGGGTGGCTCAGTTGTTAAGCATCTGCCTTCGGTTCAGGTCATGATCCAAGGGTCCTGGGATCGAGCCCCGCATCAGGCTCCCTGCTCAGCGGGAAGCCTGATTCTCCCTCTCCCACTCTCCCTGCTTGTGTTCCTGCTCTTGCTATCTCTCTCTCTCTGTCAAATAAATAAATAAAATCTTAAAAAAATAGTTGTGTTACACAAATAAGCAGTTTTCTTGGTTTCCTGGGAATGCCCAGTTACTATGTTATGAAAGAGGAAGATAGGGAAATTTCATTTTAGTGAGAAAAGTTAACTTCTCTTAACTGCGAGAACTTAAAGAGAATTATCACAGGAACCAGGAGGAACATTGATTGAACTATCAAATTTTATGGACTAAAGTGGACATCATGGAGGTGATTGGTGCCTTTTAAGAAGTAGCTCCATACTGATGAGACATGTATGTTCTTGTATAGGTCTGGTGTTCATGATTTTTCAACCTGAAACTTCTACCTTGAACACCTTGTGTACTTCACCCCATTCTTTTAATGTCCTTCTCTTTTAACTTACTCACCTCACACTGTTTACATCTCTGTCTAATCCCCTCGCATTTTAAGCCCAATGTGTAGTATTGAATCATGAGCTTGTGCTTTCTTATCACATGCATTGGGCCTCAGCTCTCAGCTTCATAATTTGGAAGCTGTGTGAGTGTAGGATGTTGTTTACTTGTTGCAGCCTGTTTCCTTCTGTGCCTGCCTCACAGGTTTGTTGAGAAGATTAAATAATATGTGCGTGGCAGTGGTATTAACGAATGTGTATTTTCTTGCCAGTCTTTTTATTTTTTTGTGTACATTCTTCCTACTTTTATAGCCTATGGCTTTTTTTTTTTTTTACTGCAATTTTTTTTTGTTTGAGGCTGAATATTTCTCCAAATAACATGGTGAGCAATAACCTCCTTCCTTCCTCCCACTGGATTCCTCTCTTGTAAGTGTCCTGTGGTCAGCACTCATGTGGTTTTTTTCTGGTCTCACAGTAAAGTTTCCATACAGACGTAAATTAATTGAGGTTATTTCTTGGACCTGTAGCTTCCATTTCTCCTTTAGCTGTTGCTATTTCTAACTTTTCTGTGCTTTTTAGAGGCACCAAATTCAGTTAAATTAGTAAGTATTTATGAAGTGCTAGGTCCCTAGCATGGTGACACCCTTGAGGGGCTCACAAAAGAGATATAAAGCTTCCCTTCAAATTGATGGCTTGTGTGGAGAGACATGTATACATAAAACAGATCCTGATGTTAGACAGGATGTTATGAAACGTTAGGTACAGTCAGAATGTGAGCTGGTAGTTTCATAGGCTTCACTGGAATATCACACACGTGACCACTGCCCAGGTTTAAATCCTAGGCTCTGAACAAAAGGGATACCTCCTGGCTAACAGAGTTCAGAGAAATGAGCACAGGATTGATGGTGAGGGGCAGTGAAGAGAGGGAACAATTCAGTGTGTGAATGGAGTCGCTGGCTGGACATCATGGGAGGATTATAGAGAGCAGCTGCTTTGGGGAGAGAGGGAGAACCTGACCATGAGACATAGGCTCCTACAACAAGAGAACCTCCTCTTTCTCCTCCCTTTCGATTTATTCCTGTCAATTTATCATTAGTTTTATGGCTATAGACACATGTCTAGTGAGAACTGTGATTTGCAGGACTTTTACTATGAAATGAAATTATTAAAGTTAATGTCAGGTTTTTGCCATTGTTCTTAATTCAACATTTTTTTTATTTTTTAATTTTAATTTTATTAAAGATTCTATTTATTTATTTGAGAGAGAGAGAGAGAGAGAGAGAGAGAGCACAAGTGGGGGGAGGGGCAAAGGGAGAGGGAGAAGCAGACTTCCCACTGAGCAGGGAGCCTGATGCAGGGCTCGATCCCAGGACCCTGAGATCATGACCTGGGCCAAAGGCAGACGCTTACCGGACTGAGCCACCCAGGCGCCCCTAACATTTATTTTTTTAAATACTCTACCCTGGTACAAAGAGGATTTAAGAAAGCGTACAAAGCTTACAAAATGAAAAAAATATATAAATAAATATAGGACAAATGAGACATCGGGAAACTAAGGGTGGGGACCTTAGGTGGAGCCAGGAGTGAAGTTAGAACACAAATTTCATTCACTACATTTGTTGGGGATGGGTTTGTCTAGGAACCAATAAGAAAAACAAACATAATTGTTTACAAAGGTTCTAGTATTCCTTAGGTAACAATCAGTCCATGGTGGGGGAGAAAAGGAACCATTCCTACGAAGGCCCAGGAAAGCTTTTTCCTCAGGGTCTTCATAGATCAAACATTCAGGATTTAAAAACTCAATTTCAACTTTTGTAAGAATTTCATTGTAAAGGAAGGCAGAGAATGTTTACTAACCAAATATCATTGTGCTCCATTTCCTTACAGCAAAATTAAAGTTTCTTTCCTTCCTGAATATACTCAAGACCCCTCAAAATTTCTTTGGGATGAACAGGGGAGGAAGGGGCCTCATGATGCTCAGAAAGGGAAGATGAGACATGCTGACATTCAGTCTCAAAAATTATTCCCTCTTCTTCCTCACTTTCTGTTATGGGCTGAATTGCCTCTCCACCCCCCTCACCCCCAGTTTATATGTTGAAGTTCTAATGCCTAGCACCTCAGAATGTGACTGTATTTGAAGATAAGGCTTTTAAAAAGTTATTAAGTTAAGGGGCGCCTGGGTGGCTCAGTTGGTTAAGCTTCTGCCTTTGACTCAGGTCATGATCTCAGGTTCCTGGGATCGAGCCCCGCATCGGGCTCCCTGCTCAGTGGGGAGTCTGCTTCTCCCTCTCCCTCTGCCTCTCCTTCTGCTTGTGTGTTCTCTCTTTCTCTCAAATAAATACATAAAATCTTTTTTTAAAAGTTATTAAGTTAAAATGAGGTCATTAGGGTGGGCCCTAATCCAATAGGACTGGTTTCCTAATAAGAGGAGATTAGGACACAGAGAGACACTCATCACATGCACGCACAGAGATGACCATGGGAGGACACAGGAAGAAGGGAGCCATCCGCAAGCTAGAGAGAGAGGCCTGAAGAGAAACCAAATCTGCCAAAACCTTGAGCTTAATCTTCTAGACTCTGGGACTCTGAAAAAATAAATTCCTGTTGTGTAAGTCACAGTTCTGTTTGTTTGTACTTTGTTATGGCAGCCCTGGCAAATGAATACACACTCCAATTGGTCTTGTATGCCACTGCAAGATTCCCTTTGCTTAAGTTTAATCCTGTCAATATTCTCTTAGGAAACTACAGGTTTAAATTTCTTATTCTGGTAGTCAACGAGCTTCAAAAATCTGGCCCCAATCTGCATTTCCCCACTCAACCCATATAACACAAACCTCCTCTAAGCAGAAACTGTTCATTCAATACGTCACCCCGCCACAGGAGCTTTGTACTTCATATATGCATGTCTTTGCTTATTCTACCAGGAATATTGCAATTTCCATCCTTTGTGATCTTACCCATTTCTCAGTGTTCATCTCAAATACCCACTCATCTACAGAGTCTTTGGTTATCTTACCTAATGTTTCTTCCTATTCTGAATTACGGTAACATTTTCATTTTGTCATAATTTATTTGTAAGTCTTATTCCTCCTGTTTGAGGGTAAGATCCTAGAAGCACAAGCATATTTTTATACCTATGTGTGAAGTTCCTAGCACAACACCTTTTAAGGAGAAGGTGCTTCGTTCATTCATCTATTCAGCCATATGTTGCTATTACCCATAGATTGTATGAATTTGTAGGGGATATAATAGAGAATGAAACAATTGTGATCTCTGCCCCATGAGGCTTACAATCCATTGGAGGTATAGATAAATGGGTAATCCAGTAGTTGCAGGTTGTTATTAGTGCTTCAACAGAGAGTAACATCATAACCTGTATCAATAGTGTGCCTAAAGAGGCCTCCCAGGGAGGTGCCACTAAAGCCGAGGCATGTAAAGTAGTAGAAACCAGCCCCATGAAGAGGGATAGGTAAGTGGTAGGCTCCTGGGGCAAGGATGAGTTGATGTGCTCCAACTAGTGTATATGGAGCACAGGGAGCAAGAGGGGAAGCTGCAGGAGGTAAAGCCAGAACGGAAGGTGAGGACTAGGTCCTACAGGCCTTGGGAAGGGGTTCACATTTTATTGGGAAACCTCCAAAAGAATTTTAAACAGGGAGGTGTCATGGCATGTTTTTAAAATTTCTGTGCTAGGTGTGTGTGCACATGTGTGCAAATGGCAAAAAAGAAAAGGAATGTCATTTTAAACAAACACCGACTATAGCTATTTCTACTTTCCCTGGGTATAGCATAAATCCACTTTAAGTAAACAGTGTTTTGCTTAGAAAAATCATTTTGGTGGGTCTTTTTGGTAAGTGTCTTGGGAAGAGAAGGGAAGACAAAAGAAGAGGAGAATTATCCTGCATAATAGAGCGAGAGGACTGCACATACATGGGTAGCCTGGGAGAAAGGTTCAGAATATGAGAGATACGAGGACATCCATGGAGGAGGCATGGGATAGGGCACCTGAGGAAATCCTTGGCAAGTGGCATGTTATTTGTGGTGGAGGTGGTGAAGGAACTTTAGGTCAGCAAAGACTGATATTTCTATGTTTCTTAGCTTTTCTGTACCCCTTTCTAAATTTTCGTTAATTTTTTTTTTTTTTTTTAATTTTAAAGAGGCTCCATGCCCAACATGGGACTTGGTCACAGCCCTGAGATCAAGAGTCACATGCTCCACTGACTGAGCTAGCCAAGTGCCCCTAAATTTTCATTAAACTTCTGGTACACACACACATTCAAGTTAGTGGTGCTTTAGGGAATACAAAGAAGATTGGTATTCATGTAGGTAAGGCAGTGCTAGAAGAGGAGAGCAGGCCCAGGAATTGAGAGTCAGGTAGTCATATGGTGAATACGGCTGCTGAACAGGCTAATGAAGAGAAGTAGACGTCATCCCCTTTCCCAGTCCTGTGAGTGAGGCATTTCCTCTGTGTGGAACTAGGGTACTTGTGCCATTTTATTAGAGTAGTTAAAAAACTTTTTCTCTAAAAGTCTGGAATGCTTAGGGATATCCAGACAGCAGAATCTGAATGTGTGTGTGTCTGTTTATGCACATGTGTGCCATATATGAAATATGTTCAGCTGTAGATAGCTGTATCTACAGCTGAGATATGCTGGAGATGTATGAGAAAGCTAGATCTGTATCTGTCTATTTAATCCAGTGTATCATCTATCTGTCATCTATTATCTAATCTAATCTGTCATCTATCTATCATCTATCTATCTATCTACCATCTATCTATCTATCTCTATAGCTCAGCACATTTTTGGAACATTCTATCCTAAATTTTCGGAGACAGAATACAATTCTTACGAGAAATTTTGGAGCTGTGAGTCATAGTTCTTTCATTATTTAAAAGGCATCAGCATCCCTGGCAAGGTATAGCAATGCTGGTAGGAGGTAGGGAGCCTCTAAAATGTCAGGGTCTTGTATGCCCCCAAAATAAGAGTTGACAAAATTGTTAGATGCCTTTTGAATTTAGGTTTTTCAATTATAACAACTTCGGCATTTAATTAGTCTGTATTTGAAAGGTCACTAGAAACCAAGAGTTTAAAAAAATAGTGTTGAAACTGGAAAAAAAAAGTTTAATCAATTTCCATTCAAACCAAGATCCTTCTTGCATTTTTTTCCCTTTGGGGAGGTTATGGGGTAGAGAGGGGTTGTGGGGAACAAGGCGGTTATTGTTTTTGTGAAACTCTTTGGTTTTGACTCTGACCTTTATCTTATAGTGGAAGGTAGAGTGCTCTGTATTGACTGGAAGAAACCTGTGGTGAGGGGTACAGAAACTGTAATTGGGGAAGCTGAAACATAGCCTAACAGAGACCCCATATTGTCTAGGGAGAATCATTTAGTAGCAATGTATAAACTCTGAACAGAACAAGAGGGTGACCTGCAGCTGAATCCCAGAGCTCAGTAGTCCAGGGATATTTCATGAGCCTGAGAGGTCTATTTGTTTTGCCAGCCTTGACCAATACCACCCTACCTCCTCCTAGCTGTATCTATAGCTTCTCTTGCTTCCCATTTGGTTTAGGAAAACACTGGCATATTCCAGATGCCTTCAGGGAAAAACAAAAAACAAAACAACAAAAGAGACCTTCAGGGTTACTCAACAGGAACCATGTGGCTCAACAGTCACATCGTTCCGAACATGCCTATTTCCATAAGACCCACATCTTAAGAAGAGGGGAAGGAAGACACATGAAAGGTTTTAGGTCAAGTTCACCCTTTAATATTCCCCAGGTTTATGATCTGCATAAATTATAAAAGTGAGGTTCTCTTCCTGGTTCTGTAGTTGACCTTGGGAAATTTCTGAAGAACCTAGGTGTTTTTTGTAATAAAGTACCTAGGGGTATTGTGAGGACTAACTACTTTAAAGCTTTTCTGTACTATTAATATATCTTCATTGCTTTCACCCTTTATAATTTATTGTTCTAGGTTAAGTACTTGCATGCTGATACAATGTGATTACTTTAGCTTTTTTTTTTTTTTGCTCAAAGATTTCCTGAAGTTTCTTGTTTTGTTGGCAGTTATATGTCACCCTCTAGGGGGCTACACAGAAAACATAGTTGCCTTGGGATCACAAAATCTTCTCAAAAGCATTGATCTGGCAACTTGTCAGAAGGGAAAACCAAATAACCAGATGAACAATCTGTTTTTCCCTTTCCTTCAAGCTCAATCAAAAGAATCCAGAATTAGGTGCTACCCCTAATACCAACTGGGGAATTCCTTGGTTCTTTCCAATAATTATGGTTTACCAAGAACTGTTCTTACTCTGTGCTGTAATTTAGAGTCTCTATAAGACTGCACTTGCTCAAGAAGTTGCCTCTCACTGGCTTGTGTGCCTACCGAATTTAAGCAAGAGTAACCTAGAAGCAGAGAGCTCCTTTACAACACAGATAGTACCTTATTGATCTGCTCTACTCTAGGGCTTAGCACTATGCTGGGTGCAATGTAAAGGAAGACTATTTTCCTGTGGTGCCCAGGAGGATCACTTTTGGGTTAATCTCAGGAAGGTGTTACTCTAATGCATTCTGGCCTACTGTTTGAGAACATTTCCCTGGTTCTGGGCTAAAGAATACTGTGAATTAAAATACCAGGCCTTCTTTGGAGATTGACTCAGAGCTGGGGCAGAAAATCTGCAATGGCAAGGGTAGGGAAGTAGGAGTCAATGGCAAAGTTTGCAGCTGCTCTGTTAGCTCTGCTGGGAGAAAGGGCCCACTGCCAAGTAGTCACGCATATGTTGAGCAGACTAACAACTATAAGGATAGAGCCCACAGTGAGAGAGGCTAGCCCTCATTCAGTAGAACAGGAGACACTGGGGTACCAGAGGAAGGATAAGATTTGGGGAATTGGAGCTCATGTCAATAAAGTTCAAAGGCTGAGGAGATCAAAGAAAGACATTGTAACTGCTACCCAGCATGGGCATATGGGGGTCTGGGTTACAACTGGATGATCACAATAATCACAGACCCCTTGGGTCAAACAGTTGATCTTATGATGAACAGCTAGAGACAGTAGTCAGCTTTTAAAAACAAATCCATGATTCCACACTTTTAGTGAGAGCAAATAATTTGATAGTTCCCAAGGGAAAATCATGCTTTTTGAGCAGAGATGCCATTTTCCCATAAGTGAGGTTGGTTTGAACAAGTGTGTTCTCTATATGAAAGGCTTCTTTAGATTAGATCAGATGTGCAGTTGGGGTTTGCGTGGGGGCAACCCACAGGTGAGAGTTACATCTCTTAGGTTTGTGTCTGAGTGGGTTGAGCAAATGGGGGAGGTTGCAAGGAGCCCAGTGGGCTCCAGAACATGAATTCTGGTCCTATTTGATTGGTTGGTTGGCTGGCTCCCCACCTGCTGCTCTGTCTCTAGTAAAGCTCTGTGTTCAACCTTTGAAAATGTTCTCACATGTAGATCCTGTTTATGTAAGAAGTTGATCAAACACCCCCACAGTTGCACAGTAATTTAATTATGTACTGGAAGGGTATCCTTTCACCTCTGCCCATGACTCAAAACACAGACCAGAAATGCTGTTCTGTTCTCTAGTCCCTGAATTTCCTAAGTGGAATCACTTCACACAAAGCTGTCCATCTCTCAGTGGGTGTTGCTCTGACCAGCTGATCTATCTTGCACTGCTACAGGGCCAGGGATTACTGATTAAAAATAAAACAAAAGTAGTATAGATACATTGCTTTTTCATGTTAGATGCCTTCCATTCTGAAGCTCTCTTTCCTGTCCTCTGTTCTCTTCATACCAGAATGAATTGCTCAACAAACATTAAACATGAGGCATCTTTTTGCTTTTTAATTATTTGCTTGAACTGTGACATATTTTATCAGCAAGAAGACCAAGATTTCTCTTTTGAGGCTCTCCTACTTAAGTTGGCTAGGAACTTCAGGGTTTATTTGGTGCAAAGGACTCAACCCATTTCCAATGCTAGTTATAGAGACGACAGATCTGGTCAGTCCCTTGCCCACCACCACTTGGTATTTCTGCTGAAAACCCACCCTGTATATCTCTTCAGCAGTGCTTGCCCACTGCAGCAGTGATGCTCATGGTGGTCCAGACTCCTCTGTTTTCTGCAGTGGTTCTTCATCTACAGCTGGTCTCTATGGATATGGCTCCCGCAGAAAGTTCTTTTGGTTCACATACACAGACATGCCAGGGAACAAGCTGACCCACACTGAGAAGTTTAGTTGGGTTCTAGTAACTGCTACCTACTTCAAAGACCAGAATCAACATTCCCCATCTTTCCTGGTGTCCATTACCACCCAAATGTCATCATAGTCTTTCAAAGCCGCTCAAAATTCAGTGTCTCTTATACCCTTCTCCTATAAAAATACTGCTCTGTTGTGACAGATAAAAAATTGCAACTGTTCATAAAATCATTCTTTTTTTCTTCCTGGTCACATAGGGAGACTTCATCTTCCAGCCTTCCTTGCATCTGTGTGGGACCTGTGATGAGATCTGAACAGAGGATATGTGCCCATGTGCCATACCTTTCCTAGGACTTGCCATAAAACCTTTCTTGTGAGATCTTCCATGTGTTCTTTCCCTGTATCTCTGTGACTGGAAGTAAAGGATTCCAAGACAGTAGAGCTGCAAGTTGGGGCTAGCCTGAACCCTGAGCTAACACTTAGAGGAGAGCCATCCAGGAGAATAGCCAACCTGCACTGAAGCATGAGAAATAAGTTTTTATTTTGTGAGTTCTTGAGATTTGGGAGGGTCTATCTGTTATTGTAGAAGAGCCTATCCTTCCTTAACTAATAACATTTATTAGGGCAGTTTGCCCTCCCTGGACAATGTCATTCAACTTATCTTTGCATAACAAGAGGTGCCTTTCATATGTATCCACCCTGAACAGAAGTGTTGGCATCATGTGGACTCATTTACTGACTTCTAGATATTAAAGAGGTTGGCATTTCTAGCACCACACCTATATCAGTCAACTTGGCCGAGTTGCGCTGTGGTAATAAATGACCCACAAATCCAAGTGGCTTCTATCAATAAAGGTTTATTTCTTGCTTAAGTTACATTTCCATCATTGGTCAGCTGAGGCTCTGCTCCACATCGTCTTCACTGTGGGAGCCAGCATGATGGTGTAGCCTCTATCTGGAGCATTGCCAGGCTCACGGAAGAGGAAATAGAGCCCAGCAAACCACATGCTGAGTCCTAAACTTCTGCTTGTAAGTGGCAAACATCACTTCTGCTTACATTTAATGGACCAAAGCAAGTCACATGGCTAAGCCTGGTGTCAAGGAGGGTGATAGATAGTCCTTCAGGGAAGGACACCAGAGAAAGGAAACTGGAATATTTAGAAGTATAATAATGTCATCTATCAAAATCTTCAAAGACATTTTTTAAAATTTCTGTCTTGATAGGCATCTTGTTATTTCCAAAAAGGTAAAATGTGCTGGGACCTTTTTAAATTTAAATTTAAATTCTTTGTTGAAAATATATCCCTCCTTAGCATTGAGTCCAGAAGGAGACAGCCAAACTTTAAAGGAACGACAAGAGTGTTCACTAACCTGAAATTCAGTGCTCTTTAAAAAAAAATTGTGCAAAGGAATACTCAGCTACCCTCTGTTCCTTCTATAGTCAGCTTCTCTGTTAGCCTTATAATGTATTAACTTTCTTGGGCTGTATTAGTTTTCTGTTGTTGCCATAACAAATTGCCACAAATTCAGCAGCTTAAAACAACACTCATTTGGGGCACCTGGGTGGCTCGGTTGGTTAAATGTTTGCCTTTGGCTCGGGTCATGATCCCAGGGTCCCAGGACTGAGCCCTGCATTGGGCTCCCTACTCAGCAGGGAGTCTGCTTCTCCCTCTCTCTCTGCCTCTGCCCCTCAATTGTGCTCTCTCTCAAGCAAATGAATAAAAATCTTTAAAAAACCCCACTCATTTATTATCTCACCCTTCGGTAGCTCAGAGGTCCAATCATGGCATCCAGGACTGCTTGGAGTCTCACAGGGCTGAAACTAAGGCATCAGCAAGAATCTGGAGGCTCTGAGTCTAAGCCTGCTTGCAGGCTCATTCAGAATTTTGGCCAGATTTAGTTGCATGTAGCTGTTGGACTGAGGTATCTGCTTCCATGTTGGCAGTTGGTTGGTCAGAGGTGGTTCTCATTTCTAGAGGCCACGTGTATTCCCTGACTCTTGGTCCCCTTCCTCCATCTTCAGAGTTTTTCTCATGCTTCAAATCTCTCTGACTTTCCCCTTCTGCATTTCCCTCTGCTTACCTCTTCTTCCACATCTTTCTGACTCTTCTGCCTTCACTCCTGCTTTTAAGGGCTTCTGTGATTACATTGGATCTATCCAGATAATCCAGGAAATTTTCCTATGTTAAGGTCAGTTGATTAGTAACTTTAGTTTCATCTGCAAAATCTCTTCACAGCAATACCTAGATTAGTGTTGAATAGCCAGGGAATGGGAACCTTGTGGGGGTTCTTCAGAATTCTTTAGAATTCTGTCTACCATGTAGGTTTTAGTTATATCTGTGTACCAGATAATTATTTGGAAAATTTCCCTAAACCTTTTCATCTTATAAAGGCCAGTAGGTTTGGTGGTATAAAAATCTACTATCTAGAAGACAAAATTCTATAAACAAGGCAAACCCTGGGTATAGCAGTTTCCAAACTATACCTTAAAGTTTGGGATGGAACTTTATATTCTATTCCTCCAGGCCTGCACAACTTGTGTCCAGTAGATAGTCCATGGATATTTATTGCTCTTGGGGCTGTTATTGCTATTCTGACTATGGCTGCCAATGTAAAATGGGCCCAAGTCTATGTAAGTTTTAAGCAAATTCTAAGGGCCTGTGATGGACTATGTGCCCCTAGAGTCTTTTAAAATAGCCAATATCACCCAGCTCATAGAAATGGTTCTTCAGGATGGCTTACAACCTTTCCACCTGTCAGCCTCAGCTTATCATGCAACCTCAGCTTTGCTGAGGAGTAGAGTGAATGTGTTTATATGTTATTGACTAGTAGAAATCCTGAAAGTGTGATGATTTCTGAAATTAATAGTGAAAATTTAGGTGCATTCTAGAGGAAGACTCTTTTCTTTCCCATTCCATATTCCTCTATGGCCCATATGGAAAGGAAGTCCCTCCAAACCCTCCATACTTTCTGGGAAGTACCTGAGGTGTGGTTTCTGTGTTTCTTTCTACCTCTTACATGTTTTCTCCAAAGGGGCAGGAGTAGCTAATCTTATGGGTAAGAGTCTGATGTCCTCTGGGTTGAGTCCGGTGTCTTACAAGTTAGGGTTTGCTTTAAAGCAGGGAACAGACTTAATGCTTTCTCTCCTGCACTGACTTCAACATGGGAAGGTAAGGACAGTGTGTTCCTTCCTCTTCTTACTTTTGTGTGAGAGTTGCAGCTGTGTCAGGGCTGGAGCTTTCTTTCTGGATCTGGCCCTGCCCATTTCTCTGATCTCATTTCCTGTCACTTTTTCCTTCTATCTATCTTTTTCCCTAGAATATGCTAGGCTGGTCCTTATCTCTGAGCATTAGTCCTTGCATCACATTTCTCTGTTTTATTTCCTTCACAGCACTTTTCACCATCTAAAATTTTCTTTTTTTAAAGATTTTATTTATTTGTTTGTCAGAGAGAGAGAGAACAAGTGGGGGAGCAGCAGACAGAGGGAAAAGCAGGCTCCCCACTGAGCAAGGACCCAATGCAGGACTAACTCACAGGACCCTGAGATCATGACCTGAGCCAAAGGCAGACTCTTAAATGACTGAACCACCTAGGCATCCCTAAATTTTTTTTTTTTAAATCTGTTTACATTTTGTATTGGATTGCTAGGTCTGCCAAAACAAAGTGCCAGAGATTGAGTGGCTTAAACAATAGAAATTTATTTTCTCTGGAGACTAGAAGTCCAAGGTCAAGGTGTCAGTAGGGTTGGTTTCTTCTGAGGCTTCTCTCCTTGGCTTATAGATAGCCTCTTCTCCATGTGTCTTCACATGTCTGTCCTAATCTCTTTTCTTGTAAGGATACCAGTCATATTAGATTAGAGCCCATACAATTGACCTCATTTTAACTGAATTACCTCCTTAAAGACTCTATCTCCATACAGTCACATTCTGAGATATTGGAAATTAAGATTTCAACATGTGAATTTGGGGAGGGCACATTCAGCCTATAACACATGTATATGGTTTGTGTTGTCCCTACTAAAATATAAGTCTCATGGTAGAAGGGATCTTATCTATTTTGTTTAATGCTGTATCTAAAGCACTTAAACTGATACCTGGTGTATAGTTAGTGCTCAATAAATACTTGTTCAGTAAATGAAGAAACCTAGATAGTTAGATATCTATAGGCTGTAGGTATGTATAGTATTTACATAGTTTGGACAGCTGTAGGATTTGTGACTAATAATATGTGAAGGGAAGGCAGGAAAAGTCTTGGGTGATTTTCTAGCTTAGACGATTGAATGGAGAGTGGTATTCCTCAACATGATAGGAAACACAAGAAAAGGATCAGGGTTTCAGGAAAAAGTTCTGGACATGTTGAGTTAGAGGTATTTGGGATATATTTAAGTGGGAAAGTTAAGAAGACCTTTAGATGTATGCTCTGAAATGTGGTGAGAGATCTTGATTAAACACATAGATTTAAGAATCAGTAGTTCATAGACAGTAGTAAAATCAGGATGGCAAATGAGATTATTCAAAAAACACTCAGAGGAAGAGATCTAATATAGAGGCAAGCAAAATACTAATTTTAAAGTTTGGGTAGAGAAAGCAATGTTTGATTGAGAAGTGGAAGGATATAAGAGGAGAGCAAAAACTGAGGTATCAGAATCAAAGGAGGAAAAATATAAAAAAATATATAAAAAAATATCAAAATATCAATGGTCCTCTGTGTCAAAGGGTAAGAAAGAGTATTTCTCAAAGACTGTTCCAAGGAATAATCCTCCCATGAAATGCTATTTGGAAGATTATTTTGTGGTCAACTATTGTGAGAAATGCTGAAATCTACGTACTTCTCTTGCAGAATCACACACACACACACACACACGCACGCATGTGCACACTAGCCTATTACTATCTCTGAGAAGTCTTGCTGTAAAGAAACCCATAAGTTTTAATTTCCAAAGTAAAGTTTCCAAAGCTTATTTGGCCATGAATCACTCTCCTTTCTTTTTACATAACTATTATTATTAATAGCACTAAGAAACACTCTTTGGGAAACAGGGCAATAGCATAATGAATTAGATAAGCATTGAAATATTCCTTTGCATTTGACAGTTAAGGAGTTTTGCGGATCTTGCTGGAGTTGTTTCTGTAGAGTAGTAGGGCCTGAAGGGATGGAGTTAAAGCAGTAGGATAATCTGCTCCTTCTATAAATTTGACCTAAAAGGAGGAAAAAACAGAAGGCAGTATCTTGGATGGATGATTGTGTTTTAAGGTCAAATACATATGTTTTGAAAGGGAAGGATATGACCAAGTTTATAGACAATAAAGAGATTGAGGAAGAGTAGCAAGAGGATTTGAATAATCAACAGAATAAGATCTACAAGGAGATGGGAGAAACTGAGAAACAGGAGAAAGTTCTCCCCTTTCCCAGGGACTGGAGGAAAGGAAAGGAGAGGATGCAGTTATAGATGAGATGTAGTATAAGGAGATTGAGAAAGCCCATGATAACCTCAGTTCCTCAGACAAGAACACGTGCTCAGTTGTCTTTGATGCTGAAACAAAAGATTCTGTCCTCTAAATCCCCCTCCCTGAAAAAGCTCCTGTCTGATCTTGCTCTGTTAAAGTCCTTTCCAAATGTTATCATTATTACTCCTATAGTCAGGGAGTCACTTCTACTTTGGACTCCTATGTAGGCATCATTGTCCTGTGCCTTTAATCATCTGGCATCTTTCAGGTCTCTGTCTCTAGGACTGAGATTTGTCTTATGTATTTCTGTCTTCCCATTACCTTTCACAAGGTGAGGTGCTATAAACATTGTAGAATGGTTAGTGAGTTACAGGTAGCACCGCAGTTTGCCCACAACCACGAATTCAATGAATTGCATTATTACAGCTAAAAGAATCTTAGTACCTGAGCATAGTTACACAATTGAGTTTTTTACACTTTCAGTGTTGTCTTTTTTTTTTTTTTTTTAAAGATTTATTTATTTATTTGACAGAGACAGGGATAGCGAGAGCAGCAACACAAGCAGGCGGAGTGGGACAGGGAGAAGCAGGCTTCCCACTGAGCAGAGACCGATGCGGGGCTCGATCCCAGGACCCTGGGATGATGACCTGAGCAAAAGGCAGATGATTAACCACTGAGCTACCCAGGCATCCCCAGTGTTAAGTCTTATATTGAAAATTCTCCAGATGTGATTTCTTTTCATACAGTTCTCATTACCCATGCCCAACTCAGTTGATTTCATCTCTGCTTTCTTTGCCTGTTTGTCCCAAAGTGTGTTGCCTTTGTAGTTCTGTGTTTAAAGCATTTATGAGTGCAAGACACATAATTAAAGTTCAATAAATGATGGCTATCATTATTGCCATTATAACAGATTCAACTCCCAACCAAGGAGAGCTTCATTATCAGGGATGCAAAGTTTTATATTTCTTAATTACCTAGGTGCTATTCTACTTCTTGACCTTCTCCACATTTTCTTTCACAAATCTTTTTTCTTATTAACTATTTAGTGTTCTCTACCTTAATTTTTTTCACCACCAAATCTCTTATTTATAGCTATGTATTTAATATACTTATTTGCTTAATATACATATTTTTATTTTTTTTTAAGATTTTATTTATTTATTTGAACAAGAGAGCAGGGGGACGAAGCAGGAGACAGAGAATCCTGAAGCAGACTCCCTGCTAAGCGCAGAGTCTGATGTGGGACTCAATCCTAGGACTCTAAGACCATGACCTGAGCCAAAATCAAGAGTTGGCCGCTCAACCGACTGAGACATCCAGGCACCCCTTAATATACATATTTATACTTAGACTTTTTTTTCTCCCCAGTATTTTTCTTTTCTCTCATCTTTCTTAATTTTAAGCTGTTAAAAATCCAAAGTAATATTTTTTGATTCATTTCTCCTCCAACCATAAGTTGCCAACGAGAAAGCAGAGAGCCATCATTTTTTTTTCATGCATTTAACAAATATTTATTTGTTGGGCACTTACTATGCACCAACTACTGTTCTGGGCACTGAAGATACAGTGTGGTAAATAAAAATGTCACTGTCTTTATGAAGCTTATAGTGAAGGACTCAAGCAATGAATAAGTAAAGATTAAGTGATTAATAGGTGATTAGGTGATTAATAAACTTGCAAACATTAAGTAGGTCATTGGGCAGTAAAGAAGTAACTCATAAGAAATGTGTGGCTTAGGCTAGGTGACTGAGGAGAAACTATTTCATGAGCAAAGATTATAGGCAAGCTGTATCTGAAATGCCAGACTAAGAGATGAGGGAAGTTTATCAGGTCATGTAACAGAGCAAGTCAATCAGGATTCACAGTGGGAAGACCCAAAATGTAGTCACAGGCCATATATAGATGACAGTGGATAGCTTTAAGAGTTGTAACCATTTTTGGTTAATTCTATCACTATTGCCTGAAAGCAGCCCTACTAAAGTTATTGTTGATAACTGTCTAGGGGATCTGAGTCTATGCTTTCTCAAGGTAGCAGCAGTAGGGGAAGCCATGAGGCATACTTCATGATTTGAATTTTCTGTTTAGGTTATTAAATAGACAGGCAGCTGTCATGGTATAGATGAAAGCAATTTTCTCTCTAATAGATGCCAGAACTTAGTCTATTTTAGGAGAACAAATCTACTAGGAAAATAATTGGTTGAATTATGGAGATGTTAAGTTTTTGGTGTCTATGAAATCTTCAGTGATGAAAGGTCCATTAGTTTAATATATCGACGACCTTTAAGAGGAGATCTGAGCTGGAGACAAGATTTGATATGTCTGACCCAGTAGGAATGGATGAGATTCCCAAGGAATGGTGTGCTGCATTTTTAAATATTTAGAGCCAGCTAAGGAAGGAAGTGGAAACAAAAGGGCTAACTAGGAGAAGGAGGAGGGGGTGGGTCACAGGATTGATGAATCTGGTTAAGATAAAAAGCAGGTCTAGGGAGGGTAACTGAGTGAAAGAAATGGAAGAGTAAAAGACATTCAGAGAGTGGGGTGGCTGCATTCAGTCTTTTGAATCTGGAGCAATTCTGACTGACACATTGTGGATGTGCCCAGGGGGTGACTGAAAGTGTGTGAAAGATTGTTAGGGAAGATGTAAAGGAGAAGCATAGAACAGTGATAATGATGAAAGTATAGAAGAGATTAAATCATGGGATGAGAGAGGATACCAGAAATGTGAGTCTGGTAAAGACCAACCAGACCCAGCTGCCATCTGTAGAGATAACTGTGGCGTGGAGGCATCTGGGTTCTTCTAGAGTCAGTCACAGCCTGGGATAGGTTGCATTTTTTGAGAAAATATTAGTTGTTCAGGATGTGGCAACTCAGGTTTCTGTGAGCCTCCATTGCATTGGTTTTTGGGTCAGAGTTGTTAGTGTGTGAACTTACACCAAGGCTGCTAGATGGAGGTCCTTGTTATATATAAGGGATCTGTACTCTAGGAGTTGTACACCGTGAAACCTCAAGGAATCCATGCTGATTGTTAGCCCGAATCCCTGCAAGTATAGCATCCAATCTACAGGGTTTTCTGCAAGCTCAGACTGGGGGAGGGAAGCAGGGCTACATCTAACTCATTTCTGAGTGCCCTAAGGAATGAATGGAAACGAGAAGTTGACGATGGAGAATGGGAGCTATTTGGGGCATCATGTGTTGAGCTGAGGATTAAGCAGAGAGTAAGTACTAGAAACAAAGACCTGGGTGAGGGACCAAAGTCACTTCCAAAATCATGAAACCAAGGAGGTAAAATGAGAAGATGAGCAAATTACATGCATTCCAGATATAAGAGACAATGGGTCAGATATGGAGTGGGTGAAAAATGAAGTCTAGTTATTAACGTGAAAGAAAAAGGAATCTGGTTATATGGTATATGGTAGATGGTTGGTCTGCAAGGCCCCCTTTTTTGAAAAAGTAATACAATTAAAAAATAAACCAAAAAATTGCATCATTGGAGAATTAAGTCTTGGCAACTTCTAACTAGCAAGGTGATCTTGAATAATCTTTTAAAGTCCATGGCACTCTATCTTCTCATCTGTAAAAATTAAGCAGTTCAGTCAGATGATCTCTTAAGTTTCTGGTAGCTCTGTGAATCTATAGCATTTATTCTTCCCCCATTCACATCCTTGTTATCCTCTCCTAATCTCTAGCATCCTGTTTTGAGTCCCAAATTATACTGAAGGGATCCACTGCTTTCTTGCAAGGCCAGCCCTGCATTTTTGTTTCTTTCTAATATTTAGAATTGAAGTAGCTGCAGACATTTGGAAATAGCTCACATCCTGCTTGACAACAGCGAATTACCGAACTTCTCTAAAATGGAACATGACTGAATTGTTTATATTTTGGTTTTGCTTTGTTATCAGCCAATCAATATGAACTCCATTGATATATTGTGTATCAGATGAGTTTTGTGCCTCATCACATTAGCAGAGCGAAGAGTGTGATGGCTGCTTCAGGGAGTGGAAGAGGATGAAAGGAAGACAGAGTGAAGATAGAGAAACAAAATGGTAGTGGTGGAGAGAACCAGCAAATAGAGAATGCTAAGGTGGTGCTGAGAAGGAATAGAGAGACTTTTCTTCTCCTTAACGGCAACAGAGGGAAGAATCCAGCTGATGACAATATGGGGACATCTGGCTCCAGGAATAACAGATCGTATCATCCCCAACTCCTTCAAAATGGTGAGCTTTGTGAACATTCTCATTTATCTGTTGTGGATAGTGAGTACCCAGCAGATATATTCTGTGAACTTTTCTTGATGGAAGCCAGCCTATTCAGTGAGGTACTCCAACATAAACTTTGAGAGGAGGGGGATGTACACGAGGATTCTATACTTTTATTTGAGAAGCTAAGACAGAAGGATTTGGATGAAGTATTGAAAGTTGTGTTCTTTGATTTTGTTTTGAAATATGAGGGTTGACTTGGACTATGCAAACTACTTCCTTCTCATGTTTTTTTTTTTTTTTTTTAACCACACATTTAACATGTGTTAGCAGGCTGCTTTTCTTCATTGCATAGCTTGATATGGGAATAATGTCCCATAGGAAGAGGGAGCAGAGCCATAAGCAAACTTAAAACATTACTTAGGGCCCGATGTCTCTTAATAGTCATCTTCTACTAGGTATTTCTCTATGTGGCATGCATACACTCACCCCTGCTTCCTTTCAGTACCTTGTGGTAACTCACTACATGTAAGATTATGGATTTGCTCCCTTTTCTTCCCTTTACCCCATTCCCTTCATTCTACCAGGCTGAATTTGGGTGTGAGGGTAGTCAGGGGGAGTCTAGCTTCACCCTGATTTGCCACCTCTGAATCATACCTTGCTTAAAAGAAGAAAATTCTGCCCATTAACTTTATACAGGTAGCAACAAATAGATTTCACTGCTATCTTTATACACATGGAAGCAGATACAATCTCAGAGGTCCCTTCTGACTCTGAAATTCTTGGATTCTGTCACTCTTTTGGGATTTTTTTTAAAATTTAGCCTCCATGCTGGGCGTAGACCCAATGTGGAGTGTGAACTCATGACCCTGAGACTGAGACCCGAACTGAGATCAAGAGTCAGACGCTTAACTGACTGTGCCACCCAGGTGCCCCTCTGTGGGGATTTTTAATGGGAAGTTACTGTAGAAGTGAAATGACTGAGAAGTGACCATATTCTGCAGATAAATCGAAGAAATGATGCCATGTTGGCATAACTGCTTTTGAAGATGTGATAATGCAGTAAAGAGAATACAGTTTAGCTGGGGTTGGATCTTTCAGCATTGGTATCTCCTCTCCAGTGTTATTATTTTATATCTATTTGGCCCCATATCCAAGAAATTGTTAATATTCAGTAATACTTTCTATCATTAAAAATAGCCAGAATAAACCCCCCCTTTTTTTTCATATGGAAATGCTTAAAGAAATGGAAGGACTTAGGGACAATTATATCAGAAATGATTCTCAGTTAAGTTTGGCTACTTGACAGCTTATCAGAGAAGGCTTCAGAGAGCTTAATTTAACTTCCATGTGTACCCATCAGAGAGTGGGAAGAATTCCTTAATTCAAGTAAATTAATCACAGGTTTACAAGTATATGATGATCTAAATTTCTTGTGGCATAACTACTTTTCCATTTAAGAATTGATACCATTTACTTCATGATTGGTACACCAGGTCAGAAATGAAAAGACCTGGAATTTTAGTCAGTCAGAGAGATAAAGACTACTGAGGTATCTAGAACTATCATGAAGAAAGTTTTTAGGAAAATTCCTTATTATCTTTAGTTCAACTGCTTAGAAACCAGTAGTGTTCTCAAACTTAAAAAAAAAAAAAATCCCTTCTGCTCTTTTGCTCCCTCTTCTACTCTCTTTCTTCCCTTTCTTGTGCCTGTATTTAAAGTTGTTCAGTGACAACTTACGCAACAGTGTGTTTGGCATCTTTCTGGACACAAAGGAATCATGTCCTCAGGTGTGGAAGCCAGTCCTAGTGCAGTGGGAAGGGAATTCAGTTTGGATCTCAGACCCCGAGGAAGTCCCAGATTTGCCTCTACTGGATGTGTGACCTTAGGTGAATCATTTAACTTTTCTGAGCTTCATTTTACCATCTGTAAAATCAAGACATTGATACTTACTCCACAAAGTTCTTATGAAGGTTGTATAAGGTGTTTGTGAAAAACACCTTACCTTGTAGATTGCTACTGAGTTCTTAATTAATTAGGCTTAGAAGTGAAATAGACATGTGGTCAGTTATGTAGGGTCCTTTAAGGCAGAGCTCACACTTACATATATTTTCCTGAAATGTCTTGAATTACAATACATACAATTACATTCTTTTATGTGTAAATGGTATCTCGAGGTGTAATCACTTATTAACATCTGGTTATTTTCTTTGTTACTATTTTCTGGTTAATTTTGGGAGAGAAAACTATCTGTCCTCCCAGCAGCATTTTTCTCATATTTTGATGCTTTTTGTCAAATACCTTTCCTTCTAAGTGCTAACATTTATGTTAATGTGGCATGGAGATATTGTAGTAAAATTAAATCTGCACAGGGGATAAATGAATGTGTCTTCAAGTGGAAATCTTTGTAGGTTCTAGAAAAGAAAACAAAGATTTTCAGCTGGTTATGTTATTATTAGAAACAATAGGATTCCTAATAGCAGAAGAGGCTTTTACATAAGGATCTATAGGTGATGTAGGATTTAACTACTGAAAAACATAATAAGGTAATATTTCCGAAGATTATAAATTATCTGTGAATGGTACTAGGAACAACTAAATTTATTGCTCCATGTCATCACTTAGGATCTCTGATGTCAGGGAAAAAAGATCAAGATCAGAGACACAGATGGTGCTCATATTAGTCAGGCATAAGCTCTAGCACCACCTAATAGGTATCAAGAAAGCTTTGCCCAAGTTGGAACAGGTCAAGCTATTTTCCTTAAAGTCAAACATCTTAAGGATGATTTTGCTAAGTTCATTGTTGAGTTTATTCTATTGTGAGTTTATCTTCAAACAGTATTGTACTTGGGTTGGCTTTAAGTAGCTACTAATCATCTTTGATCTTGACCTTAGCCTCTTTCACCATTTGAAGATTGAGTCTGAGGATGGGCAAAGTTCTGTTCATGGGTCATAAAACAGCGTTGACTATTTCCATCATCATGTAAGATATTTAGGCTTTGAGGGAAGAAGTAGATTTGTTCCAGTTCTGACAAAGTTTTCTTTATACCTATTAATGTTACCAGACAAGAATCCATTGCCTGATGTGTAGCACAAGCAGTGACATCAGTTTTGCAGCTGGTTTTATTGCAAAGTGCCAAGCAAGGAGAGGGGAGAAAAATGATCAAATCTGCCTCCTTGAAGGGCTGGGGTTGGGTATATTTAAGAATGAGGTCAGGATGTCATGGGGTACTTAGGTTGAATGCAATATGCTAATTGGATATATGGAAAAAGGAAGGTGTCCTCCCTTCTGAGCACTCACATTCAGAAATCATGGGACCACATGTTCATTAAATGACATTATAAACATGATGAATGGAGAGGGAAGATTCAGGGTGTGTCATCACAGAGGTTACTTTTGTTTACATTGGTCCCTTCTGTGCAATTTAAAAGGATTATTCCGGGTTTGTCCTGGTCTTAGCTAGTCTTACCAGTGATCGGTCAACTTCAGCAAAACAAGTTCATAAATCAATCAGGTTAACCAGAGTGTCCTTTGAGTAGAATGGTCATGCATTTATTAACTTAGTGTGCCAGTTTCATTAGCTCATGCCAGAACTTCTTCACTACAAATATGAGACCATCTGGATTCCTAACGTTGGCCTTTTTTCACATCTCAAAGATCAACTTTCAGTGCAAGCAAATGTTACCTGGAAATGTGTGCCTGTATGTGTGCACATGTGTGTATGTATCAAGGGAAAGGATATGATCCAGAGATGAATTCCATTTTTTTCTCGGAAAGTTCTCAGGAAAGATCTCCCCCAGTTGCCCACACTGATAGCCCACATGTTAGCATATCCCTTATTGGCTCTTCTCCTTTCCTTGTCTTATTTTCCTCACTTACTCTGGGATCACTTCCCAAATAAACTGCCTGCACACAAGTACTTCTGTTTTTGTGTAACCCATTAAAAAAAGACAGAACCATTAAAAAAATAAATCTTTGGGAGATAAAAATGCAACACAAAAATGTGTTCATCCTACTTGGAAAAAAAAAAAAAACCTTCACATTTTTGTAAGAAGAGAAATTGTAAATAAGCCAAAACCAAATAAACAAACCTTAGTTGTCAAATCACACACACATGCACACACATCCCACACTCAGATTGGTCTAAACAACTGGACAATAGCTTGAGTGGACAATAACTTCAGCAAAGAACTTGCTGAAACATAAAGCCAGAAATTATGAAAAAGATGTAGATGATAAATTAGAAGTTGTAAACCACAGTCAAGAATAAAACTGAAGAAAAGAAATAAGATGCATTGGAATCTGGGTAGATTACATGTATATAACTTCTGTGCTTTGTAAACTTTATTGAAATTCATATTCAAGGCATTCTTGTCAACAAATTGAATGAAAGAATGGTTGTCTATGAAGTGGATGACCCTGGAGGAATAATACTGCACTAAAAACCCTCTGGGTTTTTAATACTAGTTTCCCTGAACACTCTGACATTTGGCAAATCAATTAATTTCTCTGGGTGTGTGTTTTCCTGCCTTAGCCCATTGGGTCAATAAAAACTCAAATTTTATAATGACTACAAAAAGACTTTGAAAAATATAAAATTGTGTGCAAATGTAAGAGTTTATTATTTTTTAAAAAAGAGGTAGGATATGATAACTAAATCTTGCTACTCTTAAATTCATTTGGGCTTCAATGAAGTACAGTATTCCCCAAGATAGTAGAACTTTGCCAGATGTTAAGTTCTCTGGGTGAAATTTCCCTTTCAAAGTGTACACATGTCTTTATTTATTAACTTAAGTTAAATGTCTGATTTGAAGAACCTAATGTAGATTTCATTTTCTTATCCTAAGCCCCAAACACAAGCATTGTTCCCATCTCAAGATGGCTTAACAAACTAATAGCTTGTACCCCTGGAAATCTGAAAAATTTCTGAGTTATCTTGAGGGCTCTGAGGAAGGAGCTTCTATCTCTTGGATACTCAACTCCTCTAAGATATCTTTGATTGTGGGTACCTATAGTATGCTCAGAACTATGAAATGTAAAATGGACCATGCCACAGAATTGTTAAAAATTTCCTTCCCTCAAGGAGCTTATAATCTAGCTGGGGAAGTAGGGAGCAAATGTGCATGCAGGAAATTAATACAAACAAATACAAGTTGGTATTAATTCAGATACCTATTGAGAACCTTCTCTAGGCATACTCTAGATGTTTTGGAGGAAAATCCAACTTGTCTTTGAATACTACGTTATAGCAATTCAGTCCATTCTGGGGGTCAGAACTGTTAATATTTTTATCAGTGTCCTTTGAAATTATCTTACCAAGTCATCTAGTACAGTGGGAAGGTGAATGTCACAAGTAATTCCCCTTCTTCATTCTTCTTTTTCCTCCACCCCCCATCAGGGAAAAACCCCTTCTATCTCGAGAACTTGCATGAAAAATCAGTGAAATAATCCAGTGATACTGCTAAGATTAGTGACCCAACCCCTGCTCAATGGGTGCATTTCTAAACCACATACGTCAGGGTTGTCACAACATATAGGTCAGTGTGTGGTTTCCTACATTGTGGCCACTCTGGGGAGAGAAAGCAGGACTGTGTTCTTATGGAAAAAAAAAAGGTATTCACTGAAAAAGACTAGGCAGAGATGGTGGGCTGAGAAAACACAGGAGCACCTGAAGGTCATCTTATTCATCTGGAAATTCTCCCATTGGCCACTGTCCCTCTTCAGCCATGGCTTGTGTTCAGAGTGAGCTGATTCTATTTGACCTAGCAAGTCCCAGGCCAGAGGAAGGACAGAGTGGCTTGGTAAGGGTAGGTGAGGAGATGGCCATCAATATATGTGGGCTAGATGCCTGTTTCCTCATGTCTCTTACAATAAGAGGTTTAATAGTTGGTGCTAAGAGACCTTTGAAGACTGAGGGAGAAAGAAGGCATATCTGCATGGAATGACACAGGAATTCTGGAGAAGGTAGGAGATAAGGACATGGCGACTGCTATGGGGTATACTGATGGTCAGTGCTTGAGTGGCGAGGTCTGGAAATATATCAGGGCATTCTCATGTCAGAATATTATATTCCTTAGTCAGCTTAGAAGAAGGGCTAATTTTAAAGAAATAACCTGGTAATTTTTCCATACTGATTTACGCTCAGAAGAGATCTTGGATTATGTTCTATTGGGTAATTTCTCCTACGCTGAGGCAGAATGAGGTCATGGTTAAAGGTCAGATTTTAGAGACAGATAGTGTGATTTAAAAATCCATATCCAACACTTTCTAGTAGGGTGACCTTGGACAATTTGCTTAACTTCTGTTGTCTTGTCTATATAATGGAAATAATAAAAGTATCCATGTCACAGAGTGTAGTAAGGATTAAATAAATTCATAGATAAGAAATGCTTGGCACATAGTCAGCACTCAGTAGTTGTTTCTCATGGAAGTTATGTGCAAACCCACTCCAGCACAGGCAACACAGCTGAGAGTTGGAACACATGGGTTTTGCAGTTAGATTGGATCTGGAGTCAATAGAGTTGTGTCCCTTGCTTGTTATGTGACCTGGGGCAAGTGATTTAATCTTTCTAAGCATCATTTTCTCCATCTGTAACTTGGGATAATAACAGCATTTACTTCATAGTATGTTCTGAGTAATGAATGAGATGATTTACATAAAGTTCTTGATGTAAGATCTGGCACACAGTGAATGCTACTTGTTTAATACACACACGGACATCACACATTACACAAACACTTTATTTTGCATCTTACATGATTGACCCTTTTGTCCTTAAAAAGAAAACCCGAAAAACCTTCATTTTCCTAGGGAAGTATAGAATAATGACTCTGAACTGATTATTTATATAACTAGGAAAAATATATCCTTCTAAACTCTCCCTCACATTTTCCCTTTCTATCTCCCATTGCAGGAGTAGAAGAACAGGGAAATCTATTGCAAAACAGGAGGGGAGGAAGAAGAGGACATGACCCCTCTTTTCATGGATGTCGGCCAGCCAGGACTGGCTTTATAATTTGTGGGGCTGAGTGCCAAGTGAAAGTGCAAGACTCCTAGTTCAGAAGTTGATTAGTTCTTAGGAAATCCTCATAATTATAGGAGGAAAGGTTATCTATGACAAACAACCCACCCCCAAACAGTACTAGTCATTGGAGAATATTTGTGTGTGTGTGTGTGTATCCTCAAGCGATGCAAAGTATTCACTCACATGGTCTAAGTATCAGTTAATTTCTTATGCTTAACCAACTTTTAAGCTCTTGGGAGGACTTACTACTCAAAGAGGTGAAAGCTTGACTTTTGTTTTCCTTTGTTAGATATCACTCATACTAGCTTGGGGGTATGAAGAAGATGAAACATGTGCAGGGAATAAAGATGCCTCCATCTTCAGAAGCCAACAATGCATATTAAAGAGCTACTTGTTACTTTTATCTATTATATACTCTGCAGGGAAATTTAGTGATGGACTTTAATTCTTTCAGAGACTATCACATGGCTCAAGCCACCTATCTTTTCTTGTTCTATGGCCAGATTTGAGAGATTGGGCCCTGGGGATGCAGCAACAGAGACGCTGGAGGGGATGTAGGGAATAAATGAAGGAGAGAAGGGGGGTTTGAGGAAAGCTGCTTGAGTTAGAGGAAGGAAAAAGGTGGTTAGGGTAAGGAGTAGATGAGAAAAGGAGAATGTAATGCGGGTGCTGGGGAGAGAAGAAGAGGACACTGAGGATGAATGAAGTCTAGTTTGAATGGTTCTGAAGTTAACCTGTGGCTTAGGAAGTCCCTGGGAAGGAGGAGAATCCCCAGAGTTTGAGATCCTATAGCAGGTCCTTTCCCTTCGTGGGTGAATAGAAAGCCCCAAGGGGCCATGGAGAGAACACTGCTCATCGTAGATCCCCTGGCATTATCACTCCTTAACTCTGTGGGTTGGTCACTTCTCCCAGTGATTCAGAGTCCTCATAGGCAAAGCAAGGGGATGTGGCAGAGGGCCTTACAGATTTCAGTCTTGAACCAGACCATGAATTCCAGGCAAGTGAGTGAGAGGGAGAGGAAAGTTTAGAGAGTGGAAGGAAAGCACAGCCAGAGACAGGAAGGGTGGAGAAGAGGAAGCTCAGGAAATAGAGGGATATTGGGTGAGGGAGAGTGAAGTGTGGCCATTTTGGCCTGTTAAACATTTCCTTATATGTTTTTCAATAATAGTTTTAATGAGATATTTACATACCATAAAATTCTCCCTTTTAAACTGTGCAACTCAGTGGTTTTTGTTATATTTACAGAGTTCTGGAACAACTACTACTATCTAATTCCAGGAACTTTTCATCACCCCCCAGAAGAAACTACCCATTAGTGGTTGCTCTCCATTCTCCTCTTGCCCCTGTCTCCCAAAACTGAACACCTGCTTTCTGTCCCTAAGGATTTGCCTATTCTAGATATGTCATATAAATGAAATCATATAATATATGATCCTTTGTGACTGGCTTCATTCACTTAGCATTATGTTCTCAAGGTTCATCCATGTTGTAGCATGCATTAATACTTCATTTCTTCTTAATTGCTAAATTATATTCCATTGTATAGATATATCACATTTGTTCTATCCATCAAGTAAGAAATATTTAGGTTGTTTCCACTTTTGGGCTATGATGAATAATGGTGCAAAGAACATTCTCATACAAGTTTTTATATGGATAGTTTTTCATTTCTCTTGGGTATATAACTTAGGAGTGGAATTACTGTGCCATATGGAACTCTATATTTAATATTTTGAGGAACTGCCAAGCAATTTTCCAGAATGACTAAACCATTTTACAATCTCACCAGTAATGAATGAAAGTTCAGTTTCTCCACATCCTTGTTGGCACTTATTATTTTCTATCTTTTTCTTTTAGCCATCCTAGTGGGAATGAAATGGTATCTCATTATGGTTTTAATTTGCATTTCCATAATGACTAGTGTTCAGAATCATCTAATATGCTTATTGGCCATTTGTATATTTTCATTGGAGAAATGTCTACTCGTGATTTTGATTGAGTTGTCTTTTTATCATTGAGTTGTAGAGCTTTTTATATATTCTAGATATAAATTCCTTATCAAATAATGCCTAGAAAATATTTTAACACGTTTGGTGTCTTTCCACTTTCTTGATGTCTTTGAAGCATAAATGTTTTACATTTTGAGGAAGCCCACTTAATCTATATTTTTCTTTTACTCATATTTTAGAGTCATACCTAAGAATCCATTGCCCAATCCAGTGTCATTAAGATTTACCAAAGCTTCTAAGTTTTATGGTCTGTACTATTACTTTTAGGTTTATGATCCACTTTGAATTAATTTTTTTAGTAAAAACCCAGTGTAATTCTTTTGCATTTGGATATCCAGTTGTCCTAAAATCATTTGTTTTTTGTTTTTTTCCAAAATCATTTGTTGAGAAAACTATTCTTTCCCCATGCTTGTCAAGAATCCGTTGACCATAAATGTAAAAATTTATTTCTGGACTCTCAAGTCTATTCTATTGATCCATATGTCTATTTTTTTTTTAAAGATTTTATTCATTTATTTCACAGAGCGAGACAGCGAGAGAGGGAACACAAGCAGGGGGAGTGGGAGAGGGAGAAGCAGGCCTCCTGCCGAGCAGGAAGCCCGATGTGGGGCTCGATCCCAGGACCCTGGGATCACGACCTGAGCCGAAAGCAGACACCTAACGACTGAGCCACCCAGGGGCCCCAATGTCAGTGCATTGTCTTGGTTACTGTACCTTTGTAGTAAATTTTGAAAGTATGAATTGGGACTCCTCCAACTTTGTTCTTTTCATTGTTTTCTTTTTGATGATTGTTTAGGGTTATTTTACTTCAATTTTATTTCCACATGAATTTCTTGAGTCAATTTGTAAATTTCTGCAAAAAAAAAAAAGCTGTGTTTTTGATAGGCATTGTGTTGAATGTGCAGATCAATTTGGGAACTATTGCCATCTTAATATTGTTTTCTGATCCATGAACATGGGCTGTCTTTCCATTTATTTATGTTGCTTTGTCTTTCAACAGTGTTTTATAGTTTCAGAGTGTAAGTCTTACACTTTTTAAAAAATATATTCTTAATATTTTATTGTTTTTGATGCTATTATAAATGGAATAATTTCTTAATTTCTTTTCCAGATTGTTCATTGTTAGTGTATAGAGTGCAATTGATATTTGTATATTTATCTTGATTCCTGCAGATTCTCTGAAATTGTTAATCAGTTCTAATAGTTTTCTCAGGGATTCCTTGGCAAGATTATGTCATTTGCAAATAGAGATAGCTTTACTTCTTTCCAATCTGATTTCCTGTTATTTCTTTTTCTTTCCCAATTGCCTTGATAGAACCTCTAGTGTACCCTAGGATAGAAATGGTGAGAAGAGATATCTGTGTTTTGCTCCTGATCTAAAGGGTAAAGCATTAATTATGATGTTACCTGTGGGTCTTTCATAGGTAGCCTTTATCAGAGCAAGGAAGATCTGTTCTGATATTCATAGTACGTCGAATGTTTGGAGTATGATCGGGTGTTGGATCTTGTCAAGTGCTTTTTCTGTGTCAGATGAGATCATCTAGTGTTTGCCTTATATTTTGTTAATATGATATATTACATTAATTGGTTTTGTATGCTAAACCAACCTCACATTCCTGGGATAAATTCCACTTTGTTATGGTATGTAATACTTTTTATTTGTTGCTGGATTTGGTTTACTAGTATTATGTTGAGTATTTTTGATTCTATATTACTGATGGGTATTAGTCTGTATTCTTTTCTTATAATGTCTTTGATTTTGGTTTCAGGGTTATACTAGCCACACAGAATGAGTTGGAAAGTGTTCTCTCCTTCTCTGTCTTTTGGAAGAATTGGTGAATTGGTATTATTCTTAAACCTTTTATAGATTTCACGACTGAAGCCATCTGGGCTTGGGCTGTTTTGGAGGGAAGTTTTTAAATGACTAATTTAATACCTTTATTTGTTATAATCATTCAGATTTTCAATTTCTTCTTGAGTCAGTTTCTATACTTTGTATCATTCTAAGAAATCTGTCTACTTCATTTAAGTTATCTAATGTGTGGACATACAGTTGTTCCCAGTATTCCCTCATTATCCTTTTATTTCTCTAAAGTTGTACTGATATTTTCTCTTTACTTCCTGATTTTTGTAATTCGAGTCTTTTTTTTTTTAAGATTTTATTTATTTGAGAGAGAGACAGTGAGAGAGAGAGTGAACAAGAGGGGGGAGTGTGAGAGGGAGAAACAGACTCCCCTGAGTGGGGAGCCCAATGTGGGGCTTGATTCTTGGACTCTGGGATCATGACCTGAGCCAAAGGCAGACACTTAACCAACTGAGCCACCCAGATGCCCCTGTAACTTGAGTCTTATCTCATTTCTCTTTGTTAGTCTGTTTGCCAATTTTGCTGATCTTTTCAAAGAGATGGTTTTTGGTTTCATTGAGCTTTCCTGAGTTTTTCTATTTTTTATTTCATTTCCTTTTTAATCTTTACTGCTTTCTTCTTTCTGTTTCTTTTGCATTTAATTTACTCTTCCTTTCCTAGTTTCTTAAGGTGGAAGGTTAGATTATTGATGCCTTCTTCTTCTTTGATGTAGGTATTTATAGCTATAAATTTCTCCCAGGCACTGCTTCGCTTCAGCTGCATTCTGTAAGTGCTGGTATGCTGTGTTTTATTTTTATTCCACCTCAAAGTATTCTCTAATTACCTTTGTAATTTATTTTTTGACCTATTAGTTATTTAGGAAAGCATTAATTTCTACATATTGTCATTTTCTCAATTTTCCTTTTCTTATTAATTTCTAATTCCACTATAGTCTGAAAACATACTTTGTATGATTTCAACCAGTTAAATTTATTGAGACTTGTTTTATGACCTATTTTATTGTAAACCCTGTGGACTGTTCCATCTGAACTTGAGAAAAATGTCTTCTGTTGATTATGGAGTGTGGGGGGAGGATACAGATGTTTGATAGGCCTACTTGGTTTTTGTTTTATTCATCTTCTAATTTCTTGTTGTTCTTCTGTCTTGTTGTTATGTCCATTACTGAAAGGGAGTATTGAACCCTTCAATTACTATTGTTGAATTTTCTATTTCTCCCTTTAGTTCTGTGTTTTTGTGCATTGTATTTTACACATTGTAGTCTGTCATTAGATGCAACAATATTTATAATTGTTATATCTTCTTGATGGACTGACTCTTATTATAAAAACTCCTTTTTTATCTCTAGTAACATTTTTTGACAGAGCTTATTTTGTCTGATAGTGGTATAGCACCTCAGCTCTTTAGGTTACTATTGGCATAGTATATCTTATTCCATTCCTCTATCTTTAACCTATTCATGTGTTTTAATCTAAAATGTATCTCTTGTCCACCACATATAATTGGGTCATGTATTTTGTTTGTTTTTTTGTTTTTGTTTTTAACCGGTTCTTCCAATATCTACCTTTCAATTGAAGTGTTTAATCCATTTACATTTAATGTAACTGCCAATCAGGTAGGGTTTACATCTTCTCTTTTGCTATTTTTTATTATTTTCTAGTATACCATTTTAATTCCCTTGTTCTTTCTTCAATTTTATATTTTCAAGTTGTTTTCATAGACGTTTCCTTTGAGCTTACAATTAACTTCTTAACTTAAAACAATTTTGGTAAAATTTGCTCCACTATTGCTCCATTCTTTCCACCCTCCTTTGTGCTTATTGTCATACAAATTACATCATTATATATAAGCCCATCAACATAGTTTTATAATTATTACTTTATGCAGTTCTCTCTCTCTCTCTCTCTTTTTTTTTTTTTTGCAGTTGTCTTCGAAAGTAGATAGGAGAAAAAGAAAATTACAAACAAAAATACATTTGTATTGTCATTTATATTTACCTATGCACTTAATGTTATTTATGCTCTTTATTTTTTGTGTGGATCCAAATTACAATCTAGTGTCCTTTAACTTAGCCTGAAAGACTCCTTTTACTTTTTTTGTAGTATAGGTCTGACAGCAAGCAGTTTTTGCTTATCCGAAATTATCTTATGTTCTTGATTTTTGAGGGAAAGTTTGCTGGATATGGAATTTTTTTTTTAAGTTTCTGAGGTAGAATTTAGTCATTTATCAGTTACATATAATTTATCAGTTGCATATAATGGTCATTACATCAAGTGCCCTCCATAATGCCCATCTCCCAGTTACAGCATTCCCCCACACACCTCCCCTCCAGCAACCCTGTTTGTTTCCTGTAGTTAAGAGTCTGTTACGGTTTGTCTCCCTCTCTGTTTTCATCTTATTTTATTTTCCCTTCCCTTTCCCTATGTTCTTCTGTTTTGTTTCTTAGCTTCCACATGAGTGAAATCATATGGTATTTATCTTTCTCTGACTGACTTATTTTGCTTAGCATAATACCCTCTAGTTCCATCCATGTTGTTGCAAATGGCAAGATTTCATTCTTTTTTAAAAAAATATTTTATTTATTTATTTTAGAGAGAGAGAATGAGAGAGCAAGAGCATGAGAAGGGGGAGGGTCAGAGGGAGAAGCCCGATGCGGGACTCGATCCGGGACTCCAGGATCATGACCTAAGCTGAAGGCAGTTGCTTAACCAACTGAGTCACCCAGGTGCCCCAAGATTTCATTCTTTCTGATGACTGAGTAATATTCCATTGTGTGTGTATATATATACCACTTTGTCTTTATCCATTCAACTGTTGATGGACATCTGGGCTCTTTCCATATTTTGGCTATTGTGGACACTGCTGCTATAAACACTGGGGTGCAGGTGCCTCTTCGAATCACTATGTTTATATCCTTTGGATAAATACCTAGTAGTGCAATTGCTGGGTTTTAGGGTGGCTCTATTTTTAACTTTTTGAGGAACCTCCATACTATTCTCCAGAGTGGCTGCACCACTTTGCATTCCCACCAATAGTGTAAGAGGGTTCCCCTTTCTCTGCATTCCTGAGTTGTTCATTTTAGCCATTCTGACAGGTGTGAGGTGGTATCCCATTGTGGTTTTGATTTGTATTTCCCTGATGCCAAATGATGTGGAGCATTTTTTCATGTGTCTATTGGCCATTTGTATGTCTTCTTTGGAGAAATGTCTGTTCATGTCTTCTGCCCATTTCTTGACTGGATTTTTTGGGTTTTGGCTGTTGAGTTTGATATGTTTTTTATAGATTTTGGATACTAGCCCTTTATCTGATAAGACATTTGCAAATATCTTCTCCCATTCCATAGGCTGACTTTTAGTTTTATTGACTGTTTCCTTTTCTGGGCAAAATTTTTTTATCTTGATAAAGTCCCAATAGTTCATTTTTGTTTTTGTTTCTCTTGCCTTTGGAGATGTGTCTAAGAAGTTGCTGCAACCGAGGTCAATAGGTTGCTGCCTGTGTTCTCTAGAATTTTGATGGATTCCTGTCTCACATTTAGGTTTTTCATCCATTTAGAATTTATTTTTGTATATGGTGTAAGGAAATGTTCCAGTTTCATTCTTCTGCATGTGGCTATCCAATTTTCCCAACACCATTTGTTGAAGAGACTGTCTTTTTTCCATTGGATATTCTTTCCTGCTTTGTTGAAGATTAGTTGACCATAGAGTTGAGGGTCCATTTCTGGGTTCTCTATTCTGTTTCATTGATCAATGTGTCTATTTTTGTGCCAGTACCATACTGTCTTGATGATTGCAGCTTTGTAAAATGGCTAGAAGTCTGGAATTATGATGCCTCCATCTTTGGTTTTCTTTTTCAACACTACTTTGGCTATTTGGGATCTTTTTGTTCCAGCTCTGTGAAAAATGTTGGTATTTTGATAGGGATTGCATTGAATGTGTAGATTGCTTTGGGTGGCATAGACATTTTAACAATATTTGTTCTTCCAATCCATGAGCATGGAATGTTTTTCCATTTCTTTATGTCTTCTCAGTTTCTTTCATGAATGTTCTATGGTTTTTAGAGTACAGATCCTTTACCTCTTTGGTTAGGTATATTCCTAGGAATCTTATGGGTTTCCCAAATGTAAATGGGATCAATTCCTTGATTTCTTTTTCTTCTGACTCATTGTTAGTGTATAGAAATACAACTGACTTCTGTACATTGATTTTATATCCTATGACTTTGCTGAATTCCTGTATCAGTTCTAGCAATTTTGGGGTGGAATCTTTTGGGTTTTCTTCATGAAGTATCATGTTGTCTGTGAAGAGTGAGAGTTTGACTTCTTCTTTGCCAATCTGGATGTCTTTTATTTCTGTTTGTTGTCTGATTGCTGAGGCTAGGACTTCAGTACTATATTGAACAATGGGGGTGAATGGACATCCCTGTCATGTTCCAGACTTTAGGGGAAAAGCTGTTTTTCCCCATTGAGGATGATCTTTGCTGTGGGTTTTTCATATATGGTTTTTATGATATTGAGGTATGTTCCTTCTATTGCTACACTGTGGAGAGTTTTTATCAAGAAAGAATGCTGTATTTTGTCAAGTGCTTTTTTGGATATGGAATTCTTGCTTGAGTCTTTTCCCCCAGCACTTTGAGTATGTTGTCCTACCACTTTTTGACTTCCATACTTTCTGATGAACAGTTAGCTATTAATCTCATTGCATTTTCCTTTTATGTGATGAATCTTTTTTTTTTTTCCTTATGGCTTTTGAGATTCTCTGTCTTTTTACAGTATGACTATCATGTGCATAGGTGTGCTTCTCTTTCAGTTTTTCCTAGGTGGATTTTATTAAAGTTTTTTTGATGTGTTGTATTGATTAATGTTTTTCTTCAAATTCAGGAAAATTTCAGACATTATTTCTTCAAGAATTCTTTGTATCATTTTCTCTCTAACCTCTTTATGGGGCTCCCATTTTGTAAGTGTTTATATGCTTTGTGATGTCCCACACAAATCCTTTTTTTATACTTTTTTTTTCTGTTTTTCAGATTGGATATCTTATCTTGATCTCAATTTACCTATCTCCAGTTTGTAGATTCTTTCTGTCAGTTCAAATTTTTTAAGCCCCTCTACTAAGTATTTTATTTGTTATTGTACTTTTTAATCCCTTGAATTCCTATTTGATTCTCTTCCCTCTCCTGTAATTTCTGTATCTTTATTGATACTATTTTTTATTTGGCAACCATTTATATTCTTCTTTAATTCTTCTTACATGATTTCCATTGTTTTTAATGAATTTATAATAGCTTAAAGTCTTTGCTTACTAATTCCAACATCTGGGCTTTCTTAAGGGGATTTTCTAATGACTACTGTTTTTGGTATTTTTGGGCCATCCTTTCTGTTTTTTTTTTTTTTTTTTTTTTTTTTTGCAGGTATTTTCATTTTGGGGGGATACTGGACATTTACAGTAATATAATGTGGCAGTTTTAGAAATCAGACTTCACTCTCCCATACTTTTGTTGTTATTGTCATTGTTCTTGTTTGTTTTCATTGCTGCTGTTTGCTTATTTAATTTTCTGGAATTAATTCTATAAAGTCTGTATTCTTTGTTGTATAAAGTTACTGTTTACTTAATGATCAACTAAGATTTGGGTGGAAATTTCCTTAAATTCCTTGAATCAATAAATCTACTCTTTTTTTTTTTTTAAAGATTTTTTATTTATTTATTTGACAGAGAATGAGAGAGAGAGCACATGAGAGGGGGGAGTGTCAGAGGGAGAAGCAGACCCCCCGCTGAGCAGGGAGCCCGATGCGGGACTCGATCCCGGGACTCCAGGATCGTGACCTGAGCCGAAGGCAGTCGCTCAACCAACTGAGCCACCCAGGCGCCCCAATAAATCTACTCTTTACTGTGAGATTCAGTGGGTGTGTAACATGGGTCAGACCTTCAAAACTCTAGAAGGCTACAAATCTACCTTAGCTCTTCATGCTTGCACAAAACTTCTAGCTCAGAGTTGAGGGATTAGAGCCTTTTCATATCTTTTTTGGTCATGCACAGATGCTCAAATGTGAAGATCAGTCTAGATCCCCAGGAATATGTTGAAGCTTTTCAAAACCCCCTCTATAGATCTTATTCTCCAGATTTTCTAACTAGCTTCTTGTTTGGTCCTGTGGTATCACTGCTATAGGTGAATACAATAATAAACAATTAACAGATTGTTTTTAGCAAATGCCCAAAGGGTAGGGCTTTTGTTATGGAGTGAGTTCCACATCAGGTCAAATATTAAAAAAACATGTGAATAGGATTTTTTTTTTTGTTTTTTTCAAGAAAGTACCATACAGATCAAATAATGATTCTCTGAGGATGGGGCTTTCTAGGGAGCTTCAAAACCATATGCTTCCACTAGTGGTTGCTAGGATGCTGGTTTTCACAGCTACTATGGTTCTAAGGTTGTTGGATTTCAAGGCTAGCTTGGAGTTGAGGAGAGGTCAATGGGAATGGAATAAATTAAAATGCCACATAGTTTACTGTTCTGAGATTCAGCTGTTTTCCTTGAATAAATGTCCTCAGGTTGTTGCAAGACTTTGATCGATTTCCAGAGTACTAAAAAAGTTCATTTTGACAGTTTTTCCTCCCAGTATTCTCACTGCTTTTATGGAGGAACTACTTTACGGGTACCTTTACATTGGCATTCTGGAAATGTTTCCTTTTCCTAATATTTTAGGGTTTTTTTTTTCCTGTTTATAGAAGAAAACTTAGAAAACGCATAGGAGTATGCACAAATAAAAAGGGAAAGTCTATAAATATTAAGTTCATTGCCACTTTAAGCATCTTTTCTCCTAGATTTTACTTTATGCCTTTCACATTTACTGACTTTTTTCTGGCAGTAGTAGTCATGCAGGGTGAGGAGTAGAAAAGTGATTTGGGGAGAGAATATTGTATTTGGGAGCTGGAGAGGAGGTGGACTTGAGAAAGAAAGAAGTTCAAGTTGAAAAATGTAGAGTAATGTAAGGAAAATAATTAAGACTACTAATAATTTTACCATCCAAAAATAAATTAGTGATATGTTGGGGTGTTTCCTTTTTTGTTTTTCCTATAAATATATCCATATAGTATTCTTATAGCTACCCACTCAAACAATATACACATGTATATGGAAACACAAAAACATGTTACGTCTGCGTGAGTGTATTTTTAAACAAATTGCTATCATATGGTGAGTTTATGCTTTTTCCTTACATAATGATTGTGGCTGCCCATGACATTTAATTAAATGAGATCAAGTAATATTTTTTTTAATTTAGTATGACCCAAGCACATAGGGATGCTTGGTTATGTTGCCTGTGTATAAAAGTACTAAGGGAGCTTCATGGTGTGACTTTTTACCAACTCTGCGGTCTCAGCTGGCCTCCTCCCTCTGCAGCTTCAACTAAATGGGACCCAACTGTAAGAGATTTGTTTTCTGTGACATTTGCTATTTGTTGCTGGCTCACCGTTTCGATGGGGGAGGTGTTATGTTAAAATCTGTAGGGGCAGTAGACCATGCACTTTTTGACACTATTACTCATCTCTCTCAGGGAGAATGTCACCCAGTGTCACTTCCCCCATTTTTTATGGTATATTGGAGCTGCCCAAGTCCATTCTGTCACTCATGTGGCAAGTGGCAGACTTGATAGCCTCAGGGAAAGCAGAGGAGGTGGTGTCTCGTCTTCTCCCCCCTCTTTCACCTTTCTTCTTAATGTTTCTGTGTTGTTGTGAGCCCTTTAGGTTGCTGTGTCCATTGAGGGGTCTGGCAGACTTGTTTTGCCCTATAGCTTTGTGGTGGGAAATCTCTTGTTCATTTTAGATAATTTGAGAACATTGCTGGATTGTAGGGTTCCAGAAGGTGAACTTGTTAACAGAAATGTTTATGTTAGTTTCAGTTTCTGCCCAGTACTCTGTGAGGCATAGGCATAGGGTAAAATTTCTCGGTTTTATTTTCTTGTGTTCCGAGGCCTTTCTGTACAGCCTCATTTTAATGCACGAGAGGACTTTCTTTCCAAACACAGATTTGAGCTTAAGTTTAAGCTATGTTTTCTCATTAGATTGACAGGAATCTTGAAGACACCATCCATTTCTTCCCTGTGTGCAGTGGCATGCCTCAGCACCACAGACCCACTTCTCCCACAGGGTAGGTGGCTTCTGTGGTCAGTCGTGTATATAGAGCACTAGATTAAACCAGTTTGCAGTTTTCTGTACAAGTCAGTCAACACATATGCACTACTGAGTCCTCCTGGATACTGCACATTGGTTGGACTCTGCAGATGTGGGACCTTTTATGCCTGTAGGAACACCAATTTTTCTCTTATTGGGTAGCATCTTTTGGGCCTGGGGTGCTGAGAAGCAAACTTCGGGAAAGGCTGTCTGGCTTGAGTAAGTTCTATTATTTTAAAACATAATAGGGTATGATGTAATGTATGGTGATTAACATGACATAATAATAAAAAAATGTTAAAAATCAAATCCAAATATGAAAGGTAATTAGTAAATAGTTATACACTGGCTGATTGGCATATTTCCAAGGAAATATCAAGAAAAGGTATAATTTTTTTAAATGTTGTAGCTACTTTAATTGTCAAAATCCTTAATAAAAATAATTTAAAGCATCAAAAACAAAAACAAAAACATAATAGGGTGATTCTACCATGTCTTATATTCTATTGATGGAGAGTTGTTTAACAGAATTTATGTCTAATGGAATTTATGTCTAACTTATGTAATATTCAGGTTAGGCTTGCTTGGCGAGGCAGCATGATCAGAGGGAGCTACCTAGTCCTAGCCCTGCCACTCCATACATGCCTGTTTCCTCCTTATGACCCATGTTCCCACTAGTCTCTCTGGCATCTGAGAACAAATCTGAGAGGCTGAGGAGCATGGCGGCTAAGAGTGCCAGTGACAGAAACACCCGGCCAAAGTTCTGGCTAACTCTAATCTACTGACAGCTGTGTCTCTATGTAAATTACTTATCTGTCAGCCTCAGTGTGGCTGTATAGGGTTATTAGCAAGGATTATAGTGCTAAAACATTTTAAAATTTAGCACTATGCTTAGCACATAGGCGATGTTCTATAAGTAATAGTTACTATTATTGAAGATGGTCACATTCATAAGAATTGCCCAAATGTTATACAGCCCATTACTCCCCTCATCTGCTCATTTGGGACCTTGATCTCTTGCAGATTCTCTTTGTCCTTTTCTTCCTCTTCTTCAACATTTCAGTCACAGTTTCCTGAGCACTTATGTCTCGTGTGGTACATAATGAAAGCACTTATTTACATTGTGTCATGTAATCCTTACCTTACTGTTATAAGTCAATTGTTTTCTTTCGTTGAAGCCTGTTTTAGCTGTGCTGTTTTAAATTGCTAACAACGGGGGCACCTGGGTGGCTCAGTCAGTTAAGCGTCTTCCTTCAGCTCAAGTCATGATCCTGGGATACTGAGATAGAGCTCCCTGCTCAGTGGGGAGTCTGCTTCTCTCTCTCCCCCTCCCCCCACTCCTGCTCACTCTCTCAAATAAAGTATTTAAAATAAATAAATAAAATTGCTAACTGCAACCCCCACCAAACTTAATCCCCTGTTCCCCCCCCCACAGGACTTATCTTTTGATATAATGCATATTTATCATGTTTATTTATTATTTATGTTTTGTTTATATCCTCCTTTAGAATATAAGTTCCGTAAGGACAGGGGATTTTTATAAATCTCTTTTTGACTGATGCATTCTAAATGTCCGTACAGCACTTGTCCATAATAGATGCACAATCAGTATTTGCTCAACAAATGTGTGAGTGGTATCGATTGAACAACAACAGAAAAATGTGTGACTATAACAACTCTTGTTTTATAAAGGGAATGAATTTTGATAAGTTATGTAAATTGACTAAGTGATAGCCACTAGGGTTTGGAATCTGGGTTTGAATCAATCTGAAAGCCCAATCTCTTGACCATTTTTCTCTACTTTTGTCACCTAAGTACACTTGGGGGTTTTTCAATGGGTGTTTCCTATATGCTCACATAAAAAAAATCCTATTCTTCTCAAGTAACACGACTAGTATCTTAGAGCCCTTAGGTGACAGAGCTAGGGAGTCTGTACTGATATGGAGAAGGTCTCTTTTTGTGTTACTATCTTTTAGAAGCATTCTGAAGGTGTTGTTAGTGCCCCTGTGTTTCCCTAGCTAGGTCTTCAGTGTGACTCAGAGCCATGACTGCATGGGCTAGACCAGGTGTGATCCAAGCAGCAGCCACCATGCTGCTCTCTTTCCTATCTTTACCTTCCTGTAACAACTAAGATTTAGGATTCACTATGGGTATGTGAATCCCTAAACAGTATATTGTGTAGTTTTTGGAAAGCTGAGTGGTAAGCATAAATCGGTGTACAGAAAGTGCAATATTGCCGCTACCACTCCTCCCAGATGATAATCAGTAGAATTTCTGGATTATAGTTTGGCTTTAGGGTTCTGAGAGTTTATAAAATCCCCATTCTTGTGGGTTTGTGTCGTTTGAAAGCTTCCTTACTATAGCTCTGGTTTTAGGAAGGAGTAGAAAGAGAAGCATGTGTTAAATCTGTTACCTTAACCTAGAACCTCCAAAAATAGAATTTCCTTCTTTTGTCTAGAGCTCATTTAATCCTCTTCAGGGGGTCTCCTCTGCCATATGAAGGGGAAAATATTAACAATTTGAAATTAGTTCAACCTGATAATTTAATCAGTTCCTTAAGGTAATGCTCAGTCTGGTAACTGGGGAACACATCTAAGAAAGGAGGTCTGAGGGGGAGACTTTCTGTCTTTGGGGCCTGAAGTCTAGGTAATGTTCCTGTTTACCTGGCATTTTCCTAAGAAGTCGGTGACTGGTACGGTGCTGCCCTCTTCTCTCCTGCTTGCTCAGAAGCTGGCAGTGCTCCTTTGGTTGGTTTGCCTTATACCTGGCTTTCACTGGCTGCAGGCCTGGGTGTCCACCATGTTCTCCTGCTATCCACTGGCCCACAGATCCACCTCACGCTCAGCAGAAAGGTTACTGGCCACTGTCACTGTGGAATCAGTGGATAGTCTGCTTGATCTCGACTTATCCCCAGGCCCCATGGAAACCAAGGATTGCTTTGGAAAGCTGAACTTAAAAGATTCTTTCTACTCTTCCTAATTGAGGTGGTCATATGTCAAATTAGTGCAGGAGGTAATTAACTCTCCACAGTCCTCAGTGGGGAGGAGGCAAGTAAGCAGCTGCTCCTGCCCTCAGTGTTATGCTAATGTACTGCCCCCTCTATCCCTGGAATGGGGGATATTGGGACCACATGATTAACAGTCTTGCTCTCCTGCCTCCCTGACTTACTAGAAAATGAGGGGGATGGCCTTTTCTTGTACTTCCAGAATCATATATTCCCTTTGTCTCTGAGCAGTATCCTTTCCACACTGCAGGAGATCTCTGTAAGCATTGGGTCTTAATGTGAGTGAATAGAGGAGTTTGGAGAAATTCTCTTTCTAGACCATAATAATATTTCTGTTTTATATATTAGAAGCTAAATATTTTCTCATTTTTCCCCTTTGCATTTCTTTTGTAAAATATCCTTGTGTTTCTCCAGACAAATGGACTCCTTGGGTTGACCTACAACAAAGAGGCAAAAGAGAAAAGCAGATATTTTTCAAAATATAATTTGCTGCACTTCTGATGAATATAATTACATTGGTGTAGGTTAAAATGACTCTGAAAACCTGGGGTTGGCTACATGTTGAGTGCCTGGAGATGTCTTGGACTGTGGGATTCTGCTTACTGGAACAGGGTTTAGGGAGGAGGCTTACCACCTGTACATTAGTTGTGTGAAATAGGGCCATTTCTTAACACTTCATTTGTAAAATCAGGTTGCTAAGACAATGAAGTGGGAGGTTTATAAAGCACTTTAGAACTTCATGAGTAGTTACCATCACTGTTACGAATACTACTCCTAGTAATGTTGCATTCAGAAGGAGTTCATTTCTTTGATTTGAAAAATTTGAAAGCTTAGAATTCTAATTTTGCTGACTTAGGGTTCCCTTTCCAAATAATCTAGAATTCAGCAGAAACATCTTTGGAATTTCAGATAAAAAGATGCAGGGAGAAGTCAACACACTAAGAATTGTTAGAAATAATTAAGGACAGTGCTACTGAACAAGTGAATGGCTGCCTTGGACAAAGGTTGCCCAAACCTTGTCAACTTTGCTCTGTCTTAATTGTTTGTCCCTGAGTTAGTGAAGTGGGCTTAAGGAGTAAAAGAACTTCTATGAGAAATCTTTTTTAAACTCTCAGCTAATTTCATGGGATGATTAAAATGTCTAACTTGATATCTTCAACTTAAAGCAAATTCTAATAACCACCTTAGATTTGATCCTTAGTAGACATGTTTCCTCTTTTACTATTCCATTTGAGCTCAATGTACATTTTTAAAATATAATTCAAAATGGCTCAATTTACACAAACTAGCATGTTAACTTTGTGGCAATATGATGTTGCTAAAGATTAGTTTGGGAACAAGAATCTGTGTGGATTTCTGCATTTCATCAACTTCTTGGATGCTACCCTGAGGTTTGAAGACTTAAAGATTGTGTATGTTTTTTTGTTGTCTGCTTTTTATATATGTAAGCATTTATATATGCACAAAACATCAATATGCGAGTTAAAATAAAAAGACACTTTGAAAAAATTAAGCAAATCTTCATCTGTACAATAAGGAGAGGGTCTCTGAGGTCTCTTCCAGCTGCAGAATTCTTTTTTTGTGTGTTCCAACCCAGAATCTACTGGGTTGAAAAACCCAGAATCTACTGGGAAGTTGAGAAAAAAGTGCTATTCTCAAGGCTGGCCATATGGGGGTGCGGTAACTCCTCATAGAAACGATGCTCAGTAAGCCTGAAAGCAAAATGATTACACTCCAGAGTTGAGTTATTCCAGGAGACGCCTGACCAGTTTATTATGCTTCTGGTTCCTGGCAAGAGCAGAAACTTCTTAATTTTCCATAATTTAGACAAAGATGTGTTTTGAACTGTGACAAAGGCAGTGCCAGTGCATGTGATTTTGTTTCTTTTCTAGTCTTGTGACTGAAAGAGGTATTTGAGTATTGAACTCTGTATTTGTAGACGGCTTTCTTTTGTTCTCTTTAAAGCCATGAATTAAATAGCAACACTAGTTTGCTGTGTGCCTCTAATCACTTTTCCTTGAGCCTTAGTTAGCTGTCTCTCAGTCCTCCATCCTCTCTACATGTGCCCTAATTCTTCTCCTTTCCTCTCAGCTAAGTTACATCTCATGACTCTATTTCATCCACTCTTAAACTCATCACAGTTTGGAGCCCACACTTGTTTCTAGGTCACTGGTGAACTTCATATTGCCAAACCCAGGATGCTTTCTCCGTCCTTATCTCACACACCATCTTAAAACTCTCTGGCCTTTGCTCACTTGACTCCAAACTGTCCTGACAGTCCTCCTTCTTTAACTATTCCTCTCTGGTCTTTATGGACTGTTCATTTTCTGTGTGTCCATTAACCACTGGTGAACCCCCCGGGTTCTAAAGTCTTCATTTGTCTCTTTACACACTTTGCTTGTGGGATCTCATACCTATCTATCATCATTTTATCTTGCAGTGGAATGATGATGAGTACTAAATTTTTATTTTTATCTTTGACCTCATCTGTCATCTTTAAGTCTTCATATATCCTATAGGAATCACAGACTCAGCATATCCAAAACTGTCCTCATTGTCACTCTCTGCTCACCACCTCCAGTCCTCCCCACCCAATCCCCTCACAATGTACTATGGCTCCTTGATTTTTAGCTTAATTACTGTTACCACTATCCAAGATTTAGCAGTCATGTGAAACTTCTCAGTTCCCTGAAACTTCCATGTTTAGGCAATCAACAGGATCTAATAGTTTTAGCTCTTAAGTATTTTTTCAAATCTGTGTCTTCAGCCCCATCCCTGATACCAGCATCTTACAGTCCCTTATTCTGTCTTTCCTAGAGCCTTGGAATATGTAGTCTCCTGTCTTCTGTCTTGCTTTCCTTTAATCTTGTTTCTACAAAGTAAAGAGAATTTGACAAAACCCAATCATTTAACTTTCTTGTTTAAACATTTTTTAGTGGCTCCTCATCATTTACAGATCAGAGTGCAAAGTTCTTAATGTCGTTTACAAACCCCTACACACTTGGCTCACTTTCTCTGGTTGCTTCCTGTCTTTTATCTCTCACCAGTTCTTGGTCACAACATTATAATCTAATGTTACTGCTTTTTGCTCCTCACTCCCCTCCTACTGATTATGTCTCTGGCTATATTTATTTTGTTCCCTTTTTCTCAAACTCCCTTCCCACCTTTCTTTGTCTTAATAGCTCTTACTTATCTTTTTATATTCTTTATATATCATGTGATATCTCCTCTGGGAAGCTTTCCCTAAACCTCTGGTTGGATTACAGACTTACTTTCTCACTCTCACAGCACTGTGCTGACCTCCAACTTAGAACTTCACATATTTGAATGAAATTATGTATACACCTGTCCCTTCCAATGGGCACTAGCTCTTTGAGAGGAGGGATCACATCTATTCGTTTTTCTCACCCCCAGTTCCTGGCCCAGAGCTTTGTGTATAACGATTGTTCAATAAATTGTTGTTGAACAGAATTTGAGATTTTTTTGAGGCTCAGAGTCCTTGAGGGTACTCTGTGAAGTCTACTCCAATTCTAAGGAAAACAGACTATGGTTTTAGTTGGAACCAGCTTCCTGGAAAAGAGGAGACTTGAGTTGTGCTGTGAAGAGATGGGTGTACGGGGTTTGGACTGATCGAGAGAAGTGAGGGATATAATCAGACAGCATTGATGAGCAAAGTTAAGAAGTCTTATGTGGAGGACAATGCAGAAACAACACTAAGCAAACATCGTGTTTCTAATGTGGAGTAGTGGGAGATGAGTTAGGATAGGTACAATCAACTTATTACAAACTTCTAATGAGGTACTGGTGGATTTCAGGCTTATTTCCATAGGCAGAAGGAAGCACTTGAGATTCTTGAACAGAGAAATGACAGATTCAGAGCCATACTACAGGAAGAATAATCCAGCACAAGATATAAAACAAATTGAAGTGGGAAACAGATGGGAATCAGTGAGGCCACTAGGAAATTATTATGGCAGTTCAACAGGTGCCAGATGATGAGCTCTTGGACCAGAATGGCAGCAGTGTGAAAAAAAAGGAGAATTAATTTTTGAGCCATTAGAGGAAAAATTAAGAGATTGATTGCTTGTAGTGACACAGAAAGCAAAGAATTATGACATTCTTAGATAAAATAGCAGAAAGTTGGGGATACAATTAAAACATAAAAAGAGAAATTGGAAAAGAAGGATGGTTTGTGGGGCAACTGGTGACTTTGAAATCTTTGAATGTGAGATCTTGAAACTTCACAATACTTCTATTTACTAGGTGTGCTTACGAGGTACTATGTGAATTTGAGTGAGTGAATGAACAAATGAAATCTTAATGAAACGGTTCATTAGGCATATGAAACCACACTACTGACTTATGGGGCAGACTGAGTCAGGGGCAGTAGTATAAATTAAGGAATTACATATGAGCTTAAAGTTGTGAAAAAAACACTGGAGTATGTGAAGTTCTGAAGGAAGAGGTGTGGGGAGAGAAAGGTAGAGGGCCCAGGTGTGAGCCTTGGGAGACTTCTATCTTAGAAGAGCCAATGAAAGCCAGTGAGTGTGTAAGGTCGGCCAGATACAGACTTGCTGCTCTGAGCCTAAATAGACTATATAACTCATTTACATGCCTCTCAAATAGACCAGAGTTGTCTGAACCATCCAGAAGGCAAATTTCCAATCATGAAAAATTTTTTACCCTATATGGCATATAAGTACCAAGAATATTTGAAAGCTTTTGTTGGTCAATTAGAGAAAAATGAGTATTTCAGTAGAAAAATGGACAGGTGGCATAAGGAAATTTCTTAAATAGAAAAATTTAAGAAACATGCAAGAGTGTTCAACTGCACTGGAAATAAAAGACAAAATAATATGATAGGACTTTATTGCTTAGCAAATTGGAAAATTTTTAATTAAAAAACAATCTCCAGAGTTGGTAAAGGTATGGGGAACAGGCACTTGGTAGAAAAATATACAAACCTTCTGGATGATGATTTGGTGATCATATTTGACCCAGTGATTTCATTCAGTGTGTCCTTGAAACCTAGAAAATAATTGCTTGGCATAAATATGTAAATGTAAAGCATTCATTTCAGCTTTTCTTATTAGGTATACAAGGTATACCATAAACTCTTTCTAGCTGATCTTAATAATTATTAAAATTATTATATACATTCATTATTTTTAACTTTTATCCTGAGTATCTTGTATTGCCATTCTCATAATTCTAATTTATTTAATATGTTGTGCTCTTACACATTGTTTCCATCTGCTATTTCTACTGATTAATTTAATGGTGTTTAACTCTCCTCATTTACAGTTGCACTTCTCCACCTTCAAAATTCTCTGTCAGCTTCAGATTTGCTGAGTATCATTTTGATGTGGTAGACTACCTGGTCTCTCCTTGATGTATCGTGAACCTATCTTTTACGTTTCATCAGAGTGTCTTGCAATCCAAATGACTGCACACTAGTCAATCGTTTTTTGTTTTTGTTTTTTTTTTGAGAGAGAGAGCGTGAGCGAGCGTGAGAGCAATTGCGGGGGGCGGGTGGGTGGGGGTTGGGCAGAGGGAGAGGGAGAGAGGATCTCAAGCACACTCCATGCCCAGTGTGGATCCCACCGTGGAGCTCAGTCTCATGACCCTGAGATCATGACCTGAGCTGAAATCAAGAGTCAGACTCTTAACTGACTGAGCCACTCAGGTGCCCCACAAGTCAATCATTTTTTAAGTCTTTAAACTGTTAAATCTTTGAAAAAGTAAACGGTTCAGAAATGCATAAGACACTTTAAACTGTCAGAAATGCACTCACATTTGGTAAACCTTTTTATACTCCGGATTAAGTTAAAAATGGGTGACTTGTTTTATTTTACATGTTGTGGAAATTCTGAATCTAGTTTCTAAAAAAAATAAAAATAGTAAGAAAATACATACTCAGTCGCTTGGACAACTCCTCAGCAACAGCAAATAAACCCATCAATTGCATGATCAATATTTATAGAGAAATTAGTTAATACTAACTGGTAACATTTTCATTTGCTGGAGTGGTCCCTCTTGACCCTTGGGAAGTTATTCTAATGTTTCCTACATAATAATAAACATAGATAGATAGATGCTAGATAGATGATGATAGATAGATAGATAGATAGATAGATAGATAGATGATAGATGATAGATTAGATAGGTGGCAAATATTTGGAAACTTTGGGAGATTTATAAATTATAAATACAAAATAAAATATTTTACTTTTCTAACAAACAGAATGAAGTTATTAGGTATTGCCCGTTTGAACATTCTTTGACTATGTTATTGCCAAGAACCAGGAGTGAAATAGAAGCTCTATTATTAGTCACTAGACATGTGTGAACTGGTTAAGTGTCCAGATTCATTATAAGTTTATCCTGATATCTCACTACTGCCCATTTTTACTAAACTGGTTTTGTCTTCCTAGGGCAATGACATTTATTCAGCATATTGCTAAATGCTTCTTAAAAATACTGAGCAACACAACTTCATAAAAAATGTTTTCCATTCAACCTACTGATTGTAATTTGACTTCCCATCTCATGTAATTTTTCTACATGGAGAGGAAAAAGTACTGGAAGGAATGTGAACATGTACTTTTCTACAAATCTCATTTGAAGTGTGACCCTAACGTAGGGAAATGTATCGTTTCCCAGAGGTGTGCTGGGCAGAAAAAGATTGTAAAGCACTGATCTAATGTCACAAGAACAATTCACTGGACTGTCCTAGCCATTTATAGCCAATGACTACAAAGGCTGTAGGAGACACCATAAAGAACTTGTTACAGGCCCATTCTGCCTCTCTCATAGCGATGAAGGTAAAGATTTCCATTCCAGTTTACCATTTTATCTGTGAAATGACATGTTATTTCTGCTGTGCTTGTATAATGCTAATATTTCACTGAGGATTCAGGGTTGCAAATCCTAGAATTTTGTGTGGCCACAGACACTTCCTGGGATCTTCCCAAGAGAAATATACCCATAGAGGTCCGGGAAAGGCAAAGCACATTCTGTATCTCTGTAAAACTCTTGGCCCAAATTCTGATAGAGTTACTTTTTGAGTTAATCGGATACCTCTTTGCCTAAGCCCCCACCAAAGTGAACTCTGTCCCCTGCCCCTGCCCTAGTCCTATCCAGCCTTAGCTTCTGTACCATTCCAATCTCAAGACTGGGAGAAACAAATCCAAAGAGCTGCAAGGTAGAGAATGTCTTCTTAGGATCTAGCATATCCGTGTTTAACATATAAGCCCCAGGGGAGTGTCCTCACACGCACACACACACACACACACACACAGGGAAAAGAGTCACGTACTGAGGTGTGGTCCTTTAATCTCCTGGCTATATGAAGAGCTCTAGTTCCTGGTACTTCTATTAATGGTTTTGGCTTTTGAAGTTAATCCAAAAAGGATGGGTAGAGGAAATGAAGAGGAAGAGGCCAATGTGTGATAACTGGTGAGAGACAAGATAGTGGCGATATAGCAGAGGGGTCAAGACAGCAGGTTCTGGTGCCAGACTGCCCGGATTAAAATCCTTTTCTGTCACTTTATAACTTAGTCAAGCTACTTAATGACTCTGTGTCTCTGTTTTCTCATCTGTGGAATGGGGATAATACTACATGGCTTATGAGAGTTAAATGACTTAATAGAGACAGAGCACTTTTGCAATATATTATGTATTTAATAAATGTTTGTTATCATTATCCCTGCATATCATGTGGCCATTCTGCCATAACCCCACATGGTTGTGTTTCTAGGAAGTGGTCATCAATGCTCAAAAAAACAAATTTTATTCATGTAGTCATGGACTTGGGTAGACTTGTTTGTCCTAACCACATTCATAAACAACTGATTTTGAAATTAGGCAGCCAACATATTAAGTTATTATGGAAGGTATAATTGCCAGTGATCTAGAATATTTTGGTCTGATTGTTTGGTCAAGTTCTCTCCACGTAGAAAAATTACATGAGGCAGGAAGTCAAATTATAATCAGTAGGTTGAATGGAAAACATAAAATTAGATTACAAGAATATTATATGGGGCACTCAACACTGATGATCAAATGTACCCTACATCTCTCAGAGCAAATATATAGATTGGTAAGTCAAAGTACCATCTTTTTCAGATAGTACAGAAGACAAAGGGAAAACACTATTTGTTTGGCTGCTATTTTCTAGACTCCAAGCAGTCTGTCTCCTTTCCCATTAATGGGTTCCACTTTCAGAATATACTGCGAATACATTAAAAGAGTTAGGTTTCCCGATTAATTAGTTGCAGGCATAGCCTGGAATTGTTTTTCTGTATTTACCTGCTATTTTTTTTTCTGGTTCAATTTGGAGGTTCCCAAATCTGACACAATTATAAATAGTCTCATAGAACAATGTTCTTAAATGTGATGTGCATAGGAAGCACCTGGGCATCGTGTTCAAATACAGAATCGGACGCAGTAGATCTGAGGTGGGGCCTGAGCTTCTGATTTTTAACAAGCTCCAGGTGATGTCAATGCTTTTGCCCTCGATTTTTTTTTTTCTGGTTTTACTGTTAGAGAAAAATATAATCTCTAAGTTCTGGAAATAGTATATGAAGTGGATAGGGGCAGTCATTTGCTGTTTTACACAGGGAACTTTCTTCTATTCTGTGTACCGACAGCGTAGGATTTCCCTGATCATTTCATACGGCTTTTGTTAGAATGTTTGTTATAGGATGCTTTGTAAACTGAAGTTATATAAACTAAGTCATTACGTTTTAATAAATAAATCCTGCTAGCTATGTAAATTGTCCATGGAAGAAGAAACTGCACAGTAAAGCAATCCCTGTAACTTATAGCATCTGCCCTTGTATGTCGATATGGCCTCTCATTAGAGTCCACTGATGCCACTCCTAACGAGCACATATTTTTATTCTTGTTTCCAATTTCTCTGCAGGTGACTCCGTGTCCCTTTGAAGAAACTGCCAAAGTCTATTTTTTATACTTACCACAATTTCTAAGTCAGGTTTCAAATATCTGCTCAATATGTGGTGAAAATCTGTTCCACTATCCTTACTTGATGGAGATCATACGTGCTCTATACACATTATTTTTAGACATTGTTGTTGAATTATCATCCTAATAACTACTGTTTTTTGAGTTCCCAACATGTCTTTGTACCATGAATTATTATATACTTTGCATACATGTGTTTTTTGCTAATTATTGGAATAAACCTGGGAAGTGAGGATTTTGTATTGAGGTCAGATTCAAATAAACTGTAGTAAAATTACTCCCAAAATTTCAGTGGCTTAACAAGAAAGTTTGTTACCCAGTCATGGAAAGACCGTGCTCGTCAGGAAGGATTCTTCATCTTAGGAGGCCATCATCTTGATTTGTGCCTAGGTTTAATCTATAAAGGTGACTGAGTGATGATATGGAGAGGTGAATGTTATTGAAAGAAAAGTTTATTGCTATCGTAGTTCCCTTGAAAACAAGAGGCATGGCATACCACATAAGGCCACGTGGAGAAGTGCCATAGTTAGGTCAGGAGGCAGAAGCAGGAGCAAGGGGAAAGCATAGGCCCAGAGCCATTATTGTGTTTTGGGTGGGGAAGTAAGGCAGGGCAAGAGAATGGCTAGTTTGAATAATGCTGGTGGGTTCTGGGCTCTAAGGGTGGTGTCTCTAGTTTTTGTCTGGTAATTGGCCCAGGGGCAGGGGACAGACTGGCTTGGTATGTGAGAGTTAGATAAAGGGCAGGGGACAGACTGGCTTGGTATGTGAGAGTTAGATAAAGGGCAGGGGACAGACTGGCTTGGTATGTGAGAGTTAGATAAAGAAGGAGGTATGAACTTGGGATTGGTTGGAGGGTTTTTAATATGATTTTCATGCACTCAGGAAAGCTGAATTCCAGAGGGAATGTAAACAACTTTGGCAATTCATTTGTCTGGATTAGTTTGATCAATAGATGCAACGTAGACAAATATGGAAAACAACACATCTCAACACATGGCCTGAGTTTACCATATCAGAAAGAGAGAAAGGTCCAAAGGGGATGTTTTTAAAGGTCAGATCTCCCTGTCCACAGTCCAATTCTAATGGCTCCAAGCTCCCTGCTTGGAAGGCTGAGATGGAATCTTTCTGTTGAGTAGGAAGAGGAGAATAAGATAGGATTTGAATATATTTATTGCCTCTGCCATATTATAATTACCCCTGATTTACAAATGAGTAAACTGAGGTTCTGGTGGATTGTGATTTAGCCAAAGTAATCATCTTACAAATAGGAAAACCAGGGCTTGAATTCAGGGATTCCAAAGTCATCTTGCCCTGTAACACACAGTCTCTGAACTGAATATAATAATCCTGGCCATGAGAGAATAGGCTGGTGGATCATATTTTACATGATTATAATTGAGAGGGTACTGAGGTTATAATTATTGTGACATCCATAACATAATTGAACTAAGAGTTTAGGAACCAGCTGAGTCTTATTCTGCCATTCAGAGCATTTACTACAAAGGAAAGTGTCTGACTTTTCAGTTGTATTATCAAATTTTGAAGATCAACAGCCAAGGGGATTAAATCAGCCTGGTAAATAACAGCAAAGGCCTTTAATTTTTCTCTGAAGAGAGAGATATAAAGAGCAAATCTTATCACTAGCAGGTACTTTCTGGTGAAGTAGACTATTGAGAGTCTGGCCCACCATCCCCAAGGTTCCCACACCACATTCTTGCCAGCGCTACCTTGATAACACAACTAGAGAGTCATCTTCAACATTGTTGATGGTGAGGTCGGGGAGGGTACAGTCCAACATACTAGTGCAGAAAGCCCCAGTTTTCACCACAGTGAGTTCCTGGAAACTATGTCATAAGGCAGACAGAAAGCATATGAAGTGGATTATATTTTGTCAAACAATGCTACACATCAGGTGAAGGTCGTTCTACTGATCAAGCACTAAATATCAATTAAGTTCACACATATGATTAGACGTTTTCTGAAAACAGGGGTATATGAATTTCTATTATAATTTAAAAATAGTAATGTCACATTCTAGATTTTATAAAACGAACCCAAATTAGAGGTCCCATTGAATCTGAAGAGGATTGCAATAGAGTATAAAGTGTGTAACACATAAATTATATTTCTACTGTTTTGTTATATTTGATCCAAAACAGTCTGCTAGTTTTAACAATTAGTGATTTTATTTCAACTTTATAATGTAAAGTTTCATTGAGATTATCTAGGGGACTCAAGTCTCTTTAAGAATCTAAGGAAGTGTGAGGTAAAATTTTATATATACCTTTTTTGCCTTCTATGAATATTAAGTATATTTTTTCAGAATCATTCCATGGATTTATTGAGTAGAAGAGGTATACTAGGGAAATGTGGGGCAGTCCACAATAGGGAAATGGCAAGGATTGACCCTGTACTTAAAGCCAGTCCAACAAATATCGACAAATTTCTCCCTTAGGTTTGGCAATAGTTTATTTCAGACAGTTGTTATTTCAATTAGTGCGTCTCATTTCCCAAATAAATCGTAACAGATGCCCTGCTAGCTAAAATATTTCCATATTAAAATCTCATCTACTGGGGCATGTGGGTGGCTCAGTCGGTTAAGCATTTGCCTTTGGCTCAGGTCATGATCCCAGGGTCCTGGGATGGAGTCCCGCGACGGGCTCCCTGCTCAGTGAGGAGCCTGCTTCTCCCTCTCCCTCTGCCACTCCCCCAGCTTGTGCTCTCTCTCTGACAAAAAAGTAAAAATCTTTAAAAATAAAATAAAATAAAATAAAATCTCATCTACCAATGACCCAGCAGTTCCACTCCTAGATATTTATGCAAGAGAAATGAGAACTTACATCTTTGCAAAAATGTATTCATGAATGTTCATGTTAGCATTATTGATAATAGTCAACAGGTGGAAAAAACTCAAATGTCCACCAGCTGATAAATGGATAACAAAATGTGCCATATCCATACAATGGAATGTTATTTGACCATAAAAAGGAATGAAATACTGATACCTGTTACAACATAAGCAAACCTTGAAGACATGCTAAGTGAAAGAAACTAGACACAAAGGACTGTGTATTATATGATTTCATTGAGATGAAACATTCAGAATGGACAAGTCTATAGAGACAGAAAGTAGATTAGTGGTTGCCAGGGGCTGGGGACTGGTGTGGAAATGGAGGTAATGACTAAGGGATGTGGAGTTACTTTCTGGGGTGATGAAAATGTTCTCAAATTTATTGGAGTGATGGTTCCCCATTGGTGAGTTACTGAATTGCACATTTTTAATGAGTGAATTGTATGTGAATGATATCTCAGTAAAAATAATAACAAAATACTCCATCTACCAGGCAATTCACCACTCCAAGAAGTGGTACAAAAATCCTTTTAAATATTATACGTTCTGATTTTAGGCTCAAAAATACGGCTTTTGTAACAACATTCTTGGCACTCTGATGTGGGGGAGGCAAAATAGATAATATAGTCCCAGCTCACATAGAGTTTAAAATATTGTTGAGAAGGTAAGTCTTATATCAAGGAACACTTAGAGAAATCCTGCTGGTTATCATCTTTATGACTTGGGGGTGGGGGCTGTTTTTGTTAGGTCAGAATTGTTTATCTTCCATGTGATGTACTTTTTGATATATTCATTCCACAGACATTTATAAGTGCCCGCTACATTCAGGATACTATGCTTATAAAGAAGGACCACTGTTTCATCTTCTATCTCTTCTCAAAATGCCATGAACCAGGGGGATAAAGATTAGGAATGCTGAGACCACCACCTTCGGAGGCATCATGGATGCTGGAAGGGGATCTGTAATGAGGCTCTGGGGACCCTGACACAGTTGAGCATAACTGTTCATTGGCTCTTTTGTCCTGAAAAAGCCATTTATCTTTAAACTATAGTTTGCTTCTTCTGTAAAATGAGGAGGCTGGATTCTCTCAGGTTCTTTCCAACTCTGTATCCTAGATACGTTGCAGAGGATGTTAATCTAGGTCATTTTAGAAAGCATTTTCCCCTTTGTGCTGCTTTTAAGGAAAGAAAATGAATACATTTTGAAAGAGAAACTCATTTTATAGTTTGTTTCATAAATAATGTACATTTGCAAGGGTGATATGAAACCCTAAAGTTTTATGGTCTAAGAGTTATTACCTCACCTCTTACATATGTGTAGGTACATCACACATGTAGCCGAAAAGTGCAACTTCTCTCTACTCCCAGGAGGTGTTAGGATTGTATCCTTTGCCTATTGTACTACATTTATTTACAATTTTAGGAAGAAGAACATTAATAATGAAACTTAAATAATCACCCATAATGTTACTGGTTTCCATTTACCCCATTATTGAGGACTCATTCATTTATCTCTTGCCATCTGTTGGCATTTGATCAAAAACCAAAAGATGCAAAAATGAGTCATGGTTTCGTGAGTCTTACTCTCTCTCTGTACCCTTTACCTTTATGGCTGTGAGTGAGAGAGAAGGTATGTCATACCCAAACCCACTGATAGCCAGTAATGGGGGAAATGAAGGGAACTCTACAAAGCCCAAGGCAAGAATAGGTGTTTGTTGTGGTGACGAGCTTGGAAAATGAAAGTTTGATGTTGTTTTTCTGTGATAATTATTTTGATCCTCCATTGTTATACTCCTTAGAGGAGGAAAAGCATGAAATCAAGTTTTGTATGGTACACACTCTCTGAGATAATGAGCATTCTAGGTGCTTTTGTGAATGTCGAATTCTGGAGCCGTTGGGCAAAAACGTTAGTCTGGGCTAAATGTTCATGTCCCTCAAAATCCGTATGGTGAAGTTATAAACCTCAGTGTGATGGCATTTGGAGGTGGGCCTTTGGGAAATAATTAGGTTTAGATTAGGTGAGGGCAGGACCCTCATGATGGAATTGGTGCCCTGAGAAGAAGAGGAAGAGAGATCTTACTCTCCATGTGCATGCATGCAAGAAAGGCCATATGAGCATACAGCAAGAAGCCTGCAATGAAGGAAGAGGGCCTTCACCAAGAACTCTATCTGCTGGGACCTTGATCTTTGACTTCCCAACCTCCAGAATTGTGGGAAATTAGTGTCTGTAGCTTGAACCGCCCAGCCTATGGTATTTTGTTATAGCAGCTGCTGAAGATTGTGTTTGCTCTTTGTGAATGAGCTGCTTTGGCATCTTCAATTCCCCAGGATATAGATTTGTAGTGAACAACATTACTTTCTGCCTCTGGGACTGGTATAACCATATTATCTCTCTTCTCACCGGATACTTGCTGTGCTGAAATAATCTGCTAGCAGTATAGCTAGGATAGACACCTTGTGTTGAATGGAACATACTTGGCGCAAAGGGGAAATCATGGAGCTTCTTCTCCTGTAAGGGTGGCTGCAACCTAGAACAACCAATAGGACTTCTCTTCTGGAACCAGGACCTAGTAGCTATTTTAGGTGGGGGAGCTGTCCCACAGCACATGTGAATAGTATTACAAAAGCATTTTTTAAATCTTGTATCATAGCTACCCAAATTTGGGAGGAAACCTAGCAGTCATGGATTGTAATCCTTTTAGATAAAGAGGCCCAAGAAGGTTAAAGGAATTCTCCAGGGTCTCACAAGCCATTAACAGAGTTAGGTTCAGTACCTTGATCTCAGGAAGTTCATTCTGGTGTTTTTTTCCCAGAGGATTATTTAGAGTAGATCAGATTCTAGTTCCTCATATATGTGGTGTATGTTTGTTTTTATTTAAGAATTTGAAATACCAATTTGTTATATTTTTATGTGAATATGTAATATCTCAAAGAAAATGAGTATTAGACGTACATATTCATTACTTGTACAGTTCTTTCCTTTTTTTTTTTTAAAGGAAATGTCTTTTTTTTCTATTGTGGTAAGAACACCTAACGTGAGGTCTACCCTCTTCAATTCTTAAGTGTGTGGTACCGTTTTGTTAACCATAGTCACAGTGTTGTACAACAGAGCTCTAGGACCCACTCCTCCCGTAGAACTGAAACTTTAGAACTGTTGAACAGCAATTCTCCATTTCTCTCTCCTCTAGCACCTCGCAACCATCATTCTACTCTCTGTTTCCATGAGATTGACTATTGTAGATACTGCATTCATGTGGATTCAGGCATTATTTGTCTTTTTGTGACTGACTTATTTCAGGTAACACAATGTCCTTCGGGTTTACCCATGTTGTTGCATATGGCAACATTTCCTTCTTATTTAAAGGCTGATGAATATTCAATTGTATGTATACACCACACTTTCCTTCTACATTCATTTGTTCCTGTACTTTATGTTTTTTAATTTTCAAGTAAATTTCCCATATAGAACAAGAAACTGGGGTTTTTTAATTCTTCATTTTCCCCCTCACAATGGTGAACACAGTGTGCTGCACATGATTGTTACTTGATGTTTTTTCACTGTTTTGCTCTGTAAAACATAGTTAGGAAAGGTATTAACTATCCCTACTTAACCAGTTCTGAAATTAGGCAGAGACCTCTCTAGGTTTACCAATAATCTGCCTAAGTAGTCTTAGCTGAAGATTGGAAATGGTAATATCCCTACCTCAGAGAATTATTATGTCAAATTCCAGATGGCCACAAGTTCTTTGTAACTTTTCCTATCAAGAACTGGCATTTACTTCTCCCCTTGCATCTGGGCTGGGCTGTGACTGCTTTGATCAGTACAGTAAACTGGAAGTCAGCTCTGGACTTAGCTTTTAAGACTGGCACCTCCTCTCTTGGTCTCTTGGAGCCCTGAGCTTTCATGTAGAAAGTTCAACTACCCTGTGGAGACACCACATGAAGGCAGAACCTAGCCTTCCAGCCATCACTGCAAAGGCACCAGGCAAATGAGCAAGACTCTCTTAGCTCCTCTGACAAGTTCACCAGTTGAATATTACCAAGCCTCTGCCCAATCTCTTGACCTACATCACTGTGAAATAATTAAATGCTTTTTGTTTTAAGCCACTAAGTTTGGGCAGTTAATTATGCTGCAATAGATAACTGAGTAGTTGTTACAAGAAGTCATTGAGTTTACACATAAGAAGCATGCAGAGCAGGGCCAGATTAATAAGTGTTAGCCCCTCATCCCTCTCCCTGACCTTCTCTTCCTTCCTCTTCTTCTGCCTATGATGATTTTCTATAGTTTCTAAAATAGCTCAGCATCTGAGCAAGTCCCGAAGCTCTAGATCTCCAACATTCATTTTACCTTTGTGTCCCATGACACTGTGCAACACGTTTTGGAACGCATCAGTGACACTGCTTATTTCCTACCTTTTCACTTTCCTTATGTTATGTTATGTTATAACCTGAGGCAGTCACAAGCTGTTTGGGCACATGAGATTTCATTTTGCTGCCCTTCATTCTGCTCTTCATTCATTCATTCATCCATTCATTCATTCAAGACATTTATTGGGCATTGACTCTGTATCAGGATCTGTGTTAGTTGCTGGGAAAATAGGAATGAATAAGGGAGACCAACATCCTGTCCTCAGGGTGCATTTAGTTTTGTGAGGGCAACTTATTAATAAGTGAGCAGATAAAAATATTTCAGAGAAAAGTGCTGTGGAGGGAATAAATGCGGTGCTCTGAGAGGGAAAAGCAAAGAGCAGCTTTTTGCATAGGCAGGTCAGGGAGGGCCTACCCAAGATACAGCAGCTAGGCTGAGACCTGGAAGGATGAAAGGAACCTGTCATCAGAAGGATGAAAGGAATCTGTCCTATCATTCCAGGCAGAGAGGAGCAGGTGCAAAGTCCCTGAGGATGGAAAGATCTGGAAAGGAAAGGAAGCCTGAAGCCTGGTGTGAGATGAGGTGGGAGAGCTGGGTGGACACTGGATCACACAGGGCTTTGTGTACTCAATCTTGGCAGGAAGTTTGGGTTTTACTCTAGGTGAGGTGGGAGGCGCTGCAAGAGTTTCAGCAAGGGGTGGCATAAGCTGATTAATATTTCAGAGAGATCAACCAGGATGATGTAGGGAGAATGGACTCACAAGGGGAAAAGGTGGAAGCAAGAGCATTTAGGAAGCCATTAGAAGTCTAAGCAGAAGATGAGGGTGGCTTCGTCTAGAGCAAAGGAGTGGATCTGAAGAGAGGTAGAGGGCTCTGAGTGATGGGGCAGAATGGCATAGAGATAGAGATGCAGGTTCTGGAATCAGGCTCCCTGGGCTCATCCTCCCAGTTTTAACACTTACAAATAATGGGACCTTTGGCAGCCTGACTTCATTGTCCTCAGTTTCTCTCTTTGTAAAATTAGACTAATGATATTTGCCTATAGAGACAGTGTAAGTACTAAATAGGCTTAATACTTATAAAGCACTTTATTTTTTTTAAGATTTATTTAGAGAGAGAGAGAGCAAGAGCAGACTCTTGTGCTGCTGAGTGTGAAGCCCTACATGGGGCCAATCTCACGATGCCGAGACGGGGGCCTGAGCTGAAACCAAGAGTCAGATGCCCAACCGACTGCACCACCCAGGTGCCCCATAAAGCACTTTAGAATGTTCCTGGCACGTAGTAAGCTCTCAATAAGTGTTCTCTATTGTTAAATTTTCTAAGTGGTACCTGTAGGACTTGCTCATGAGTTGGATTTGTGGGGTGAAGGAGAAAGATGAAGCAAAGACTATGCCTTCCTTCAAATGGACTCTATAATTCCCAAGCTGAAATAATTTTCCATCTCTGTGCGGTATCCTGGTATTGTGGGTATTTTTGGTATGACATGATCTTATCTTACACCCAGCCTTATAGTTTATTTTATGTGTGTGTAACTGATTATTTTTTGTAAGTTTCTTGAAGACTGGAACCATGTCTAATTTACAGGGTCTAAGACAGCAATTCCTAAGTAGGACAGTAGAGGGGAAGGCCAATGAAAATCGTGTGGGGGTCTCCTACCAATTACAATCTTCCCCTGCCCCCCATCTGCCCAAAAGATTCTGAAACAATCACCAAAATGAGCCATTATTGCTGATGGGAACACATTTTATCCCTGAGGTGTTTTGGGACAGGAGAAGTGTTGGGAACCTGAGATGCTAAACAGTAATATTGCACATATGTTGCATTGAGAATGGCTGTGTTCTCTATGGTATTTCAAAATTATAAATATAGAATTATCTATATGAAATGATGATAATATTAACGGTGATAATACTTAGAAACAATGAAGAATAATGTCAAATAAGAAACCTAGTATAAAATAATATGCATGCGACTACAATTATGTAAAATAGTAAGTGAGGATCAGAGGACAGAACTAAATAATTATCTTTTGGTTAAAGTTTTATTGGCTGTTTTTCTTACAAAGTTAATTAAAAATGAATCTCAGGGGGCACCTGGGTGGTTCCATCTGCTAAGTGTCTGCCTTCAGCTCAGGTCATGATCCCAGGGTCCTGGGATTGAGTCCTGCATTGGGCTCCCTGCTCAGTGGGCTCCCTGCTTCTCTCCACCTTGCCTGTGTGTGCATGCTCTCTCTCTCTTGCTTAAATAAAATCTTTAAAATAAAATGAATCTCAGTATTCCTGAGTGCCTTCTGTATGGCATTAACATTTCAAATGCCTTGAGAAAACAGGATTCCTTTATCAAATAAGTTTGTGAATAGCTTCAGTGGAGATTTTCCCTCCCAGAAATACACAGGACATAAAATGCTGTGGGAAATAAAGTTTTTCACTTTGTATTTTTCAGTTTTCTTCCAACTATTTTAACCTCCAAAGCCTTTCCCCAAGGAACACCTATTAACAGTTCCCAGAACTTTTCCCACAGAGCAATCTTAGGAAAACACAGGTCCCAGGTCATCTCACTTCCCCAAGTGCAGATTGGGGACTTTCACCAGGAGCTACTCCCCCCGATCATGGGACAGGGAGCCTTGTATCATATATGATACTAAGACTTTATTATCTCTTTACTTTTCAATTACTTAAGAGGAATTAGATTTTCATATCTGATGACATTTCAACAGGTAGTTCTGTAAACACTTTTCTGTTTCAAGCTACTCAGTCAAATAATTAATATAAAAATCAGACTGGTGAATGCTAGAGGAAATTTTTCATTTAAATAAACCAACTTGTAATGGATTCATTTTTTTAAGATTTTATTCAGCTATTTGAGAGAGAGAGAGAGAGAGCACAACTGGGTGGGGTGGGAGGAGGGCAGAGGGAGAGGGAGAAGCAGACTCCCTGCTGAGCAGGGAGCCCAAATTGGGGCTCTGGGATCATGACCTGAGCCGAAGGCAGACGCTTAACCAACTGAGCCACCCAGGCGTCCCCTGAGATTAATTTTTAATGGGAGAATTGTTTCTATCATGAAGACGGTCTCCTCTGATTTATTGATTTTAAAAAATAATTTTAGGGGCGCCTGGGTGGCTCAGTTGGTTAAGCGACTGCCTTCGGCTCAGGTCATGATCCTGGAGTCCCGGGATCGAGTCCCTCATCGGGCTCCCTGCTCGGCAGGGAGTCTGCTTCTCCCTCTGACCCTCCTCCCTCTCATGCTCTCTGTCTCTCATTCTCTCTGTCTCAAATAAATAAATAAATAAATCTTAAACAAAAAAATAAAAAAAAATTTAAAACTGAGTAGACTGAATTTTCTTGGACATTTTAATGGGAAATTTTGACTTATGTCTGGAAGGTGAATTAGGGAGAGTGCAAGTGAAGACAGGATATTGGCAAGAAGTCTGGGGAATTGCTGGGGAAGCCATGGAAATTGCTGGTCCTTTCAGCTTTGTCAAATTTTGAAGTTGGCATAAATAGTGATGATTCTGGTTTTATCCCTTTTTATTTTTTTCTTGAAATGTATTTGTTAAAATGAGATGGTTAAATTATAATCTATGACAAACCCTCTGGCTCTTTTTATACACTGTCTGATTGAACCAGTTCATTACTTTGGGTCCTATAATGCATTAAAAATTTTAATTCAGTAAATAAGCAATAGTGCCTCATATTTGTTTTAAAAAGGCTGCACCTTTCCCATATGTTTTGGCCCTGTGTTTACTAATCTATAAACTACTTATATCATTTTAATTCTTGTTAATTTTTATGGCATGTTAGGAATATACTCGGGAAATAGAAATAAAAACTGAGTATGAACCATTTACTTTCTTCTACATTAGGAAGAGAGTCAAGTGCAGTTATTGAACCAGACCAAGGCAGCTTCTCCCTCCCCAATTCTCCCCTTCCCCCCACTATAGAACGGGAGCTCCAGGAAGGAAGGATCATCTGTCATGTTCATTTACTATGTGCTAGGGACACAGCTGGTATTTAGTAAATAGTAATGGGAAGGAGGAAGAAAAGTAGACAGGCAGGAAGGACGGGAAGAAGGGAGGGAGGATGATTTTGTATTTCTCAGAAATGTCCTGATAATAAACAGCATTATCCTTTAACTTATTTATCATTTAGCAATAGAAAATATGCTATAGTTCTCATTGTCTTACTTCCTTGATCAAGTCACATGAATTCACTGATGCTATTTTATGAGGTCTGTGAGGCGGTTCTCTGTGTTCCATCTAGTCTTAAATGATGCTGTGATCCGAAAGATACACTCCATGCAGAACTTCAGTCCAAACTCAGCTAGAGATTATGATTGATATATATCTCACAGAGATTTATACAATATATATAAAAAAATATATAAAATTCTGTCTCCTTTTACTTCCCAGCACAAACATGAGTGCCCCTTATTGGTCCCCCCACCCCTTGCATGAATGCATGCATGCTCACACTTACACACTCATTCCTGCCTTGGAGTCTTTGCTCAGGATGTTTCCCCTCCTAACATACCCTCTCCTTTCCTCTCCTCTCATCTGCACCCTTCCCACCCTTCAAAGCTCTGCTTAAGTCCTATTTGAAGTCATAAAATCATAAAGCTGCTCTCTGTACTTCATCATTGCTTTTTATTTTCCCCTCCCGAGTCATTCCAGGGAGCCCCCCCTGCAGACCCCTCAGTGCAGGCAGTGTGCTCCCTCTGTCTGCCCTGTGGGCACTGTGTCCCTGCCTACTTCTGGTGACATTCTCAAACCTTGGACAGGTCCCTGGCTGTCCCCTGGGGCAATCCCCCCTGCCTGAAGCTGACGTGGTTTGAACTCCTACGCAAAGCTCCTCTTCTGCCCTACTTCTGGATTTTACTGTAACTCGCTTAGCAGTGGAGGTGCTGAAGGTGCAGAAAGGCCCTGTGGGTTTGCTTTTGATAATGTTCAAATTGTTTCCAAAAATGTTCAGCATTTCCTGCCCTTGTTGATAGGCTCCTGGCGCTCTTTTCTTTCTTTCTTTCATTTTTTTTCTCTCATTCTTTTGTTCTTTCTTTGGTCCTTGCCTTCTAGGGCACCATCCCCTCATTTTTTATTGTCCATTTTGATTATTCACACTCCATTTTTTTTCAGTGTTTCTCATCAGCAAAATGTCACTTTCCCCATTCCATTTCTTTGCTGCCTCACCCCTCCCCCAAATACCAAGACCTCCCCTTCCTTTTGTCATCACTGTCACATTTTCCCCCTGGCATCCAGTTATTATTTAAGTAACAAGTGACTTCTATTATTTAAGTAACAAGGTTTTTAGGGAGAAAGTTTCCAAGTCATTTAGTGGATGTTTTGATATCAGATTGATCTCTGTTCAAATATGACTTCTGACCCTGGTTGTTTGACCTTCGGTGAATTACTTCAACTGTTTTGAATCTCAGTTTTATCCTCTTTTAAAGAGGGATGGTGAATTCCAACTTCCACATACTGTGAGGTTCAGTGACGTGATTTATGGACAGTTCTTGACGTCACAATAAATACTATTCCTCTTCCATTTCTATGTCTTACCTTTTCATGAGGAAGCTATTCCATTTTTGCTAGGATTTGTTAACCTTCCTTTTCGTTCATTTATCCAGTAAGTATTTGAGCACCGAGCACACCATGCGCACTGAGGTAACATTGGAAATACAGTAATAAAATGTGCTAGAGGGACACCAGAGTGGCTCAGTCGGTTAAGCATCTGCCTTTGGCTGAGGTCATGATCCCAGAGTCTTGGGATCGAGTCCCACATCAGGCTCTCTCTCAGTGGGGAGTCTGCTTGTCCCTCTCCCTCTGCTCCTCCCCCCACACTCGTGCTCTCTGGCATGCACAATCTCAAGTAAATAAATAAAATCTTTAAAACAAAACAAAATGCACTAGACAATGTCACTGCCATCAGAGGGTTTATAGTCTAGTGGGAGATTCAGAGGAGTAAGCTGGCATCTCATGTTCCATTTTTCTCCCGCTCCCTAAGGAAAAGCACAGTGAGCACGTGCTTCCAATGTGTCAGATACTTTGCTTCATGTTAGTGTCCCCAGCAAGGACCCCTTACCTCAGGGAGCTGCAGCTTCAAAACTGGTTTATGTGTCAGACTGAATGATAATTCAGAGAAAGACCTGACTATTTACAGAGGGGGGGCGGGGAAGAAGTGGGGTGTTAGGGAGCACTTCACTGAGGTGGGCCAAGGGAGTTGGAGGAGAGTTCCAGAAGAAGCCACATAGCTGAAAAATGACAGTATGAAATTATACGACTCCTCTCAGCAATTAGAGAGCTGCATGGGCCTTAGTTCTACTTGGGTATAAGCAGCACGGGAGGAATTGGTAGGAAATGCGCTGGATGGTCATGGAGGGCCTTGAATGCCATGTCTGAGAGTTTAATTCATTTTTTTCTTTCCTCCTTTATTTATTTATTTATTTATTTATTTATTTATTTATTTATTTATTTATTTATTTATTTATTTATTTATTT